>NC_134590.1:8132500-8445000 GCF_037038515.1 Microtus pennsylvanicus | reverse complement strand
CAAAGATCTTTACTTCAGGATAAGTAAAAGCAGAAAAGCTTAAGACAGAGTAAACTTAGGCTATAGCTTACCACCACCTCTTCCACGAGCTCTTCCTGCAAACCCTCCTCTAGATCCCCACTGCTGCTGTTGCTGATACTGTTCCTTCGACATGGCTACTTTTATTTCACACTAAAAAAGGAGAAAAAATAAAATTATTATATTGACTCAAGAAAATGACTGTAATCATCAGAACAGCTAATACTGTTTAAATTAAGCTGCGCAACCTCGTCCGTCCTTCCACCCCAGTTTTCAGTTACTCATTGTAACTCGGGAGGGGGCACCCTCGCTTCTGATGTGATTGATCAAAGACGTGCTTGCTAAAAATCTACTACTTGTTCTGTTAGGTCCTAAAAATTTGGTAAAAGTTTATATAAAATACATTTTAATGCTGGTGGTGACAAGTGCCTTTAACCCCAGCAGATGGGAGGCAAAGGCAGGCGGATCTCTGAGTTCAAGGCCACCTTGGTCTACAGAGCCAGGGATCTGTGTATACAGAGAAACAGCCTCAAAAAAAAAAAAAAAAACCAAAATAAATAAATAATAAAAATACATTTAACAAACAAATTCCTGCTGCTCACCAATGAAAGCAAAGAGTTCACTGGTGACTTCAGCTAGTAGACTGTAAGTACAAACAAGCAATTTGGATCCGACAGCCCAACATTGCACCACAAGTTTTCTGAGCCACTCACTCAATAACTGAACTTACTTTACTAAGACCAACATTGTGGTATTTCTTTTCCATTATCTTCTTCACTGGTTCCTCTTCCTTAAAGGTAATAAAACAGAACCCACGCCTCTTATTGGTCTTGTTGTCCATGGGGAGCTCTATGGATTCCACCTGATAGCAGGAAAAAAAAAGAAGACTTAGTATTCTAGTTTGTGCTCTATTGTCACTAATAACAAATTTACACAGGAGGAGAAGGGTGGCAAATAAAACACATTTCACTCAAGCTTTATTCTGCTGTCTCCCCATTTTTCTAATCTTTCTACCTAACTCAAATATCACAAATGCAGAGCCCCACAAGAACAAAATGAGACAATAGCCACCTTGAAAAAAACAAGAGGGAATCTGCATTTGAGAAAAAGCTATGATGTAGTAACAGGACCACAAACTGGAGACACAGTGGATGCAGCAGCTCCACTTTTGCTTGCTCCTATAATCGCATAAGAAAACCTATATACTCAGGCTTTTTATGTGTAATACTTAGGAGTATTGGGCATTCTATTTTTAAGCCCTAACACAAAAGCATGTATTCTTATTTGAATTGAGTAAGAGATGTCAGCATGTTGTCCTTGGAGACCAAGGCCACAAACATCTTGGCTTAGCTTTGATTATTAATTCATGAAAGGAACTGATAGTTCACTATTTCAGTATGTCTACAGCCTCACTAAATTGGCACTTATACATATTTAAATTGGTAAGTTACTACACTACTCTGTTCTTATTTCTTTACTATTCTTAAATGTTTCCTTTTTATATTTCAGGTAACTCAATCTTGACTTCCTCCTCATACTGCCTGTATACTCATACTTTTCTTCCTTCTAAATGTTCTAAGTTAAGCATGCTGAACAACCCAGACACAATGGGTCATTCCTGTAGTTTATGTGGGACAGAGGCAGGAAGGTGTCTTAAATTAAGGAGTTCAAAGAGAATAAGAAAGAAAAAGTTCCAAGGACTGCCTGGGTTTCCTAACAGACCCACCATCTAAGTGTCCAGTACTTTACATATGCACATGCTCAACAACAACAACAAAAAAAAGCGTTCCCTAATCTTCAGATCTGCTCGTTCAATTTCCTTATTACAAATTTTTGCAATTCTGAAACACAGTGGCCAAGTCCACTTAATGTACAATTACACATTAATTTTTGACATAAACACACATACCTCACCAAAACCACCAAAATACTCTCTTATTTTCTCTTCTGGTGTATCTGGAGAAAGGCCACCAACAAAAATTTTTTTGACGGGCTCTTTTGTTTTCATGGCTTTGGCCCTTTTAGGATCAATGACTTTCCCATTCAATTTATGTTCTTTCTGATCCATGACCTAAGAAAATTAAGTTTTTCACTTTAATATGTAAAATTTAACTAATGTACAGAAATAAACTACTTCAGCTAATACAGACTAGTGCCCAAGTATAAAAGTCACTAAGAATGATGGAGGGGAAGTACCACACCAGTTGAATTGATTACTAGGTAACCATCACCTTTAACTGATAAACAATGGTTGCTAATGACTTAAATTAAAAAGTTGATTGTTGTATAGATATCTGCCGGTGTGAGGGAACTACTCTATTCAGAGACTTGAGTGAGACAAATTGCTTGTCTAACAAAAATGTAAAACAGGCACTTTCTGCCAACTTGTCATACTTTATCTTTTTAATTAGACTTTTAAAATTCCCCACTACCTTCTTGAAAATGTCTGCTGGGACTGAACATAGACCATGTGCTTATTACGCCTCAGTCCTTTTTAAAATCACTTTTAATTTAGAAAGGCTGGCACATGGAAAGTATTCAGCAAATTCCCAAATCCGCCTCTCCCTTCAAACACAGGGTGTGTTAATGAACCTCCGCTGTCCCAGCATGTGGACAGCAGAGGACAGGAAATTCAAGTAATACAGACTGGGTCCAGTCCAAGACACATGTAACCTTGTTTCAAACAAGGAAAGAATGTAAGAAACGTGTTTCATCTTTCTCATGTAAAGAACCCACAAGTAACATACAAGTTTACTCTATCAAATTCTCCATGTTTCATTAATCAGAACATATAACACACTACCTTATCTACACTCTCCGACTCTTTAAATAGCACAAAGCCAAAACCCCTTGATCGCCCTGTGATAGGATCTAACTTCAGAGTGCAGTCTACAACTTCACCAAATTTGGAAAAGTAGTCCTTCAGATCTTTCTTTGTAGTGTCCCAGCTAAGGCCTCCTATAAACATTTTCCTGTAAAGACAAAAAGCAGTATTAAAATGCTAAGAAAATCAAACCTTGCCTTGTATTTACTCACATCAATAACCCACCCTTTTCAAACTACATTTATTCAGTACAATAAAATATTATTCTTCCTACACAAAAACACATATCAAAAAACACTACTGTTTAAAGTTCCACTTAACATTGCCCCTTCTGATCAACAATACTAAGCAAGAAGCTAATTGCAGGTATTTACATACATATGCATATATACATACACATATATATGCATGCATGCCAAATAAAAGTATTAGTTTTTTTTTTTAAAGGTAAAATCTTGGCTTCTACATCTTAACAAATCTTCATTAACCATGTCAAGGGCTATGCTGCAATCTCCAGTGTGGCAGCCCCCAGCACACTGTCTATGCTGAGACTCCTTTTCTACTTTTTAATAGTTCTCCCATCTACAGAACTCTTAGAACATAAAATGGAAAAATGCTAAGCCCTCCAAACTGAACTAACCTTTTTCACTTCTGAGAGTCCTTAAAAAGAAACAAAGTAATCATGTAAACTGCATGGAGAAAGAATTACCCACTGAATCACATCTCACTAACTTAGATGATTTATTTACTTACAGTAAAACCTCAGCTAACAAGTTATGAAATGCTTAGGCCTATGAAATGGTAAATGGAAAACACCCAAGAAAAGGCCATATAGAGAACAAATTAAGTCTCAACATACAGTAAAATGCCAAAAAGCAGTTCTGGCAGCAGTTGTGATCCTTTCTACATCTGCTTGTTTTACCAATAAGTTAACAGCAGTAATTATAAAAGCACATCTGTACCTTTTACCCTTTAAGAGTCAAACTAAAAACATAAGTTGTCAAAATTAGCCCTAGAAGGCTAAAATTTTCACTTCAGAGATAAAACCATGCTTGCTCAAGATGTTCTCACCTTCATAACTTGGGGCGGGGGGAGTCATGAAAAGGGATGGGGAAGATAAGGCACCAGCTCTCAGCTCTGCAAACAGTAAACATCTCCCCACCCTGACCTTTAACAGGCTGCCACTACAGCCCACTGGGCAGTAAGATGCTCATCAATCTCTTTATCTTCACCTCTAAGGCATCCAGTTAACTGAAATGTTATCATTCTTACCACAAGTTTGTTTGAATTAATGCTAATACCAAAGCTAACTTAGTACAAATAAACTTACTTCAGGTGACATTCAACTCTTTCCATTTAAAGTTAGGTTTTCAAGCTGAACATATTACAGAGCGGGCCCCAATTTTCAAGACTCTTTTAGGCCTAAAGTAAGACTTATAATCATTTAGTAATGTTATAATCAAATGAATATAACCAAAGTCCATTATGTACTCTTAAAGTCTGTTTATTGCCAATTCCATGGAAAATTTAAAACTTCTCAATACATGTTTCTTTCAACTCCTAATATAACCTTATTTAATAACCACTGCTATACACACAGTATTTTTTACCTACAGGACCAGAATACAACTTTCATAAGTGAAAATTCATTACCAACATGCACTTTTCAAAGTGAGGCCGATGCTAGTTTTTAAAGACAAGGATATTAACTACAAAGCAATGGTCTCTTGCTTAGATATCGTTAAGTTCTACAACAGAAACAAATTCAGCTAAATTTAACTACCTAGTAACCATTTGTTATTACAGAATTTCCACATAAATAACTGAATAATTTAGAATTATTTTGGTCTAACTAAACTGACATCCTAATAAAAGACAGTGTATAGGGTAAACCTGAAAACCAAGAAAAGTCTGTCTAGTCCATTACCCAACTACCAGGACAAAATTTGTTTTTATTTCATGAAAGCAATGTATGGGGGAAAGTCCTCAATTTAAAATTGTTATATATACTTCCGAATAAAAATAACACAGAGGATTGCAGAGATGGCTCAGCAGTTAAGAGCTCTTCCAGAGGACCCAGGTTCAATTCCCAGCACACACTTGACAAGCTCTCAGAGCTATCTCTAGCTCCAGTTCCAGGAGATTCGACACCCTCATGTAGAATATAAACAGGCAAAACACAGCGCACGCTAAATAAACAAATCTTCAAAAAGAAATCACACAAAGAATGAGGTGTCTACTATTTTCAAACCACATAACTGCTGTTTAGATAGGAAGTTAATTTTCTAAATATTAGATATGCACACCAAGTCACCAACTGACCCAATAGCCTAATGGAAGTGCACTCTTAATGAACAAAAACCTTCACACTCTTTAATAGAGCTAAAACTGTTCACTGCAAACACATTCTATAAACAAACCTACTTTATCCAGAATATTAAATATTCTGGTCATCTTTTAACTTTTTATACATTACATAGTATTACCTTTTTCTCCAAGTACTGTTTGTCCTCCCTAGTCCTGCAACTGTTTTCTATCTCCAACTATTTTAAATGAAATATTTTAAGACTATTTGTAACGAGGTCTTACACTACAACTCAAGCTAACTTCAAATTGATGCCAATTCTCCAGCCTCCAAATGTAGTGGAGCTCCCACAATTGGCTCCAAGGAATGATAGTCTTCAACACAGCAGTAGTGATTTAACAGCCTATGGACCGACCATCTCTCTTAAACTACCGTAGTATGTTCATTTTATCTGAAGCAGCTACTAATACATCAGGTGCATCTCACTTGCTTAGCTTTTAGAACACATTTTCTTTCAGTTTTGCCAGCAAGCAATTACTTGTTCTATAATGACTATTAATCTCCCTTCCAAGCTACAAGAGGCCAGGTAACATGTTTCCAAATCTTCTGTGAAATTTAACATCTTCTGAACTAAAGCTTAAAATTAGTATTTTGGTAGTACAATAACCAGAAAAGCCAATACATTGCAACAAACATTGTATGCTACCTTTACTAAATGGGAGTATGAAGTCCACCCTATTTTTATTCTGTAGGTACAAGGTTTAACTATATAGTATGCAGCCTAGTGGGAGAATGTCTGCTAAACTTTAAGGACAAATAGGCACCTATTATAAACTCTCTACAACACCAGCATGAACTTCCTCTTATTCTGAGATGGCTTGAGATTAACACTAATTTGGACTACTTTATACAGTCATTATCTTGTTTAAAGCACAATACCTATTGTCTGTCCAATAGGGATGGAGCCCGAAATCAAAGGTTTATTCTCAAATTGCTATTAACTCCTCAGACATAAAAACCTTTCAGTAAGGAGACAGAACTTAATATCAAGAGAACTGTCAAAGTAGCAACAAACTGTCTCCTAAAGCTATAATCTAAATTTAAAATGTGTTCCTTAGCTGTAAGTGAACCAACTATCCCAATTAAAGAATTTACCCTACAAAGGTCTTCTGTCCCCTCCCTCTACTCCATTTTTTTTAGGTCTCATGTAATCCTACCTGATGGCAAACTTTTAGCAAATCTTCCTGCTTCGGCCTCCCCAGTGCTGAGTACTGGGATAATAGATGCACCACCTTGCCTGACTGACAAAGTTTAATTTCTTAATTCCACTTATAAACAAAGTATTTCAATAGCCCAAAGAAAATACAGACTCAATAATGTGTTTTCACAGTTACTGATAAGAAAGTCAGTGTCGGGGCTGGAGAGATGGCTCAGTGGTTAAGAGCACTGCCTGCTCTTCTAAAGGTCCTGAGTTCAATTCCCAGCAACCACATGGTGGCTCACAACCATCTGTAATGAGATTTGGTGCCCTCTTCTGGCCTGCAGGAATACATGAGGCAGAGTAGTGTATACATAATAAATAAATAAAATTTAAAGAAAAAAAAAGTCAGTGGCAAGCATAGTTACAAAACTTAGTATTGATGACTAACTACCCAAATGCTGATTCTCAGCTCTGCAGGGTCACTCAGAAATTTAGACTCCTTTGTGGAACATCTTATTCCTTTTTAATGCAAGATTAGAGATAGGGGACCAACTGCCAGTTTTTATATGCTAGTTCTGCCACCTACCAACTATACAGCCCTCAAGGAAGTTAAAATGATAACGGTCACCTGCAGTCAGGAATAAAAATTGCCTTAATTTAGAGGAATGTACTTTAATTCAAGAAAAGTTATTTTTAGAGGCAAAACACAATCTAAATAAAGTTTGTTGTTTTCATTTTCTTTTTTAATAATTTGTTTACTTTACTTTTATTTCCTTTGTATCGGTATTTTGCCTGCACGTATGCTCTGTGTGAGGTTGTCAAATCTTGGAGTTACAGACAGTTGTGAACCGCCATGTGGTCAATGGGAATTGAACCTGGGTCCTCTGAACCACTGAGTCAGCTCTCCAACTCATTTGCTTTCATTTTCAAGTGGAGAGGCTTTATAATTTCTAACATTAAAGGGGAAAACATCCAGGATAAAAGTTTTCCGTAAGATCATGTTTGTTCAATGCTCAAGCTCTAAAATACCCTATAGAAGACTGAAATACCCAGGTTAAGAAATTACGTCACTTTCCTTTAAGAAAAATTCTGAGCCAAGTGGTGGTGTTGCACATCTTTAATCTCAACACTCAGGGAGGCAGAGGCAGGCAGGTGTCAGAGTTTAAGGCCAGCCTAACCTACAGAGAGAGTTCCAGAACAGGCTCCAAAACTATACAGAGAAACCCTGCCTCAAAAAACAAAACAAAATGAAACAAAAAAATCCAGAAAGTGTTAATGTCTCTGTGTTCTGTGCATGTGACTGCAGGTGCACCGGGAGCTGGAGTTACAAGGAGCCATGAACACCTGACTTGGTTGGATCCTCTGGTAGAATAAACCTCTATAAATGTAGCTTCTAAAGTCCTCTCAGTAACTCAACTCTAACTACATATATGCCAGTGTTTTTTTAAGTAATTAAAAGCATAAGAAGCAATACCTAGCAAGCAGTGATGGCTGATAGAAAATGCCTTAATAATTCTAATTACGAAGAACTATAATCCTAGCATTTAAGAAACTGAGGCAGAAGAATCAATAAATTGAGCTATTATTTGACTGTCTTAAAAAACAAAAGCCATTAGAAAAACTCTCACCGGGTACTGAGAGATGGCTCAGAGGTTAAGGAGCACTGACTGTTCTTTCAGAGGTCCTAAGTTCAATTCCCAGCAACCACATGGTGGCTCACAACCATCTATGATGAGATCTGGTGCCCTCTTCTGGCCTGCAGGGATATATGCAGGCAGATGCTGCATACATAATTAATAAATAAATCTTTAAAAAAAAAAAACTCTCACCCTCTTAGTACACAAAGCTAATTTTCCCCAGACCATGGAGATCACTAGTTTAATACTGCAAACTCAATAATATCTTATTTAAAGATGCTTTCCCTATCAAGTCTTTTGCTCCCACTTTTGAGCTAAAGCAATGTTTAACACCCCCCCACACAACTCATACCAGGTGTAAGCCTGATCAACTGTAACAGCGCATTCACTGGCACCCTTTATAGTGGTGTTATTCAAGCACACTTATTTACATAATTCTCCTGGTTATCTACCATTAAAACTCAACTTTTAAAGCACTACGATGATAAACTCTACAAATCTCCGCAGCATGTATTAAAGAGCATTTTCTTTAGAAATTATGGATTTATTTTAAATGTAATCACTGGTTACTTTTTAACACTGGGGAACCACCACTTGGTAGGGAGTGACTTTACAATCTATATAAACTACCCTTGGAAACACCCTGACAAACCTTTAACAGTAACAAGACATATCTGATGTGGTTTACAGCACTTGAAAAATACTTTGAAACTATTTAAAACTGCATTGAAGTTAGCTAGTGAAGAAAACTATTTAATCAGTAAAACCTACATCCCAACATTATCTGCCCATTATTAAACAGGTAATTCCTCCATAAGATTTTTATATTATGGTATTTTAAAGCCAAGTGTGAAAAAGTATCCTAGTATTCAAGACTGACACATACATAGTAAGAGCAAACATTTCAAAGAATGATTTTAAATTATTTTATATTAAATCTCATTACTACACAAGGAACCCACATCAACTACCATAAGAAAGATAACTAGAGGGGCTGGAGAGATGGCTCATTGGTTAAGAGCATTGCCTGCTCTTCCAAAAGTCCTGAGTTCAATTCCCAGCAACTACATGGTGGCTCACAACCATCTGTAATGGGGTCTGGTGCCCTCTTCTGGCCTGCAGGCATACACAGACAGAATATTGTATACATAATAAATAAATAAATATTTTTTTAAAAAAGAAAACCTCTTCCTAGCACTCAGATGGCAGAGAGAAAGGTGGATCTACAAGAGTTCAAGGCCAGCTGGTCTATATAGTGAGTTCCATGCCAGCAAGGGCTACATTGTAAGATCCTGTGTCAAAAAGAAAAAGAAAGGAAAACAGGCATAACATCTAAATTAAACATGACAGCTTTTAAAAATAAACCTTAAAAGCTTAACCCAGTATCTCTACCACACTGTTCAACACTGTAAATAAACTTCCAACCTTATAAAGTAAACTTCCACTTACCCACAAGTTACAGACTGGTGTTTCCTTAACATAGAGGTTAAGGTTTGAGTTAACTGAGGCCACTACCTATTCATAATCTTAGAAGTTTTCTACTAGGTATTAATTTAGATAATCATCTGGAGAGATAGACAGGATGTATGTATAAATAAATAAATAAATAAATAGTAAAATAAAAATAAGTAAATAAATAAATTAAAAAAAAAGTGTTCGGTGAGTGGGGCGTGTTGGCATAGAGAACAAAATAACACTAATAAAACAGAAATGGATGTTTACTTTTTTAACCCAAGATTAAAGGTAAGTTTTCTGACATCAAGCCAAATCACCAACCCCTACCATCTTTCAGAATCACATTACTTTTTAACGTAATGAAAATCTAAAGCTCATTTCAAAGACATTTGTTTACTGGTGGCTTGTTCAGTGTATCTGCTGACACTTTCCTCTGTCTCTTAAGACTACAGTGGAGACAGAAGGGGGGTTTCCTAACTCATTATTTACTCATTCATTCATCATTTATTTTGATGGCCAAAATAGATAAGTAAGTATTTCAGTACAGAACCCAATACTTAAAAGCTATCACTATGACTACTGGACAAATATGCCAATACAAAGTCTTCCCCCACCTAAAATACTTAAGTACATAGCATGAACATACTATTTCACACTCCAGAAACTAAAATATGCTTACCTTTACTCCACAGGAGTAAATCACTGGCAGTAGCAACTATTAGAGCAATGGATAAATACACACAAGACATGAAAGTAGGCTGCGTAGTCAGTCTTCCTATGGTGAGCATTGTTTCCAGCAAATAGATCAGAAAACCAAGTAAAAACGTGTTCTATTACCTGAGATCACATTGTTGTAAGTAACAGAAACAAATCCCAGGCATCCTGCGTCAGTTTTGTGTCCCATCTACTATAACCCCAAAGCACAGCTACATCAAATCAAACAACTAACCAGTTCTGCATCACTCCATTTGTTAACATGCACATTCGAAGCATACAGCCCTAAGTGAAATGGGAGAGTCATTCTGTTTGTTTTCTTATGTTCTCAGGCATGGCTTCTAACATCACCTAAAGCTAAAGATCATCAGTTATCTTTCCTGGTGGCCTTAAGTCACAGCAAAATGGACTGTGAGGGACATACATACACAATCTAACTATAGAGGTACATATGAGATGTCTTCTATACCTCAGACTACCCAGGCTAAATTACTGAGACTACATATGCATGTATACAAGGTGTCACTTCAGCTCAAACTTGTCCAAATTTAAGACACCGCCTCAAAAACAAGCATTTGCCAAATAGCACTCCATGCCTATTATCTCAGATCCTGGGAGGCTGAGTGTGAGGAGTCTTGTGATTTTTAGACCAGCCTGGGCTAAAAAGTGAGATCCTGTCTTGAAAAACAACGGACTGAAATTGTAACTGACAATCCAATCTAATCCCAGGCCTGTATATTCCGTGTCTCTCCTAACAGATGACGAATGAGCCTACTACTCCTAGATGGGAGCATGGCTCAGGAACAGAACATTCGCCCACACAGTTCCATCTCCATTATGGACGAGGAAAACACTGAATGTTGCTCCCCTAATTTTGGAGCTTCAGTTTCTACAATTTTACCCCTGCAAAGGTTCCAAAGCGAGTAAACACGGAGACACACCTACTTACAGTCCAGTAAATCTGGCATGAGACGAATCTAAAAATATTGGTTTTTCAAACAATGTTCAAACTGTCCCAGAAACACTGGGGTCTCTAACATATCCTCCAACATTCCAAACAAAAACATGTGGGAGTCCCTTCTCCCACAAAAAGGAGAGAACTAAGGACCTCTAAGAAGAATCCCACTCAAGCTCTCACACTAATGGTAACAACACCGTGACTCGGCCCTGACCTTCTATACTGACAACTCAGTCAAACTGTTCTATTTCTCACTCAACCCCACCTCCAATGTATCTATAATCTGGTAACATTGTCTATAGTATTCCAGGTTCCCAACAGTCTTTACATTTTGAAAACTGTCCCCATAGCTTACAACATGGCATGCACATGCACATTTCCCCAGACACCACCTACCCCAAGAACTGAGACACTGCAGAGTGATTTTACACACCGCATCTATTTATATATATAAAGTTGTAGATATTAAAGTGGCTAACAAGATAGCTCAACAGGTAAAGGTACTTGCGGCTGTGTCTGAGACCAGAGTTCAATCCTCAGGACCCACATTATAAAATGAGGACAGACTCTCACCAGTTTCCATTGATTTCCACATAAGCACTGGTACACAAACAAATCTAACATCAAAAACAATCTTAAAGGTGAACTCGGCCATTTTACTATGGTAATAAACCACTGTTGCCAAATCCCTGTGAAATAAGGAGACTCTTCTAAAAATAACTATTCATTTTCACATGCAAAGGAATTAACCACATCAAATAATGAATTCATCTTTAAAAATATTTTAGGAGGAAAAGCAGGAACAGTGAATGGCACCTACCTACAGCCCCTACCACTTGAGATGGAGATATGAATACTAGGTAAAGGCCAGTCTAGGCACATAGACCATGTCTCAAAAATAGTATTTCAGGACAAAATCTCATTTTAACAGGAACTGCACACAGCAGTGTTTAAGAAATGAACTTTACATGATTTTTAGCCTACTAACCAGTCTCATCTTCACTATAGAGACTATTATTTATATAACTATATAAACTGGTGAGGAAGACAGAGAAACACAGGATATATACACGGGCACCAAAAATGTAATGTTTAAGCATCTTGATTGTTTTGTTCAGAAAGTTTAGCATCTGCAACAAAATGGAGTTGGATAAATGTACAATTATCAGTCAACTTAGAGAAAGGAGGGATGGGTGAAGAGGATAGAAGGAGAACCTGGCCACATAGGAGCAACGCACCTCTAGTCCAAGAAAGAGACTTGTGAAGTGAAGAAACAAGCCTCCTAAGCCTGGGCAACATAGTGAGACTGTCTCCAGAACAAGGGTTGGAGGGTAAGAATGCCTTCGAAGTGTTTCTGAAAAACCTACTACCTCAAAGTCTGCCAGTGGAGAACTGGCCATCACATGAAATGCTCTGTAACACTGACAAAAGTTACCCAACTTTCTCCAAATGACCACAGAAAGCTCTACACATATTTGCTACTGAACAAAGGAGCAAAGATAATTCTTTTAACAGTGAAAACAATGACCTTCAAATCTAAAGATCAATACAACTTACTACACACAATTAACAATTACATAAGGTTCAAAGAGAAGACGAATGTAGTTAAATTTTAATTTGACATTATTACCTAGTTAACTAACTATACCCAGCAGGCACCAAAATATAAGGTTCATCCAAACATCATTATTTACTATGTCTCATTCAGACCCCACCCAGTCTTTCGCACGTTAGTCTACTTTACCTCCAACTTAAAACTGGGCAGTTATGAGTAGATGAGAATAGTTAAAAAATAAATCCCATATAAAATTTAATATTTCCAAAATAATAGACATGGTCTGTAAAGACAGACATAAGGCGGTGTACTGGCTTTTTAACCTCCAATGGTGAGACACAGCCCAAGAAAATTAAAATATGAGCCTGAGGGCAGAGACTGACATTTTAGGAGGGAGAAGTGGGATAAAAAGAATACTCAACCTACCAGCCTCCAAAGGGAAGTCATGCAAATGTGAACACATGTCAACCAACTGTAATTAACATTCCAGCCAAATCACACTGAAAATAAAAGATCTGGTAAGAGCTGTAGTGGGAAAGCCACATTTAGCCCACCTATGTATAATACAATCAATGCTTAAAGTGTTTATATTGCTGGTGAAGATATAGGACTTTGCATAAAGCACAGTAATATACTTAAGGAACTGTCTATTTGACAGACTACTTCAGTATAACATGCAAGACATTTCAACACACAATATTTTTAATCAAGTAACCTTTATATTTAGCTTTAAGCTTAGAATTTAAACAAAAAATATTTCAACCTAATAAAAACTAAATGAAGTACAGTAACTTTTCTGCTTGCCCATATTTAAAAGAAAAATTACTAATTACATTTAGTTTAGGTTGGTCAAATTGTCATATCATGCATTACCACAAACCATATACCACGCAATGGCATCAATTTTGCCCACAGATTACTTAGGATATCTAGAAAGTCTTTATAGCCCAGGCACAAGACTCATCCTAGTGTATTAATGTCTAAAAAAATCTCCTGGGACTCAATGGGCAACTAAATTATAGAGCCTCTGCATGTTATGACTACTGAAATCTTTATAAGACAGAAATAAAATTTAAAAGTTTTACCATTCTTCCCGCTGTGCCGTCGCTGCTTCAGTGTGTCGTGGGGAGGAGTTTGAATGGCTAGGGAATTAACAACCGGTACAGCAACCAATCAAAATTCTAGTTTTAGTTTTTGACATTGTTAGGGTTAAAAACTAATTCATTTATACGTCAGTTCAACAAGAAATAGCTACATAGACAGCTAGCTACTTTGTAACTTTCAAAACTCAGGGGTAATAGAAAGCCTGCCCCAGTTACACAATTAACCATTTTGGTGCCTCTGTCCAAAGAACAGAATTCAGAAAGCAAAACCCAAAATGTTAAAAACTTAATTCTTCAAATAATTAACAGTTATTCCTTTTCTAAAACTAAGCCACATTACCATTCAAGATTAGTTCTGTTTAAACTCACTTCCCCTCCCACCAATGCCCCACTAAAGCCAGTACAACCAGTAGCGACTGAAGAGTGTCAGTCTTGACTGAGATTTTTAAAAACTATATTCCAAGTACTTCTCTGCTGCCCCAACACCCCTACAAATCTGAAACTCTTAACCACTAAAGGAAATCATGTTTGCTAATACCAGGCTTATGACTTATTTTTACTTCCCACCGAAACTTTTTCTTTATATAGTGTAAAAAAAATTGCATACGCACAGCCCCATTATAAAAAAAAGTATCGAAACGGTAACTCAAGATCAGCAATCTATAATGGGAACATGAAAATTTAAGGACCCGGATCCATCCCACCTTCCTAACCTCCTGTGTTTTAACATATTAAAAGCAGCTTTTGGTGGCAATACAAAAGTTACTTCAATTAGAGGAAGCAGATTAGCACTGAAAAATTAACCAATTGAACAACACAAAATTTATTATATTTTAAAGGGCGAGTGGGCTTCTTTCAACAATAGTAAGAGGGCGAGACTGAGAAGAAACCAAAACAGGCTCCTGGGCACTGAAAAGGCGGGAGAGAAAATTTTAAGTTGCACAGAGTAAGTAAGGAAAGACTACGATCTGTACAAATAGGCAACCCTGAAGGCGCGAAAAGGGTGCACAGCAGAGTAACTTGGCAGAATGGGGGAAGGGCAACCGCAGGCAGGAGGTAGAAGAGCCCCAGTCAAGTGCAGGCCCCATCGACCACAAGGACTTAAATGGAGCCCGAGGAGCCAGACCAACGCGCCATCAGGAAGGAGACCGGGGGCATCGGCAGGCCCAGTCTGTCTACAGCACAAATGCAGGGCCTGGTGTGAGCGTGCCGTGGGGTCGGCGTACAGTGGACAGAACGAACGCGTCCTAAGGCGAAACTTATTTAAAATGCTAAAAACCACTGGCCTGAAGCCGACGCGGGAGAAAGAGAGGTGGACAGCCTACACCTTCCTGAAAGCAAGAGCGGATAAATAATCGCGCCGTCTCGGGGTGGTGGTGAAGCACCCACCCAACCTCGGAAAGCCTAGTAAAAAGCATTCTGTGCGTTTGCATTTGTAAGCCTAAGAGGTTAGAAATCCGGGAGAGATGGCGGGGGGTGGGGAGGGTAGCTCCGTCAGGCGGGAAAAAATCCTGGCGGCTAAGACGGTGGGAGGAGACCCACGGCGAGGGAGGAAAGAGGGCGGGCCGCGGAGTAGCATGGTGACGGCTAAAGGTGGAAACGTGTGTGATGGGGGAGGGGGCGAGCAGGCAGGGAAGGAGGAAATGCAGGCCCCGGGGAGCCCCAGGTACAAGAGGGGCGACCGGGCGAGCAGGCCGTGGCACTCGGGCCTGCGGGCGGGCGGGCGCGGGAGCGAGGCCTAATGGCGGGGAGGGGGAGGGGGCCTGGCGAGCGGCTGCCCGGGGCCGCCCCTTACTCACCCTTCATCCTCCTCGTTCTTACTGGCGTCGATCTTCGCCCCCTCGGCCTCGGCGCTGCCTCCCTCGGTGCCTCCGGCCGCGGAGCCGCCGCCGCTCCCGCTTCCCGCCGCCGCTGCCCCCGGCGCCGCCGCCGCCGCCGCCACCATGGCTCCCTCCTGCTCGCCCGCCGAGCCGCCTACCGCCGCCGTGGCCGCCGCCGCCGCCCCGTCCCCTCCGAACTGCTCCTCCGACATAGCGCTGCTGCCGCCGCCGCCGAGACGACACCCACCGCAGCCGCCGCGAACCGAAACTAGCAGCAAAGTGATCCCCGCCGCCGCCGCGCGTCCGCTCTACCTCGCGAGGCACACAAGACAAGGCGCGCGCGTGGCTGCAAGGGCTCCGGCGCCTCGTCCCCGGCCTGCCCCCCTCGCCTCCCGCTCTCGCGCGGCGCGCACTCGCACTCTTCCCCCGCCGGCCGCGCTGGAAAACGATGAAGGCGCAGCGGCGGCCACTCTCGCCTCCTCCTCGCTTTAATGGCGCCGCCGCGGACCACCTAAAATGGCCGACGGAAGAACGGCGCGTCCCGGTCACGTGACGCCGGAGCGCGCCCTTCGCGCCTCCTCCGCCCCTTCCACCGCGAGTCCCCACCCACCCGCCGCCCCCTCCCCTCGCGGGCCCGCCCCTCTCGTTCCCTTTCCCTGCTCGCTCTCACGCTCCTCCGGCGCGCCGCGCGGGCCTTTAAAGGGAACCGGAAGTGGCGCGCCGGAGAGGGGCGCGCGGCTACCATCGAGAACAAGGAGTGCTGGTTCGGGGCCGCGGCTAGAGAGACCCCCGCGTCCCTTGGCCCCGCCCTTCCGCGGATTCCTGGAGTCCCTCGCTCCTCCTCGGCCGCGGCTGGCCCGGGACGGCCAGCCCTGAGGGGTGTGGTTTGGCCACTTCCCGGCGGTGGCTCCGGTCTCAGCGTCTGCGGCCCGGGTGGCCTGCGTGAGACGGTGGCCACGCGTGTGCCCTGCTCGCCGCGCTCCTCTGCCCGTCGTCCCCGCCTGCTCCGGGTGACATTGAGGTTCCGCCGCGGCGCCGGCTGCTGGCTTAAGGCCGCTGGCGGCCGAAGCTGCTTTTTCTCAGAATTCCTTTCCAGCTCTTAACGCTTTACTTCCGTTACTAGAAGAGCCGAAAGCCGGCCACTATTCTTAGAAGTTCCTAGGGGTTGGGAAATGTGTTAAAGGCGACGCCAGGGTTCGTATTTTTTAATGAGTTCCAGTCTTTGTATTAAGTAAGATATATAAATGTCATGAATCATCTTTACAAGATTTCTAAGTCTGCGGTGTTGCGGTGGCGATTTTATAAAAAGAAAAATGAAGCACTGTTAGGCGTGTGGTTCAGGATTTAAAAATCATTCGTTAAGAAACCTCGTAGAATTCCTATTCAGGAGTTGGGCTTCACAGTTTCCTGCAAGACTCTTAACAGAAAATGGGATTGCTATATACCTTTCTGATCTCAGCCACTTGACTGCCTACTAAGTGTCCAGACTGGGCTTCCCAAAACTCAGGAGGAAGAAGAAGGATGGATTGTTGAGGCCAACCTGGAATTATGCCTTTGCAAAACACATCAAAAACATTGAAGTAAATGCTTCCCATGGGGTACTTAATCAATTTAGAGTTACTATATATAATCAAAACATCCCAAAGAGGAAAACAAAAGGTTTATTACCATCAGAATTTATGCTATCAAATTATTCAAATAAAAGAGTCAAATTGGTGGAAATACCTTTAAAATACAATCTTATAAGACTTTAAAGCAGATTACAGAATGGCAGTGTCAAGACTGTTAAGAAGTAGAAGTGATTCCACTTTTGTCTCCTCTTTCCAAATATTAGCCAAATAGGCGGCTTTGTGCTCAGGTCAAATATTGCAGATTGGTGGCAAATGGGATGAACGCAGAGGTTTTTATTTTTTTATTTTTTGGCTTCAAGAGAATTATTCCTTTGGATTCAAATGACAGGCCTACTTCTTACTGACTGTGGCAGTTTGAATGAGAACAGCCCCCTTAGGTTCATATATTTGAATTCTTTGTGCCCAAGGGGTGGAACTGTTTGGGAAGGATGAGAAGGTGTGAGTTTATTGGGGATGTGTCCTTGGGAGTTTGGAATTTCAAAAGGCCACACTAGACCTGGTGTCTATTTCTACTTGCTGCCTGTGGATCAGAACATAAAGCTCCCAGCTTTTTTTTCCAGTGCCACGCCTGTCTACTTCCCACCTTGACAACCTTGGACTAATCCTCCAAAATTTTAACCAAGCACCTAATTAAATGCTTTTCTCTTCATGTTGCCTAGATCATGGTGTCTCCTCACAACAATAGGGCAGAAAGTCCATTTTAATTCACAGGCAGCCCTGTAGTTTCTGGAATTTGAGTGATACTCAGAATTCCTCCTATTATGGTCCAGATGTCTGCCTCGCTTTGTGAATGCTAGGAACCAAAACCAGGTCCTCTGCAGGAGCAGCATGTGCTCTTCAGTGCTGAGCCTTCCTTCCAGACCCAAAGCCAACTCTTACCCAAAGGGTTTGTGACCCACAGGTTGAGAACCACTGCCCGGAAGTAAGTGGGGGGAAACACCAAACACTAAGCTTAGGACATGTTGCCAAGGCAGAAGGGTTTGGCTGAGGTAGGAGTGTGCTTTGTAACGTAAACGAATGCAGACAGATTGTAACAATATATATAGCTTTAATGTAGAAATAGACTTACAGAACCACCGTTCCAGGGGAGACCAGGAAAGCAGAAGTGACAGCTGGGAGCACGCTTGCCGAATTTATAGGCAGACATTAGCCTGAGGCGAACACGCCCCCTAAGGGGCGGGACTTATCCCTACAGTGCTTGCTGCTCAAGTGAACAGTGGAGGCCAGTGTGGCTGAAGAGAAGGGAGGAAAGAAGGTGCAGTGATTCATACCTCAGAGTGATTCAGGAATGAGGTCACCCAGAGCCTTGTAAGCGTTGCTTTTATTTTTAAAGTTATGAGAAAAGTGAAGGGTTTTGAGCAGATGAAAGATGCCAACTTCCTTAAACTTTAAATAGGTCATTTTGGATGCTTTGTAGACAGTACACTGTGGGAAGGCATCAGGATGGTGAATTAAAGGGTTGCTGTCATAAGTTGACTATTTTAGCCTCTTGGATGATTTGTTCTGTCAGGAAACAAATCTACAAAAACAATATTATTTACATGTGATTTAATTTTTCTGAATGCTATTTTCTGCACAGAGAAGCACATTTTAATGACATTGGTCATTAAGAATAAAACTTAAGGGTGGTGGTAGCACACACGTTTAATCCCAACACTCAGGAGGCAGAGGCAGGTGAATCTTTGAGTAAAAGGCTAGCCTGACCTATATAGTGAGTTCCAGGCCAGCCAGGGCTACATAGTGATATACCCTGTTTAAACAGAAGAAGACTTGCAGGACTAAGGTGTGACTCGGTTGGTAGAGTGCTTGTCTAGCATGAATGAGGCCTGGGTTCGTTCCCAGCACTACATAAAACTGGAAGTGCCGGCACACAGTCTGCAATCCCAGCACTTGGAGGATGGAGGCAGGATTCTCAGAAGTTACACTGAATTTGAGACCCTACCTCAAATAAATGAAGAAATAAGTACTTGTACCCAGTGTTCAGAAGTGTGCTTGCTATCCTAGCAACTCTGGGGGCTGAGGCAGAAGGAGCATGTGACTTCATGAATTTGAAACCAATCATCAGAATTTATACAAACATCTTGTCTTCAAAAAAAATAATAAAACTGAGCACAGTGTGGCTGCAAGACCTACATAAGACTGTCCCCATTATGTCCTGACAATGGAGATGGCGCCTCATTAACCTCTCTCCCTTCCTGAAGAGCTATAGGCAGTTAACGGTTGCTAGGGGAAAGAGCACTATGTTCCTCAACGGTGTAGTCACTGGTAAGTTGCTCTTGTTTGGATAAATAACCTTCCACCCATGCTCATGCAAGCAATTCTAATTAAATGCAGCACACACATACATTCACACATATATCTACACACACAGAGACATATACATTCACACATAGACACACACATACATTCACATACACACATAGACATAATATGGTGCAGGAGAATTATCTGTATTCTGTCAATCATATTTTGAATAAACGCTGATTGGCCAGGCAGGAAGTATAGGTAGGTCAACCAGACAGGAAGTAGAGGCAGGGTGATGAGAACAGGAAAATTCTAAAAGGGAGGAAGCCCATTCCTCCCACTCCTGCCCAAACTCCAAAAAAACAAGATGTAAACTGCCCTGCTGAAAAAAGGTACCAAGCTGTGTGGCTAGCATAGATAATAATAATGGGTTAATATAAACTATAAGAGCTAATAAGACTGAGCTAATGGGCCAATCAGTTTTATAACTTACAGAGATCTCTGTGTGATTTTCTTTGGGACTTGCCGACTAGGGTACCGAGTGAGACAAAAACCCCAACAAGCAAGCCCCCTCATGTTACAATAGTACACACAAACTCTATCTGTCTATCTATCTATCTATCTATCTATCTATCTATCTATCTATCTATCTGCATACACACACACACAAAGGGCAAAGGAAAAAAGGAGGGGATATGTGTTGAAGAGTTTCACCAGGTGGTGGTGGTGCACACCTTTAATTTCAGCTATTGGGAGGCAGAGGCAGAAGATCTCTGTGAGTTCAAGGCCAGCCTGGTCTATCTATAAATCAAGTTCTGGGACACCCAGGGCTACCCAGAAAAATCATGTCTTGAAAAAAAGAAAAAAAAAGTGAGGCAGAAAACAGACAGATCCCATCTTAACAGACTCAGACTTTATTGGATCTATGAGAGGCCACAACCTTTCTTCAGGATGAAGGCTGAACACACTTAGGGAGCTGAGGGACACACAAGAGAGCTATCAGAAGTTACAGCTATTTTTAATGGGAGCAGGGTGATTTGTTTTCTCTACCCAGGAATATTGTTTTTGCAGGTGGAGCAGAAAGTTCAGGTTGGGGTTAAGTAATTATTCATGGCCCAAAGTTATCACACAATACAGCCTGACTCAATTCCTCATGGCCGCTGGCTATTACCCAACAAGTCCCAACTCTGGAAGGGTAAAAGGAAAAAGGGAAGGGGTCGTAGTTTGGGAGTGGTTGCTTCCTGTTAGGCACTGTTGCAAAGGCAGAGGGGGCAAGTTGAGCAGGCTTCCAGGTTGGATATAATCTGGCAGCTTTCAGCCATGAAGAATTCCGTGGCCCTCTGAGTGGAGAAAGTTGTAGGCTTCATTGGAGGAACTCGGACAGGTAAAAGAGCAGGAGCCAAAGAGTAAAGTTAGTACAATCACAAAGACTGAGCCAACCAAGGGGGCAGTCCATGGTCCCCGAGCAGTCTAGGTATTGTTCCAGAAAATATTGTCTACACTTTTTTTGTTTTTCCTTCTAAAAATTGTTTTACATTTTCCCATAGTAGGCAGAACTGGTTTTCATATAAACAGCAGTCTTCCTCTCGAAAGGCACAGATGCCTTGCATTTTGACAGTCATTAATTCTGGTCATCTGTGGCATTGGAGGACCACTGTAGCCTGAGAATCTGTCTGGTTCTGTAGGGAGACTATGCTGTGTTGTTGTACCAGGGTCAGGTCTATCTGGTTGACCAGTTGGCTGTATTATACCTGCTGGATCCATATCATTGTTGCATCAGTGGTGGCTGCCCACTGCTAGGACACTTCCAGAACGGAGTAGAATAGAGCTTCTCTTTCTCCTACTATGATGGACACTGATAGATTACCTGACCCAGAAGACCAAGTCTGGAATGAGGAAGACTGTGGCACATTTCCCTCCAGGGAGGCAAGTCTAAGAGCCATCCTTACATGTAAAGCAACCATGTGGTGCTTGGCTTGGAAGCCAAGTGGGTACAATTTGTTTATCTATCATGGTTAGTGTTCTATCCCTGGCCCCCATAGGCTTGTAACTATATCATAATGCAAAAACACATCCAGCCCAACTTCAAAAGTCCAAATGGGGTCCAGGTGTCGGTCTGGGACCTTTGAGGGAGTAGGCAGGAACAAGAAAACTCTGTGGGTCCGGGCATGAGTCTGGGACCTCCAAGGGAGTAGATCGGAGCCAGAGACCTTTGCAGGAAACCCCAAGCCAGGGACCTTCACAGGAGCAGATCCAGACCAGGGACATTTACAGAAACAGGTCTGAGTCAGCAACCTAGACCAGAGCAGGCCTGAGAGAGTAAACTCCATGGGAGCGGAGTAAACCCCAGGAGCACTGAGCAACCTCCAGGAACATGGAGTGACCAGTGGGGGAACTAGAACCATGGCACTGACTGTACCACTAGAAACAACCATCTGAGCCTTGGATCCTTTGGCACCTAGAAGATTAATCACCATAGTCACGGACAGCCCCAACCAATTAGAGGAAAAGATGAGTAGACAAGGTAAGGACAATGCAACACCACAAAGAGCAAGATGACATCAGTAAAACCTAGAGACCCTACAGCAGAAGACTTGAACAACCAAGCATAGATGAAGCAGAAGAAAATGGCCTAAAAATAACTTCAGGAGGTTTGAGACTCTTAAAAAGGAAATGAGAAATTCCCTCAAAGAAATAGAGAAAAAGACAAAAAATTAGAAGACATCAGTAAATCTCTTAAAACCAAGAAAAAGCAATCAAACATACGAAAGAAACTATTCAAGACTTGAAAACTGAAATAGAGACATTAATAAAAACATAAGCTGAGGGAATTACAAAAATGGAAATCATGAGAAAATGATCAAGAAGCACAAATGCACGCATAAACAGCAGAATACAGGAGATGGAAGAGAGAATCTCAAGCACTGAAGACACAGTAGAGGAAATAGACTCATCTGTAAAAAAAAAAAAGAAATTAAATCTAACAAAAGCTTAACACAAAATATTCAGGAAATATGGGACACTCTGAAAAGACCAAACCTAAGAATAATAGGTACAGAAGAAGGAGAAGTTCAACCCAAAAGCACAGAAAATATGTTTAACAAAATAATAGAAGACAGCTTTTCCAACCTAAAGAAAGATATGCCTATGAAGATACAAGAAGCATACAGAACACCAAATAGATGGAATCACAAAAAAGTCCCACATAATAATCAAAACACTAAACTTATGGAATGAAGAAAGAATATTAAGAGCTACAAAGGAAAAAGGCCAAGTGACATATAAAGGCAGACCTATCAGAATACATCTGACTTCTCATTGAAGACAATGAAAGCCAGAAGGTCATGGTCAAGCATTATGCAGATATTAAGAGACCACAGTGCCAGCCCAGACTACTATATCCAGCAAAACTTTCAATCATTATAGAAGGACAAAACAAGATATTCTATGACAGAACCAGCTTTAACCAATACCTACCTACAAATCCAGCCATACAAAAAGTACTAGAATAAAAATTCCAACCCAAGGAAGTTGGCTACACCAACAAAAACGCAAACAATTGGTGATCTCACAGCAGCAAATCCCCAAAAAAGGAAAAAATACACAAATTAACATCACCAACAACAAAAACTAAATTAACAGGAGATAGCAATCATTGGTCATTAATATCCCTTAATATAACTGGACTCAACTCACATATAAAAAGACACAGGCTAACAAATTGGATATGAAAACAGAATCCATCCTTCTGCTGCATACAAGAAACAAACCTCAACCTCAAAGACAGACATCGCCTTAGAGTAAAGGGTTGGGAAAACAATTTAAAGTCAAATGGACCTAAGAAGCAAGCTGGTGTTGCTATCCTAGTATCTAACAAATGCCAAACTAACTTCAAACTAAAATCAATCAAAAGAGACAAAGAAGGACATTTCATATTGGTCACAGGAAAAATCCACCAAGAAGAAATCTCAATACTGAACATCTATGCCTCAAATACAAGGGCACCCTCATATGTAAGAGAAACACTACTAAAGCTTAAATCACACATTAAACATCACACACTAATAGTGGGATACTTCAACACACCACTCTCAGCACTGGACAGATCAGTCAGACAAAAAGTTAACAGAGAAATAAGAGAACTAACAGATGTTATGACTCAAATAGACTTATCAGACATTTATAGAATATTCCGTCCAAACAGACAAGAATATACCTTCTTCTCAGCACCTCATGGAACCCTCTCAGAAATTGACCACACACTCAGTAACAAAACAAACCTTAACAGATACAAAAAAAGTTGGAATAACCCCACACATCTTATCACATCAATATGGTTTAAAGCTAGAATTCAACAAATCCAGCAAGCTCACAAACATATGGAAATTAAATAATGCTCACCTGAATCATCAATGGGTCAAGGAAGAAATAAAGGGAGAAATTAAAGACTTCCTAAAATTCAATGAAAATGACCACACTACATATCCAAATTTATGGGAAACAATGAAAGCAATTTTAAGAGGAAATGCCTACATAAAGAAACTGGAAAAATCCCACACTAGTGAATTAACAGAACATTTGAAAACTTTAGAAAAAAAAAAAGGAGCAAACTCACCCAAGAGAACTAGTCAGCAGGAAATAATCAAATTGAGAGCTGAAATAAAAAAAATAGGAAAGCTGTGCAGTGGTGGTGTACACCTTTAATCCCAGCACACAAGAGGCAGAGGCAGGTGATTCTCTGTGAGTTTAAGGGCAGACAGGACTACACAAGCTAGTTCCAGGATGGGTTCCAAGGCTACAGAGAAATCTTGTCTCCAAAAACCAAAAAATAAAAAAAATAAAA
The DNA here is from genome assembly GCF_037038515.1 of Microtus pennsylvanicus. NCBI lineage: Eukaryota > Metazoa > Chordata > Mammalia > Rodentia > Cricetidae > Microtus > Microtus pennsylvanicus. Next base: position 8,420,692 of record NC_134590.1, on the reverse strand, counting down.
AAATAGTAACAAAAAAAAAAACAATACAAACAGTTGGATCTTCAAGAAAATCAACAAAATAGACAAACCTTTATCCAAACTAACCAAAAGGCAGAGAGAGAATATCCAAATTAACATCAGAAATGAACAGGGGGACATAGCAACAGACACGGAAAAAATACAGAGAATCATCAGGTGGTATTTCAAAAACCTGTACGCCACAAAATTGGAAAACTTAAAAGAAATTGACAACTTTCTGGATAAATTATCAAAATTAAATCAAAACCGGATAAGCAAATTAAACAGAACTATAACTGTTGAAGAAATAGAAACAGTCATCAAAAGTCTCCCAACCAAAAAAAAAAAGAGAGAAGAAGAAGAAGAAAGAAAGAAAAACAAAAAGAAAAAGAGAAACCCAGGACCAGATGGTTTCAGCTTAGAATTCTACAAAATTTTCAAAGAAGAACTAATACCAATACTCCTCAAATTGTTTCACACAATAGAACAGAAAGAACATTGCCAAACTCTTTTTATATTTTTGGTTGTGAGCCTAGCCTTTAACGGCTGAGCCATCTCTCCAGCTCTGCCAAACTCTTTTTATGAGGCTTCAATTACCCTGATACCAAACCACATAAAGACATTACTAAGAAAGAGAATTACAGACCAATCTCACTCATGAACATTGATGCAAAAATACTAAATAAAATACTGAAAATTTGAATCCAAGAACACATCAGAACTGTCATCCACCATGATCGAGTCGGCTTCATTCCAGAGATGCAGGGATGGTTCAACATATAAAAATCGGTCAACGTAATGCACTATATAAACAAACTGAAAAATAAAAACTACATGATCATCTTATTAGATTCTGAAAAAGCTTTCAACAAAATACAACATCCCTTCTTGATAAAGGTCTTGGGGAGAGAAAGAATACAAGGAACATACCTAAACATAATAAAGGCAATATACAGCAAGCCAACAGCCAACATCGAACTAAAGGGAGAGAAACTCACAGTGATCCCACTGAAATCAGGAACAAGACAAGACTGTCCACTCTCTCCATATCTATTCAACATAGTTGAGGTCCTAGCTAGAGCAATAAGACAACTAAAGGAGATCAAGGGGATACAAATCAGAAAAGAAGAAGTTACTCTCACTATTTGCTGATGATACAATAGTTTACATAAGCGATCCCAAAAATTCTACCAAGGAACTTCTACAACTTATAAACACTTTTAGTTAATGTAGCAGGATACAAGATTAACTCAAAAAAATTAGTAGCCCTTCTTTACACAGATGATAAAGAAAGAAATCAGAGAAACATCACCCTTTACAATAGCCACAAATAGCATAAAATATCTCAGAGTAACTCTAACTAAACAAGTGGAAGACTTGTATGATAAGAACTTTAAATTTTTGAAGAAAGAAATTGAAGAAGACACCAGAAAGTGGAAAGATCTCCTATGTGCTTGGGTAGGTAGAATTAACACTGTAAAAATGGCAGTCTTACCAAAAGCAATCTACAGATTCAATGGAATGCCCAGCAAGATCCCAGCAAAATTCTTCACAGACCTCAAAAGAACAGTACATAATTTCATATGGAAAATAAAAAACCCAGGATAGCGAAAACAATCCTGTACAATAAAAGAACTTCTGGAGGCATCACAATCCCTGACTTCAAACTCTACTACAGAGCTACTGCACTGAAAACAGCCTGGTATTGGCAATAGAACAGACAGGAGACCAATGGAACCGAATTAAAGACCCAGATATTAATCCACATATTTTCAAAAACCTGATTTTTGACAAAGAAGCAAAAAATATCAAATGGAAAAAAGAAAATTTATTTAACAAATGATGTTGGCATAACTGGATATCAACATGTAGAAGAATGAAAATAGATTGATATCTGTCGCCATGCACAAAACTCAAGTCCAAATTGATCAAAGACTTCAACATAAAACCAGCCACATTAAACCTTATAGAAGAGAAAGTGGGAAGTATACTTGAACACATTGGCACAGGGGACCACTTCCTAAATATAACCCCAAGCAACATAGACACTGAGAGAAACAATTAATAAATGGGACCTCCTAAAACTGGAAATCTTCTGCAAAGCAAAGGGGATGGTCAACAAGACAGACAACAGCCTACAGAATGGGAAAAGATCTTCACCAACCCCACATCGGACACAGGACTGATCTCCAAAATACACAAAGAACTCAAGAAATTGGTCATCAAACGAACAAATAATCCAATAAAAAATGGAGTACAGACCTAAACAGAGAACTCTCAACAGAGGAATCTAAAATGGCTGAAAGACACTTAAAGAAATGCTCAACATCCTTAGTCATTAGAGAAATGCAAATCAAAACAACTCTGAAATTCTATCTTACAACTGTAAGAATGACCAAGATCAAAAACACTGATGACAACTTATGCGGGAGAGGTTGTGGGGGAAAGGGAACACTCCTGCATTGCTGGTGGGAGTCCAAGGTGGTACAGCCCCTTTGGATGTCAGTCTGGTGATTTCTCAGAAAATAGGAAACAACCTTCTTCAAGACCCAGCAATACTACTTTTGGGCATATATCCACAAGGACATGTCCTCAACTATGTTCATAGCAGCAATGTTTGTCATAGCCAGAACCTGGAAACAACCTAAATGCCCCTCGACCAAAGAATGGATAAGGAAAATTTGGTACATTTACCCAATGGAATACTACACGGCAGAAAAAAATGACACCTTAAAATTTGCAGGCAAATGGTGGAGCTAGAAAACATCATATTGAGTGAGGTAACCCAGACCCAGAACGACAATTATTATATACACTCACTCATAAGTGGTTTTTAAACATAAAGCAAAGAAAACCAGCCTATAAATCACAATCCCAGAGACCTAGACAACAATGAGGACTCTAAGAGGGACATACATGGATCTAATCTATATGGGAAGTAGAAAAAGACAAGATCTCCTGAGTAAATTGAGAGCCTGTAGACCTTGGGAGAGGGTTGAAGGGAAGTCAAGAGGCAGGGAGGGGAGCAGAGAAAAATGTGGAGCTTAATAAAAATCAATTAAAAAAAGATTTGAAGAATAAAAAAAATTCCAATGTAGAAAGGATCAGCGGGCCGCTTCCCGACGCCCAGCTCCTGGCTACCAGCTAGCTTTACCCGAAATAATTACATGGAAACTGTATTCTTTTAAACACTGCCTGGCCCATTAGTTCCAGCCTCTTATTGACTAATTCTCACATCTTGATTAACCCATTCCTAATAATCTGTGTAGCACCACAAAGTGACGGCTTACCGGGAAAGATTCAGCATGTCTGACCTGGTGGCTGGCTCCATGGCGTCTGACCAACTATGCTTTCTTTCTCCCAGCATTCTGTTCTGTCTACTCTGCCTACCTAATTTTCTGTCCTATCAAAGGGCCAAGGCAGTTTCGTTATTAACCAATGAAAGTAACACATAGACAGATGACCCTCCTCCATCAGTCCAAATGGTCTATCACAATCTCAACACTGTTTAAAACTCTACATTTCAGCCACCTTTAATCCTAGCACTTCTGAAGCAGAGATAGGCATCTTTGTGAGTTCAAGGTCAGCCTGCTCTATGGAGCGAGTTCCAGGACAGCCAAGGTACACAGAGAAACTCTCTGACTCCAAAAACAAAACAAAACAACAACAATAAAACCCTCCAAAGTTCAAACTCTCTTCTAAAATTTGTGCAATCTCTTAACTATAACCCCCTGTAAATTCAAAAAGGAGATCGCATACTTACACTATCATTGGCCCAGGATATGTATTACCATTCCAAAAGGGAGCATAGGGAGCATAGTGAAATGCTAGTGGCCAGATGTCTTGTCAGAGCCACAGAACACTGACTAAGATAGAATGGAAGAAGGCACTAGACCAAAGAGTCAACAGGATGGTTAGGGAACTGGGGAGGGTTCTGGGTTTGAGAGTCATATAAACTGATCACACAGTGTGGCGGAGAATATGCTTACCTGACTCACAGTGAAGGATTGGAACATTCCTAATAACCAAATGATATCAAGGGTTTTTAGGTGAGGAGGGACCATCTCTGTTGGGTCCAGGGACAGTCACAGATCTTCCTTTATCACAACCAGGAAAAGCAGAAATTGGGAATGTTGTATAACAAAACTTTTTCTGGGGAGGCAAAAACACACTTATCTAGTCACCCAGATAGGGAGCCCACAACAGAAAGTGCAGATACTGCCAAAACCCAACTTCATTCTTTGGTCAAGGGGCGTTTAGGTTGTTTCCAGGTTCTGGCTATGACAAACAATGCTGCTGTGAACATAGTAGAGGACATGTCATTGTGGCATGATTAAGCATCCTTTGGATATATACCCAAAAGTGGTATTGCTGGTCTTGAGGAAGACTGTTCCCTAATTTTCTGGGAAATCGCCATACTGGTTTTCAAAGGGGCTGTACCAGCTTGCACTCCCACCAGTAATGCAGAAGTGTTCCCTTTCCCCCACAACCTCTCCCGCATAAGTTGTCATCAGTGTTTTTGATCTTGGCCATTCTTACAGGTGTGAAATGGAATCTCAGAGTTGTTTTGATTTGCATTTCTCTGATGGCTAGGGATGTTGAGCATTTCCTTAAGTGTCTTTCAGTCATTTTAGATTCCTCTACTGAGAATTCTTTGTCTAGGTCTGTACCACATTTTTTACTAAATTATTTGTTCTTTTGAAGACCAATTTCTTGAGTTCTTTGTGTACTTTGGAGATCAGACCTCTGTCTGATGTGGGGTTAGTGAAGATCTTTTCCCATTCTGTAGGCTGTCTTTTTGTCTTGTTGACCATGTCCTTTGCTTTACAGAAGCTTTTCAGTTTTAGGAGGTCCTATTTATTTATTTATTTATTGTTTCTCTCAGTGTCTGTGCTGCTGGGGTTATATTTAGTAAGTGGTCTCCAGTACCAATGTGTTCAAGTGTATTTCCCATTTTCTCTTCTATAAGGTTCAGACAGGGTTTCTCTGTAGCTTTGGTGTCTGTCCTGGAATTAGCTCTTGTAGACCAGGTTGGCCTTGAACTCACAGAGATCCACCTGCCTCTGCCTCCAGAATGCTGGAATTATAGGCATGTGCCACCACCACTGGTTAGAAGCTCCTGGACCTTCTGGAGGTCTAGTTAGGGCACCTCTGAATCAAACCCAGGAATTTACCTTGTACTGCACAATTGGGTGCATGAATGGCAATGATCTCTCAGTCTAGACATTAGAGAGCATGGGAGGAAAATGTCAGATGAACATGGAAGGGGAGGACCAGAGGAAATCAGGGGATTGAGGTCAGGCTGTGTTTACATAGTGTGGTAGTTTGATTGTAACTGGCCCCTATAATCTCATAGGGACCAACACTATTTGGAGCTGTGACTTTGTTGGAATAGGTATGATCTTGTTGGAGGAAGTATGTCACTGTGGGGGTGGGCTTTAAATTTTCCTATGCTCAGGATATGGGCCAGTGAGTCAGTCTACTTCCTGCTGTCTTCTGGCCAAAATGTAGCCAGCATCACGTCTGTCTGCATTCTGCCATACTCCTTATCATGATGATAATGGACTGAACCTCTGAAACTGTAATTAAGCCACCCCAGTTAAATGTTTTCTTTATAAGAGTTGCTGTGGTCATGGTGTCTTTTTGCAGTAAAAATAAAAAAAAAAAAACTAACTAAGACACACAGAACCCCAATAAAGTCCCAAGATTCTGTCTCTGGCAATTGTGCTGTTTGTAGAGGCAGTAATCACACAGATAGCAACTCGTGGCCACTTAGCCTTTATAGTGAGCTCAGAGGGTGACTGTGCTCCTGAAGGAACAATCCCTAGTAGAGAGAAGGAGAGCTTCCTGTATTAAGGGCCCTAAAAGGGTCCTGAGTTTTAGCACATGACACAGGGAATGTGAGATAGAGTTGATCAATGAGCTAAGATTGTTTATTGGAACATTGAGGAATCACAACCTTTGTATGGAATGAAGGTTGAGAAGACTGAGGGACATATATGTGTGTGCATGCATGTGTGTGCGTGTGTGTGTGTGTGTGTGTGTGTGTGTGTGTGTGTGTTTGTGTGCAGTTATCAGTATAGGTGAATGGGAGCAAGATGAATTGTTTTCACTACTCAAGCATACTGGTTTTGCAGGCAGAGCAGAATGAAAAGGTGATGTGGGAGAGTCTTCTGTTTTGTTGTGAGTTCATTGGTTAATAAAGAAACTGCCTTGGCCCTTTAATAGGACAGAAAATTAGGTAGGCGGAGTAGACAGAACAGAATGCTGGGAGAAGAAGTCGAGTCAGGCAGTCGCCATGATTCTTCCACATGAGACAGACACAGGTTAAGAATATTCCCGGTAAGACACCACCTTATGGTGCTACACAGATTATTAAATATGGGTTAAAGCAAGATGTGAGAATTAGCCAATAAGAAGCTGGAACTAATGGGCCAAGCAGTGTTTAAAAGAATACAGTTTCCATGTAATTATTTCTGGTAAAGCTAGCCGGGTGGTAGGGCGCAGCCCGCTGCTCCATCTACAAAAAGGTCAGGCTGGGGTTAAGCAATTCCTGATGGCCTACGATTATCACCCAATGCAGCCTGACTCAATTCCTGACTCAGTTCTTGAGGCCTGAGACCCTTCATCACAGCAGTGGAGCGAGTGTCTGGAGCAGAGCTCAGGATTCACATCTTAGACCACAACCAGGAAGCAGACACCAAATGGGAAATGGGTGGCTTTTGAAACCTCAAAGCCCATCTCTAGTGAGGCACTTCATGCAGCAAGGCCACACCTCCTATGCCTCCCCCAAACAGCACCACCCACTAGGAAACCAAGCATTCAAATGCCCAAGATAGTTGGGGACATTGCATTCAAACCACCACAAAAGGCTGTTGTGTGAGGTTTCCATCCTGCCTGCTCCCACCTGGTCCCATAATAATCACATGGAAACATATTATTTGTAATACTGTTTGGCCAATAGCTTACGTGTATTTCTGGTTAACTCGTATCTTAAATTAACCCATCTTCATTAGTCTGTGTATTGCTACAAGGCTGTGGCTTATCAGGTAAAGTTCCAGTGTCTGTCTTTGGTGGGGCCACATGGCTTCTCTCTAACTCTGCCTTCTTTCTCCCAGCATTCAGTTTAGTTTTCCTGCCTACCTATATTCTTCCCTGCATTAGGTCCAAAGCAGTTTCTTTATTAATCAGTGGTAATCACAGCATACAGAGGGTAATCCCACATCAAAAGGTTAACATTTTGGTTCAGTTTCACGGTTTGTTTTTGAGACAGGACCTTGCTATGTAACCCAGGCCAGCCTCAAACCCTCAACCCTTCTGCCTTCATCTCCTATGCACTGGAGTTACAGGCAAACACCCAGAGGGGCCAGCCTTGTAACATCTCTGTACCTGATCCTTCTGCCTCACCTCCAGAATCCTGGAATTATAGGTGGGCAGCACTGTGAATATTTTCCTTTGCCTTCCTGAAGATCTGCAATGAAAGTTTGCTCATTCACTGCAGTCAGAATTGTCCTTAATTCTACATCAGACCTGACAGGAAGTATAATTGTTGAACAGAATTGAAGTCCAGCATCCTGGATACTCTGAAATTCTTTTCCCAGAAAGTAAGGATAGTAACTCCAACCACAGTTTTACTTCATAATAGTTATTAGTTATTATTTATTTATTTATTTTTAAGATATGGTCTCACTGGGTAGCCCTGGGTAGCCCAAAATACTGTATGTAGACCATGTTGACTTTGAACTCAAGATATCTGCCTGTTTCTGCCTCCTGATTGAAGGTGTGAGCCACCACCACTGTCCTTTTAATTTTATTGTTCAAACACTAATTTTGCAGGAAATCACTATGGAAGAATCATAATAGAATCTATGGATTAAAGCTCACAGATCTGTTAGATAGGCGCCTCAGTTAGCTATTTGTCCTAGATTTGAGACCTAACATCATCAAGTACTGAAAGCCTCAGGAAAGAGTCAGGAAGAGCTTTCTGTCCTGTGACTCCATCTCTGTTGCAGTGGCTGAGTTATTTGACTTTCCTCATCCCACTCCAGCTAGAGCAGAATAATCACCTTTCACCTGAGCTGAGCATTCTTGGGGTTTTAAACTTGGTACAACTGCTCAAGGAGACATGTTCTCAGGTAGCCATGGAGGTGTTCCTGCCTCCAGCTCCAGAGTTCTGGGATTACAGGTGTGCACCACCACGCCCCTATGTGATGTCCAGCATCTAAGCCAAAGGCTCCGGGCATGCCAGGGAGGTACTCTGTCAACTGAGCTACATGCCAGGCCCGACTGCTTTTCTGAGAGAGCCTCATTATGTAGCCCACGCTGTCTCCACAGTGCTCAGAAGTTCTCCGCCTTGAGAAGTTATTCTTGGGGCTGGGTACCTCCAGTTAGACTTAGTCGTGTAACTCAAAATCCTGGGAGGGGTGCAGTAAGGGTGAGAAAGAATTGGAGCAAAGTATAATGACTCACGTATGAAGTCTATTACTTTGTTCGTTAACTTAAAAAGTCAATAAAGCCAGGGAGAGGCTCAGCAAATAAAGTGCTTGTCACGAAAGCATGACAACGGATCCTTAGAACCCGTGTAAAGGTGGAGAGAGAGAACCAATTCTCCAGGATCTTCCTCTAGTCTCCACATAAAAACTATGTGGTACAGATGCCCATATACCCATCACACACATATACATGCTAAACACATACTAAATTTTAAAATATGCAAGTAGCAAAATATTCATACAAAAAAACTACCCCTTATTGGTTAAGCAAATACGACTTGCAGTTTCTCTAATGTACTGTAATTGAGCTGATTTGTTAGTTGTCAGTTTTGCATCACGACTGCCCTCTTGCAATACCTCTGCACAGAGTAGGAGAAGCCAGGAACATTTCCCATATCTCCTCCCCTTTATGGAACAGAGCCAGAAGTTTGCCAGGTGAGGTACGTATGTCACAGTCCTTTCAGAAAGTTATAGAGAAGTACTGTATTACAGATTGGGAGCTTATCAATAATAGAGATTGATTTCCCTCCTGTGTGGCCCTGCAGATGTGATTAAGTGGGAAGATTGGCCTGTCCTTATTGGAGCCAGAAGAGTAGAGCCTTGTAAAGAAAGATGTGAAGGTGCTTATACCATTGAGTTCAGATACAAAGGGGGGAGTCCAGGTATCACAGAATGCAGGTGGCCTCAGAAAATACCCTGATTCAGGAAAGCAACTGTTCTCTCAAGCCTCTAGAAGGAACACGGCCCTACTGACAACTTTTTTACATCTGTGAGGCCGCCAGCGCTGTAAATATTCATCATTACACACCACCATATGTAACTTGTGTCAACAGTGGTAGCCCATCTCTTGCCACTTGTCCTGGGAATTATCTTCCTCTGGACTACAGAGCCTAAAACTGACCTCTCTTGAAAGTGTTGCTTCCTGGGGGAGTGAGTGCTGATTCTCCTCAGCACCCACAGCTGCTACTTCACATTACAGCATGTCTAGAGGAATGATTAGACTCCAATCTAAAAGGAACTCAGCATAACAAATATATTGTTTGATACACTGTGGGTCTTGACAAGACTACGACAAATTGTGAAAAATTTTTAAAAATATTGTTAAAACAATCTTTGTTTTGTTTTTTGAGACAGTGTTTCTCTATGCAACAATGTTGGCTGTCCTGGAACTCATTCTGTAGAGCAGACTGGCCTTGAACTCACAGAGATTTTCCCACCTCTGCCTCTGCCTCCTGAGTGTTGGATTAGAGGTGTGGGCCACCACTTTCCAGCTTAAGAGTTTTGAAATTTTGGGCTGGAGAGATGGCTCAGTGGTTAAGAGCATTGCCTGCTCTTCCAAAGGTCCTGAGTTCGATTCCCAGCAACCACATGGTGGCTCACAACCATCTGTAATGAGGTCTGGTGCCCTCTTCTGGCCTGTACACACACACACACAGACACAATATTGTATACATAATAAATAAATAAACATTTTAAAAAAATGAAAAAAAAAGAGTTTTGAAATTTTATGCATTTTATGTAAATGAATGTTCCATCTGAATGTTTGCCTGCAGGTCAGAAGAGGGCATCAAATCCCATTACAGATGGTTGTGAGTCACCAGCTAGGTGCTGAGAATTGAACTCAGGACTTCTAGAAGAGCAGCCAGTGCTCTTAATTGCTGAGACATCTCTCCAGCATGGCTAAAACATATTTTTTTAAAGGATACATGATGTGGGAGTCCCTTCAGTGTGCTATGAATATGTTTTATTGCTATTGGTTAATAAGCAAGCTGCTGTTTTGGTCAATGGCTTAGCAGAATAGGGCAAGCAGGAATTCTAAGCAGATAGAGGAGGAGAGGGTAGGCAGAGTCAGGAAGAAGCCATATAGCCACCAGAGGAGAAAGATGCGAGCTGCCAGTTGGAACCTTGCTGGTAGGCCACAAGCCTCTTGGTAAAATATGAAATAATAGAAATTTGTTAATTTAAGATTTAAGAACTAGCTAGAAATATTCTTAAGCTATTGGCGAGACAGTATTGCAATGAATATGGTTTCAGCATGATTATTTCAAGTCTGTGTGGACAGGAAACAAACAAGCAGCCTTCCCCAGCAATTTGGTGCCAATGTGGCTAACTATATCCACATGAAAGCCTGAGAAAGCTTGAAAAGAAATTCTAGATAAAAAATAAATAGAATTTAGTGCAGTTTCTTGAAAGCCACAATATTTCCTCCCTGGACAGGCTTGTGGCTCCTTTAAAGGAGGTGCACCAAAAACTGTGTGGCTTCTTTAAAAAACGGCAGCTTTCTGGTTCACCAGCATGAACAGCTCTGACTATTTCAGGAGGTCTGGCTACAGAGCATTTAAATGGGGTTTGTGAGCAGAGTGTTACATTTTGCTTAAGGGCAACATAGACCCGCTTTGTGCCTGAAAATGGGGCTGTGAGCATGGCTCACACTGAACAGACCTCTGCCATGTTGGACTAGGTGGAGTCAAAAGGCAAAGAAGCCTTAGTCCTATCCATGCTGCTTAGTATTTTTAGAAGTGGTCCTGGTCAGAAAAGGATTTCAGATACACAATAGGACAGACTCAGACAGAAAAGACTGCTAAATGAGACACAGTATGCTTAAAAAATATACGAAGGCTTGGGAGAGAGAAGAAAAAGAGTAAAGAGACATTAATGTAATATAAAAGAGTACAGACAATCATAGATTAAAGTAGTAAAGATAATAAAATAAATATTAAACTTGTAGAAAAAGTAATAGAGTAAGAAAAATAAGCCACATAAAATGGAATATACACATAGAATCTGGATTATATATATTATTGTGTTTTCTTTAACTTTTTGGCTGTAAAGGAGCTAAGTACAGAGACATTTCATTGTATTGGCTGCTAAGCTAAACCAACATATACATTTTAAAGGTATCTTGACTTCAAACTTTGGGTCTAAGGATATGTTGCTTTAGAAAAGAGGCTCTTTTTTTGTTTCCACAGAGGATGAGAATCTATGGATTCCTTCCAGACTAATGTTGTTTGATGGACCAAGACCCCCTGAAAGGTCACGGTGAACACCTCTGAAAATTACTTGGCCCAACAAAAAGCAGGAAGCAGTTTGGAAAGAACTACACCCAAATCTCTAAATAATGTTTATAAATGTTTCTTTACATTTAAAGGGGATATGCTATAGAAATAAATACTTTGCATTGTTTTTTTTAAGATTTATTTATTTATTATGTACACAGTGTTCAGCCTCCATGTATGCCCTCAGGCCAGAAGAGGACACCAAATCTCATTACAGATGGTTGTGAGCCACCATGTGGTTGCTGGGAATCGAACTCAGGACCTCTGGAAGAGCAGTCAGTGCTCTTAACCTCTGAGCCATCTCTCCAGCCCCCCAATACTTTGCATTGTTATGGATCTTGTTTTATAGATACACATTAAGGTCAATTTTATTATATGCTTATTTCTGCTCTTGATTAAGGTATTGTGTTTGTGCATCTCATTTAAAAATATTATGTATAATTAAGAAATACAGGTTAATAGATAGTCATCTATAATAATCAAGCTTGTAGTCATGTTAGTTAGGTTCTCTAGATGTACAGAGATGTATTTCAGTTAGATCAATATTCTTCAAATCTTTCAGAGACCTTCAGAATATGGAATTTAAAATGTTTTAAGAGCTTAAGACTTTTTATGACAATGAAACACATCTGCTCCTAGCAGCACCAATCTACTTCAATAGAATGATGGGCATCGAAGAGGCTCCTTATGGAGGTTGTTAGCCATTTGAGCAAGAAATTGTTCTTGCCTGAACTGCATGACTGAACTTGCAGAAACAGTCCTTAGGGGTTCCTGCTTCTTTAAAGCATGTGCCAGACATTCTGCAGGACATAGAAGAAAGTGGCTGGCAAACTGCCAATATAGATGGAGCTACCTTTGAAATTTCCCGCTTCATGAAAAAATATTCTGGATACTATGGGCTAGAAGGCTGAAGATGGGTGCCTGCAATGTTACAGAAGACTTTGGGTGACTGTCCAGTTAGCGCAATGTCTCTGTCAATTCTAGAGTTTTGGAAGTTGTTTGAAATGCACTTCCTATTAACTTAGGTAATATTATATCCTTATGAAGTCTTTGATGGGGTTGAAGGATAGCTATTGTTATAGTTTTTATTATTTATGATAAAAGATAAAGTAGATATAAATATTGCAACTGTAATTCTTGCTGGATACCTGTTTTGTTATATGTAATTTTACTATGTTAAAGTTAAAACCTTCATTTTTATTTAGACAGAAAAGGGGAGGTGATGTGGGGTTTCCCTCTGTATGCTATGAATATGTTTTATTGCCATTGGTTAATAAACAAGCTGCTGTTTCAGCCAATTACTTAGCAGATTAGGCCAAGGTGGGAATTCCAAGCAGATAGAGGAGGAGAGGGTAGAGAGTCAGGGAGAAGCCATGGAGCCACCAGAGGAGAAAGATGTGACCCACTAGGTGGAACCCTTCCCGTAGGCCATGAGCCTCTTGGTAAAATAAAATATAATAGAAATGGGATAATTTCAGATATAAGAAGTAGCTTAGAAATATGCTTAAGCTATTGGCCAAACAATATTGCCATTAATATAGGTTCAGTATGATTATTTCAAGTCTGGATGGACGGGAAACAAACAAGCAGCCTTCCCCAGCAGACAGACACACAACAGATACATTCAAAGGCTGGGGTTTGTCTGCTGGTACTTTAACCCAAAGGATAACTGGCAATCCAGGTGCCATAAAGCTACCCTTATGGGAGTTGGGTTTTTTCTTTTCATTACACGCCATGGAAGAACGCTGATGGTAATGACAGGGTGGAAGAGAACAGCTGGTGATGTGGGTGAGGCGATGAGGTGGGAATCACAGAAGCAAATTCTTACATAGGTGACTAGAACTGGGCCCACACACGAGGAGCATGTGGATCTGTGGGACCAAAGGAAGATCCCGTGAGTGATGATGTCATCAACGGTTCTCAGTCATTTAAGAAGACCATTGTTCACTGCAGACAGAAAAAGAGACTGAGGGATAATAAGGATATGGAAGGGAAAATTCACCAAGCCCACAGAATCAAAGAGTCTACATTGATTAGAGAAGAACCTCTGTTGGTGACCAGGCTGCTGCAGGCTATGTTGATATCTACGGTCCGTGTTGCCGATGGAAGCCACGTGGACGTCTGTGATCCCAGCCACTAGCTGCTATGGGCTGAGAAGCTTCTTTTGCAATATATCAATGATTGCAGGCTCAAATAAGAATGAGAGACATTGAAGGCTTCTGTGACAACCCTACACACACACACACACACACACATGCATGCACACGCGTGTACACACGTGTGCACACACACACACTCACAGAGAGAAAGAGAGAGAGAGAGAGAGAGAGAGAGAGAGAGAGAGAGAGAGAGCAGGAAGCTATTGAAGAGAGACCTTTAAAACTGTGATAAAGACGCTGAAGTGTAGCTCTTCACAACGGATGGCTTCCAGGGGCCAGGGAAGGACTCAGTTTTCTTTCAGGGGCTAACCAGTGGGTGTTTTACCCTGCTCTAATGATTTGGTATGGAATTTTTTATTTTTTCACGGCAGGGAATAAGGGTGGGAAGTAGAAGCAAATGTGATCAGGTATATTGTATGAATTTCCCAAATAATTAATAAAAATATGTTGGGGGAAAAAAGGAATACACAAAAACAGTCAAACTCTTGGGAAATGATTTTCCCATCCAAACTGCTTAGGAAGAACATCACTGTACAGGTCCAACACTCTCTCTTTTAACTTAATCTTTAATATTTATCATATTTTGAAAATACTTTGCATAGAGCAATTTTATTTGATAAAATCGTAAAGCTTAAACCTCAGGGCTTTGTGTCTCTGAGCCAAGTTTCTGTCAAGAGAGTTCATCTGCAGTTAGATAATGCTTTGTGAATATGCATGCTCCTATGGCTACAATCTCTCCCAATTAAAGGAGTGGAGAATCACCAGTGTTGGGAATGCCCTTTTCAATTGATCTAGAGTGTCTTAACAATTTCAGCTGTATTAAAATCTAAACTTTTTATCAACTATGTCAAATCTAAGAATTCATTGAAAATGTCAAATTTTTCTTAACATCTTATGGTAAACTAAAGCAGTTACAAACATTAACAGGTCAATACCATAATTCTAAAGCAGAAATTAGCAATAAATACACAATTTGTCAAATCACAACTCTCTTAAATCTATTCCAATCAAAAAACAAGAAAAGGTTTCTCTGATGGGTGAGAATCCAACTGCATTGCTGCTTTTAAGTATTGTCCCGGTCTCTGAGCAGCAGGAAAAACCCTTAGGCTACCTTCCTTATATCCGAAGTAGGGCTTCAGTCACTCCTTATAATGAGTCTTTTTTCTCCTGAGGGGAAAACTGAGTTCTCACTTCTCAGGTCATATATTTCAAACAGAAGATTAAATACCATACTGACAAAATGAGTTCTGTGTTCCAAAGAATATAACAGTCAAATGTTCAGTCACATTTCTGGTCTGGCTCCAAGGTAAACAAGTAAACAGGACTCACTAAGTCTAGAAGTCTGTGTAGTAAGTCCATCAATAGGCTGGGAATCACCATGATCTTCTTTCCCTTCTCAGACTGCAGCAAGTTGTTGTAAGTCAGGAACATTGGTTCAGGTACCCCTTTCCTCAGCCTGAAGCATGGTGGTATGAGGAAATCAGGATCACAGGTTCAGCAACCTCTTTCCACTTCTCCTATGGAGTCATCAGTGGCTGCAATGTCATCAGGTGTAGTTGGAAGGTTGTTAGTTCATTCCTGACTGCCCATACTCCTTAAATAATCACACAGAAATCTTTATTAATTGTGATACTGTTTGGCCAATAGCTTAAGTTTTTTCTGGATAACTCTTACATGCTAAACTAACACATCCCCATTAATCTGTGTATTGCCACATGCTTATCGAGTTCCCTGGCATCTGTCTCCAGCAGGGCTACATGGCAACTCTTTAATTCTGCCTTCTTTCTCCCAGCATTCAGTTTAGTTTTCCTGCCTAGCTCTATTCTGCTAAGCCACTGGCCAAAACAGCTTTACTCATTAATCAATAAAAGCAACGCATATACAGAATGACTCCCCACACTGTTTCCCCTTTTCTGTTTAAATAAAAGGGAAGGTTTTTAAACTTTAACATAGTAAAATTACATATGACAAAACAGGTATCAAGTAAGAATTAGAGTTACAACATTTATATATCTACTTTATCTTTTATCATGACTAAGGAAAACTGTAACTATCTATTCTTCAACCCCATCAAAGACTCCAGAAGGATCTAATATTACCTAAGTGAACAGGAAGTGCATTGTAAGCAACTTCCAAAACTCTAGAATTGACGAGGCATCTCGCTGCCTGGGCAGTCACCCAAAGTTTTTCTGTACCATTGGGGCATCCATCTTCAGCCTACTGACTGGTCAAGAGTATCTGGCAGACTTTTTCATGAAGTAGGAAATTTTAAAGGTAGCTCCATCTATATTGGCAGTTTGTCATTCACTTTCTTCTGTGTCTTGCAAAATGTCTGAGAGACTCTTTAATGAAGCAGGAACCCTGGAGGGCTGTTTCAACTTCTTTAGGCAACTTCAGCAGTCATTTTTCTGTGGGTCCTGCAAGACAAGTCAAGAAATTCAGGCAAGAGCAGTTTCTTGCTCAAATGGCTAGCAAACTCCACGAGAAGCCTCTTCTATTCCCATCATCCTCTTGAAGTAGATTGATGCTGCCAGGAGCAGACTTGTCTCATTGTCATAAGCTCTTAAAACATCTTTTTTTTTTAAACATTTTTTTTATTATTTCTTATGTATACAACATTCTGCCTCCATGTATGCCCACATACCAGAAGAGGGAGCCAGATCTCATTACAGATGGTTGTGAGCCACCATGTGGTTGCTGGGAATTGAACTCAGGACCTCTGGAAGAGCAGCCAGTGCTCTTAACCACTGAGCCATCTCTCCAGCCCCTAAAACATCTTAAATGACATATTCTAAAGGTCTCTGGAAGATTTGAGGAATACCTATCTAATTGAAATATAGCTCTATATATCTAGAAAACCTAACATGACTACAAACTTAACTACTATAGATGATTATCTATATTTTTAAAATATACATTGCACTTTAAATGTGCTGCACAAACACAATACCTTAATCAAGACCAGAAATATATATAACAAAATTGATCTTAAATTTGTATCAGTAAACCAAGATCCATACCAATGCAAATTTCTATAGCATATCCCCCTTCAAAATGTAAACAAACATTTATAAACAATATTTGGGAATTTGTACATAGTTATCTCCAAATTTCTTTCTACTTTTTGTTGGCGAAGTAATTTTTGGGGGTGTTCATGGCAACCTTTCAGGGGGGTCTTCATCCATCAAACTACTTTAGTCTGGAAAAAAATCCATAGGTTCTCATCCTCTGTAGAAACAAATATAGAATCTCTTTTCCAAGGCAACATATCCTTAGACCCAAATTTTGAAGTCAAGATACCTTTAAAGTATATATGTTAGTTTAACTTAGCAGCCAATACAATGAAATGTCTCTCTGTACTTAGTTCCTTCACAGTCAAAAAATTCAAAGAAAACACAATAATATACATAATCCAGACTCTGTATATATTTCATTTTTACGTGGCTTATTTTTCTCACTCTATTACTTTTTCTACAAGTTTCCTCTGTCTCTTTAAAGACTTTGTTTTATTTTTTAAAAAAACCAAATATACTTCTTTTTATAACTTTCTATACTCTTTTTCTTCTCTCTCCCAAGCCTATGTACATTTTAAAAACACACTGTGACCCATTTAGAGGTCTTTTTCATCTGAATTTGTCTTTATTGTGTATCTGTAATTCTTTTTTGACCAGAACCTCTTCTTAAAATGCTAAGTGGCATGGCTAGGACTACATCTGCTTTGCCTTTTGGCTCTGCCCAGTCTAACACGGCCCAGATGAGGTTCGTTCACTGCTTCTGAGACCACCAGGTGGGATCCATGCTCACCACCTCAACTCTAGTAACCAGTTGTCCCATGCTGCACAAAGTAACTAGTAGCATGCTTCCTACAAACCCCACTCAAGTGATCAACCTCCTGAAAGAGCCAGAGTTTTTGATGGCAGCATGGACCAGGAAGCCACCATTTCAAAACCATGCAGGTTTTCTTTTCTTCTACTACTGAATCAGGAAAATCTCTTTTAAAGGAATTCCGCTTCTGCTTGCTTCTAGCAAACAGAGCCCAATCAAGAAAATGCTGCTACCAAAAAGTCGTACTTAACTCTGTTCTTTTGTGTCTAGGATTCCTTTCCAAGTTTTCTCGGTTTTACATGAATTTAGTCAGTTCCTTGTTGGTGCACCAATTTGTTGAGGGAGACTGCTAGTTCATTTTCTGACCACCCTGACTCGAAATAATCACACAGAAATCATATTATTTGTAATACTGTTTGGCTGGTTGTAAAAGACAGTGTCTGATCTACACTCTATGGTTTGCATGCCAGGAACCAGGCTGGAGATTTAAAAACACATGCACACCAACAGACAGTGACATGGGGACATGGGTCATCCTTGATACAAGAATGCCACTTTTATTATGTTCAGGGGCAGCTTATAAGGGATCCTTAACTGATAGCCATGCCCCAGTTCTTGGGATTTTCAGCTGTTAAAGCCACTAGAATTCACTCCCCTGCCATCAAGGTCCCGTGCTCAGAGCAGCTGCAGGCACAGGTAATCTAGTTGTTTTGCTCAGTTCACTCCGGCAGGCAAAGGGTCTGAGGCAGGCAGAGAAAGTCAAGGGGCCAGGGGTCTGCAGCCCCCAACAGCCAATAACTTAAGCGTATTTCTGGCTAACTCTTATATCTTAAATTAATCCATTTGTATTAAACTATGTATCACCACTTGGCTGTGGCTTAACAGCAAGATTCCAAAGGACTTCCCACACCATTAGTGTCCCCCTCCATTGTGCTCCAACATTTTGGCTAGACTGGGAAGCTCCCATGATTGGCCTGGCAGGCAGCCTCTCAGTGCTGGGGTTCTAAGTGTGTGCCACAACATCTGGCTTTTCATGTGGGTGCTAGGGATTCAAACTCAGGTCCTCATGATAGGAAAGGAGAAATGTGCATGTATTTGTGCAAAGAGGTTTTGTGCATGATTTATACCTTTTTTCTACAGTGTATTACTATTTAGTATCAAAGGTTCTCTTTTATTTATTTGTTTATTGATTGATTAATTTGGTTTTTTGAAGCAGGTTTTCTCTGTGTAACTCTGGCTGTCCTAGAACTAGCTCTGCAGATCAGGTTGGCCTCAAACCCAGAGATCCACCTGCCTCTGCCTCCCAAGTGCTGGGACTAAGGGTGTGTGCCACCAAGTCCAGCTCTCTTTTATTTATTTTTAGTGTGAGGTTGTTTTTCATTTAGTTATAAATGTGTGTGTGTGTTCATGCACACACATGACATGAAACTTGTGTGAAGTTTTCCTCTGACCTCCATATGTGCACCAACATACATGTGCATGTAGGCACAGGTGAGCTTACAAACATATGCACAGCTACACAAATAAATAAAAATAAAACTTATATTGTACCCACACTGTATTATGTTAAAGGTAGGAAATTGGTCAAACTTAAATATTTACCTGTGGGAGAAAGAATTTATTATGGTAATTTGTTATATAGCCATAAGTGAAATATTAAAGGAAAAAATTATGAGAGTCTTTGAATAACATGATGGACTCCATGCCACATTTCCACCAGAGGTGGTCTGAGGAGGTCATGTTTTGTTTTGCTTTGTTTTTCCTGAAAGTTTGAATTGTGGTTGGAAATAAAAAATTCTTTTGTTTGACTTATTTTTATGCATATGATTCGTTTGCCTACTTGTATGTCTGTGTGCTGTGTGCATGCCTGGTGACCTCAGCAGCTAGAAAATCACACCAGGTTCCTTGGAATTGGAGTTATAGACAGTTGAGCTATCATATGGGTGGCGGAAAGAGGACAGCAAGTGCTCATAACTACCTAAGCCATCTCTTTAGCCCTTGGAAGCAAAAATATTTTGAATGTTTTTTAATTGACCCAGTTAAACAAGCTTCTACATATTTATGTGTACCATGCTGCATTTTTAATACCTCTCTGATCTGTATAATATTTAAATAAAATTATAGAGGCAAATTTTTACTGTACCTCACAAAATTGTCACAGCAGTGCAAGACATGGGGCAGGGAGATGATTGAATGCTTAAGAGCACTTGCTGCTCTCTGTAGAGGACCTGGCCTTGGTCGCTGACCGCCATATGGTGGCTCTAGACCATCTGTAAGTCTAGTTCCAGATGTGCGTGTAGGCACATCTAACTAAGACAGAAGTTGGCACCAGGCACTGAGGTATTGCTGTGATAGGCCTGACCACACTTTTGTTTGGAGGAATTTGGATTTGGAGATTTTATTTAAGCAGTGAAATGCTTTAAGCCTGTTTAATGGGCCATACTAGTAGGAGCTTAGAAGACAGTGGTGCTGAAGGTGACTTGAAATGTGGGGCCCTGGCTTAAGAGGCTCCAGAGAAGAATGTTAGCATGTGACTCAGAGACTGGTCTTTTGATATTTTGGTGAAGAATTGCTGCCTTTTGCCCTTGTTCAAAAAGTCTGCCTGAGACTAAGGTGAAGAGTTTTGAATTAATTTCATTGGCAAAGGAAATTTCCAAACAGCCAAATATGGACTCTTTCATGTGGTTATAGTGTTTCCTCTAATGAAGATCTATAAAGAAAAGGAGCAACCTGAGAAAGAAAAAATACAAAATGTACAATTTGGGGGACAGGAGGGGCACCAGGAAGCAGAATGGAACTAAGTCCTATGTTCAAGGAGATAAAAAGAAAAAAGAAAAGCTTGATGTTACGTGGGAAAAGACCCCATCTGGAAAAGTTTCCAACTTGTGAAAAGGAATTAAGGAAAAGCTCAGAGTCAGATGGTGGTGCACACCTGTAACCCCAGCACCGAGAAGGCAGAGGCTGGTGAATCTAAATTCAAGGCTGGCCTGATCTACGGAGCCAAGTTTAGGTAGTGAAGGAAAACATCAAAACAGAAAGCTGATGAAGATGTAATTGAACAAGGGGCTATGTTCTAGCCCAAGCAAGCAGCAGAACTTGGTTTTGGCCTCATGTTTTTGGCTTTAGAGTCAAGGATAGAAGAAAGGTGTTTTGGAATCTCCCTCTGTGACTAAAGAAAGCTACTGAAGCCAGGAATGTGTCAGGGGTGTCCCTGAATAGAGACCTAGAGAGGACATGGTGTGAAGCTGTGAAGGTGAAGCCTGGATTACCTTGGGAACCCCAAGATGTTGGAGATGCCTGAGTCATGTGATCCTGCCGAGTAAAGCTGATAACAGGGAGTGGAATCAGCCCAGGAGAAAGAAGAGTGTTGCAGTCAACAAAGCTGAAAGGATTTGGAGATCTGAAAAAGATGTTGACATCAGACATTGAGATGCAGAGTTTGGAGTTTGCCCATCTTGTTTTTGATCTTGCTTGGGACCAGAATTTCCTCACTAGGCTCCATTTTTGAACAGTACTGCACATCCTGGAAAAAATGCTATTATATGTTGGAAGTATATGATCTAAAATGCTATTATATGTTGGAAGTATATGATCTAAAATGCTATTATATGTTGGAAGTATATGATCTAAAAATGCTATTATATGTTGGAAGTATATGATCTAAAAATGCTATTATATGTTGGAAGTATATGATCTAAAATGCTATTATATGTTGGAAGTATATGATCTAAAAATGCTATTATATGTTGGTAGTATATGATCTAAAAATGCTATTATATGTTGGAAGTATATGATCTAAAATGCTATTATATGTTGGTAGTATATGATCTAAAAATGCTATTATATGTTGGTAGTATATGATCTAAAAATGCTATTAAATGTTGGAAGTATATGATCTAAAATGCTATTATATGTTGGAAGTATATGATCTAAAATGCTATTATATGTTGGAAGTATATGATCTAAAATGCTATTATATGTTGGAAGTATATGATCTGCCTTTTGATGTTACAGGGGATTACAGTTAAGGGATTGTATGAATCTCAGAAGAGACTTTCAACTTTGGATTTTTAAACAAGTTTGAGATTGTTATAGACTATGGGGACTTTTAAAGTTGTACTGAATGTCTCTCTGCATTATGGCTACAAGTCCATGGGGGCCAGGGAGTGGAGTGTGGTGGTTTCAATAGGAACAGCCACCAAACACTCATGTGAGCATCACTATTCGGAGGTGTAGCCTTGGTAGGGGAAGTGTGCCGCTGTACAGACAGGCTGCGAGTTCTTAGACGCTCCAGCTATGCTCAGGGTGGCACAGTCTTTTTCTGTTGCCTGTGGATCAGGATGTAGAGCTCTCGGCTCCTTCTCCAGCACCATGTCTGCCTGCATGCCACCATGCTTCCTGCCATAGTGATAGTGGATTGAACCTCTGAAACTGTAAGCAAGACACCCCAATTAAATGTTTTCCTTTATAAGAATTGCTGTGGCCATGATGTCTCTTTATGGCAATAGAAACCTAATAAAATACCTCCCTTCCCCCTTTTTGAGACAAGAACCTCTGTAGACCTGGCTGGCCTGGAACTTCTATGGAGATCATGCTGGCCCCTAACTCATAGAGACCCATCTGCCTCTGTCTCCCCAGTTATGAGATTAAAGGTTTCCTCCACTGTACCTGCCTACCTTAGATAGGAAACCAGTAACAGATCAAAGTAATATTTTACCAAAGTGGTGCAACCTGGCGAACTAATGAGGTGATTGGGATTATTTCCAGGAGCGTGGGTCACTCACGGGAGCAGGATGACCCGTGGGCGGCTGAATCACTGAAACACCTGCTCAAGTACATGAGCACTTACGACAGCTGCAACATTGGAGCTCTGAGCAAGCCCTGCAGGCAGCTTGGCCAGCATCTCCTCCCCAAGTCCTTGCTGGCTCAGTCTACAGCCTTGGAGAAGGACCTTGTGAATCTTACAAGTTTCTGCTTTCCCAGACAGACGTCTGTTTACCCCGAGTCAACACTGCAGGATGGAATGCTTCAGCTAAGAGGAAATGGACACATAATCCGTCTGGCTCAAACAAAGGCCCCGTGAGCTATTATACGACCTCGCTCTTTTCTGGACGTGTGTGGTGTGTGCGGTTCCCCCACCCTCGTGGTCTTCTAGAGTTCCAGGACTTTATTAAAGCTTTTAAAAACCCTCACTGGCTTGTTCACTCTCCATTTTTTGACAGCCTATAATTAACCCCATCCTTTTACTATGTTACTGTGCCTGCAGGGTGTTTGAGAAATGAATGACCTCAGGGTATGCGCTTGGAAAAAGCAAACACCCAGTCAGGGGAAATGAAGACAGGGGGCAGAGAGGTATTTCGGGAAGGGATGTGGAAGTGCACCCTGGTTTTGCCTCCCTGGCTCCTAAGCCCCTGCTTCGCACACCACTGTGCTGAGATGCTGTGAGTCTCAAGGCCTCTCTGGAGCTCCAAAAGGCTGACCAGAACTGTAAAGTTAAAAATCTCACAAGGCTCATGTTTCCTGCTGAAATAAAATCAGCTTTTGAACAAAAGCAAGTATTTTACAGATTGTTGTAAAATGTTACTTTCCAGGGTTCTGAAAAGTCCTGGTTTGGGCATTTTTCCCCCCTTCTTTTCCTTGTTGCCTGTGTGGAGCCAACTTTTGGACATCCATATTCTTGTTCTCATGAAGACTTTTTTTTTCGTTTTTAAAGCTTTATTTTATTTTTCAATTGCGGTATAAGTGTGGGTACCCATACAGTCCAGGATCCCCTGGATCTGGAGTTACGGGATGTGAGCTACCTGATGTGGGTGCTGGGAACTGAGCTTAGGTCTTCTGCTATACCTGCCCTGTCTCCAGCACCTGGAAAAGCTTTGGATTAATGTTTATTACATTCCCGTTCTTCCCTGCTATTTATTTATTTAAGTAAATGAACTTCATACAATGGCTATGATACAGCTGGGTTTGTGGAAGCAGGAAGGATGCTGCCATAGTGAGCAGGACAGGACCAGGGATATGGCTGGATCAGTAGAATGCTTGTTTATATTAGCATTGAGTCCCCAGCAGTGCACAAACCTGCTGTGGTGGTTCATATCTGTAACCCCAGCACTCAGAAGATGGGGACAGGCTGGGCAGGGGTGGCACGTGCCTTTAACCCCAGCAATCAGGAGGCAGAGACAGGCAGATCTGTAAATTCAAGGCCAGAGCGAGTCCAAGGACAGGCTCCAAAAAGCTACACAGAAACCCTATCTCGAAAAACAAACAAAAAGGCAGAGCCAGAAGGTTCAGGAGTTCAAGGTCACCCTTGGCTCCACTGTGACTTAAGGAGCAGCTGCAGACAAATGGTTTGGGGACTTATGCATTTAAACTGCACAGGCAACCATGGTTCCTGGCATTCTAAGTTTGCAGCTGCTGCCATCTTGCAGGTCTATGGGCACTGCCTATCTACTTGCTTCTATCTGCTGTGCCCTGAGCTCTGTGGGCTACGATGGCTACTTTTCACAGCTATAGGAATGCCACCTGAGAGGTCCCGAGTCAGAGCCAGAAGGCCTGAGCCAACTTAGCACAAGGGCTGTGTTCCTGACACCCTAGAATCTTCCAGCCTGGACAGGCTTCCCTATATCCATTAAAGAGCAAGCTTGGTTCAAAAGAAAGAGGGGGAGGGAAAGGAGGGCGGGAGGAAGGGAGGGAGGGAGAGAATGAGTCATGGCCTATTTTGGAATCTGACTTTCATAAAGGGTTGGAAAACTATACCTGGCCACTCTTGTCAGACACTGTCTCTAGTCCACACAGATGCCTGTCTCCACTGGAGCTGCTCTTGCTACACAAAGATAACACTGCTTTCGATGTTGACACCATCGAGGCTCCGGGGCATCTCCGGCCTCACTATCACTTTACTCAAGGTCTGCTGGTGTCACACATCTGCATTCTGGTGTAAAGAAGTCTGGGAATGTAATTCTTACTTCTCTATATTGTGTGACTCGTGGTTTCTCACTAAAGCCCTGCGGTGGTCTGAAGAAAACTGACCCCCATAGGGCAATAGAGTAGCACTATCAGGAGGTGTGGCGGGGGTGGAGCGGGTGTGATATGGGTGTGGTGGGCGTGATGGGGTGGAGCAGGTGCCATGTGGATGGAGTGGGTGTGACAGGGATGGAGTGGGTGTGGCGGGGGTGGAGCGGGTGTGGTGGGTGTGACACGGGTGTGGTGGGGATGTGTTGGGTGTGGCACGGGCGGAGCGGGTGTGGTGGGTGTGACAGGGGTGGAGTGGGTGTGGCGGGGTGGAGCGGGTGTGGTGGGTGTGACACGGGTGTGGTGGGGATGTGGTGGGTGTGGCACGGGCGGAGCGGGTGTGGTGGGTGTGGCAGGGGTGGAGCGGGTGTGTCACGGGGAGTAGGTATCACACAGGTGGAGTGGGTGTGGCGTGGGTAGGGTGGGTTGGCATAGGTGGAGTAGGTGTGTCACGGGTGGAGCGGGTGTGTCACGGGGAGTAGGTATCACACAGGTGGAGTGGGTGTGGCGTGGGTAGGGTGGGTTGGCATAGGTGGAGTAGGTGTGTCACGGGTGGAGTGGGTGTGGCAGGGGTGGAGAAACTGTCACTATAGGGTAGGCTTTGAGGTCAGTTTTCTTCCTGTTGCCTGTGAATCCAGATGTAAACTCGTAGCTACCTCTCCAGCACCACGTCTGTCTCTATACTGCCATGCTTCCTGTTGGGATGGTAATGGACTACACCTCTGAATTGTAAGTCAGCCCCAGTTAAATTTAATGTTTTCCTTTTTAAGAGTTGTCGTGGTCTCCGGGTGGTGGTGGCGCACGCCTTTAATCCCAGCACTTGGGAGGCAGAGGCAGGCGGATCTCTGTGAGTTCGAGACCAGCCTGGTCTACAAGAGCTAGTTCCAGGACAGGCTCCAAAGCCACAGAGAAACCCTGTCTCGAAAAACCAAAAAAAAAAAAAAAAAAAAAAGAGTTGTCATGGTGTCTCTCACAGCAACAGAAACCCTAAGGCATCCTCCAAAATGAAAACTTCCCCTTTCCCATAAAACACATCACATACAATGTACATACAGTGTCACGAAGAGCTCATGAGAGAGAGATTCAGTGGGTATCAGACCCTTGCAGCCTCTCGAGCCCTCAGCATCGCACACAGAGGGCCAAGTTTCCAACATAGTAATGCTTTCAGAGAACTCAAGCCATATTCAAATTGCAGCCATACTATGGACTAGATGTTTATGTGATGGGTGATCTTGGTTGTCTACTACACCAGATTTAAAATGACCACGGAAACGCACTTCTAGGAAGATGTAAAGGGGGATACCCACCCAGAACATAGGTAGCACCAACCATGGCCTGGAGTCTTGGGCTGAATAAAGAGGAGAAAGGACGCTTTCTCTACAGATGAGTTCATCACCCTGGCAGCAGTGTGGCAAGATGCTTTGTTACCCAGTATGTGACTTCTCTGCCATGATGCACTGTACTTTCAAACCCTAACCTAAACCAAATTCTTCTTTTCAATTGTTTTAATCCCTCTCGTTTTAATTGTTTGTATAGGAAAGTATTATACATTTTTTCCCACTCCCCTTTCCCCTTCCACTCCCTTGCCCCTCATGCTCCCAATTTGCTCAGGAGATCTCATCTTTTTCCCCTTCCTAGGCAGATATTATTATTATTATTAGTGGCACACACCTTTAATCCCAGCACTTGGAAGGCAGATGCAGGTGGATCTCTGTGAGTCTGAGGCAAGACTGGTCTACAGAGCAAGTAGGATAGCTAGGGCCACACAGAGAGATCCTATCGCAAAAAAAAAAAAAAAAGTATTTTTGTGTGTGTGACTGCCTGTCTGGTATGCCTGTGTACCACATGTGTGTGCAGTACTCATGGAGGCCAGAAGGTGGAGTCAGATCCCTTGCAATTGGAATTAGTTGTGAGTCACCGGGTGGGTGCTGGGAACGAAACTCAGGTCCTCTGTAACAGTGGCAAGTGCTCTTAATACTGACCACTTCTTCTTGAAGCTGCTTTCGCCAGGTATTCGGGCACAGAACCGACTGAGAACAGTAACACACAGACAATGGGATGAACAACGGACTAGACCCATAACAAACCTGACCACGTGGGCTGTGGGCCTTTGGAACTGGCCTACAGAAGGAAAGCCGAAGCATTTAGAACTTCGGGCGAGGCAAGCTCTAGAATGGCAGAGAACTTACTGGGTTATTTTGCTGGGAGTTTGGAAGACCAGAACGCCGAGAGAAACACAGTGGAAGTTGGTTTCTGAGAGAACTGGGACTCACTTGGGTACCAAACTCACTATGACGAAGAGTCTGCTGCTTTCTGCGCATGTCCTGGAGTCTGACTGAGTCTGGATTCAAAGGGAACTAACTTCTTCAGTACAGGAAATGTCAAGACATTGCTAGTCCGTTTGCTTGTGAGACAGTCTTCTTAAGTTTCCCATGTTGGCCTGAACTTGAGACATGTGTCAGCCTTCGGCATAGCTGGGATAAGTGGAGTGTGCCCCGTGCCTGCCCCCGGATCTCTCAGGTGAGCCCCAGCGTCTGGTTAATTCTTTAGTGCTCTCACGGTTTTCTGTTATTTTGCTTTTCGATTTTAATATTCTGTTGGCAAAGAGTTGGAATTACCTAGACCACAGCTGTTAGAAGCAGAATCACATATATTCTCTTGAGAAATAATGATCTGAAGCCATTTGTATGTGTATACACCTCACTAAAGCCCTGTGGTGGTCTGAAGAAAACTGCCCCCATAGGGCAATAGAGTAGCACTATCAGGAGGTGTGGTACGGGCGGAGTGGGCAGGGCATACATACTCTTAAAAGAATATATCAGTCAATTCTAATGTATGCGAATGTGAATATGTAGTTCTAAACAAAATATTATCTTACGAGTAAATTCTGGGCTAATTCTGAGGACCTCTGACATTCTGAGAAAAAAGCCAACTTCTGAGAATAAACAGTTAAACTGTGACAGTTGTGCATTATATTATATTATTATTATTTTAGATAGGGTCTCATGTATCTCAAACTCGTGTGGCTGAGGATGACCTTGAACTTCTGATCACCTGCTTCACTTCCGGGAGTACCGAATTACAGCTATGAACCACCTCACCGTTTATGGGATGCTGGGAATCGAAGGAACCGCTCTACCAACTGAGTTACCTCTCCAGCCCAGACCACTGTTCTTTATCAAGTTATATTACCAGCGGGCATACTTTCCGGCAATTCTCAGCAATTCTATCTTCTGCCTGAGTCTCTATTCGCAGTTAGAAGCTTCCTCTTTGATATCCTTAAGGCAGAGAATGCTTTTATCAAGTGGTGAATATTTATTCTCCAGAAAAACTTAGGTGATTTTTTTTAGATATTTATTTAGTATGTATACAATATTCTGTCTGTGTGTATGCCGGCAGGCCAGAAGAGGGCACCAGACCTCATTAGAGATGGTTGTGAGCCACCGTGTGGTTGCTGGGAATTGAATTCAGTACCTTTGGAAGAGCTCTTAACGGCTGGCCATCTCTCCAGCCCTAGGTGATTTTAAAGTAGTAACCTGGAGGCTGTAGAGCTGCCTTTATCAGTCAAGTGCTCACCCCAAAGCATGAGGGCCCAAGTTTGTATCCTCAGTGCCAGTGTAAAAGCTGGGGCAGCAACTTCTGCCTTTCGCATAACACAACCTCAAACACAAAACCAAGCAAGACCCCCGGTGGTGCACGCCTTTCATCCCAGCACTCAGGTGACAGAGGCAAGGGGATCTGTGAGTTTGAGGCCAGCCTGGTCTACAGAGTGAATTCCAGGCTACACTGAGAAACCCTGAGTCAAACAGCACCCTTATACAAAAGTTTAAAAATCCTAGCCTGCTAATACCATGAATGTTGGCTGTGTGTGTCATTGGAAAGAAGATCTTAACCCATTAAAAAAAAAAAAGAGCAACATCACTGGAAATTTTATCATATCATGAAATCCTTCCAGGGACCCAGCACATTAAAACAATAATCTCATCTCCAGCAGAGAATTGGAAGTGGAATGAATCATTTGAATTCAATTTTTTTTTTTTTTTGAGACAGGGTCTCACCGGTGGTGTTGCTCTGCCTAGCCTTGAACTCCCTATAGAGACCAGGTTGGCCTTGCATTCAGAGATCCATCTGCCTTTGCCTCCTAAGTGCTGGGATTTAAGGTGGATGACACCATGCTGGGCTAATTTTAACTTTTAAGCAATATGTGTGTGCGTGTATGTCTGAGTGGAAGGTTTGTGGGTGTGATTGCTGGGTCTGGGGGTATCTGGTCCCCAGGAACTGAAGGTACAGGCAGTTGTGAGCTCCTGATGTGGGTTCTGGGAATCACACTGAGATTTTCTGCAATACAGTACATATTCTTTAAAAAAATGTTTTCGAGATTTATTTACACTTTGTGTATGGGTGATTTGCTTGCATGTATGTCTATGCAACACACACATGCAGTGTCTACAGAGGCACAGATGGTTTTGAGTCACCACATGGGCACTGGGAGTCAAACCCAGGTCCTCTGGATGAGTAGTCAGTCAGTCAGTGCTCTTAACCACAGAGTAGTTATTTGTCAGTACTGAATAAGAGGGTAAATTTAAAAAAAAAATCCTTTTTGCTAATTAATCCCTGTATCTCGGTGCCCCCAAAGAACAGGTCAATAGCAATTAAATAATTTTAATTAACAAAATTTTAAAAACTAACTAAAAAGGGAATAACTAGGTCACAGTGGAGTTACTACTTATGATAGACTCTAAGACTTTTGTGTACATACATTAACTATTGAAAAAAGGAACATGTATTCGACAAAATTGGGGGTGTCTTTATTTCCAAAGCCATTTAAATGCTAACTTAGAAGCTTATAAACACAGACACCCACTACTTGCTAGTGCTTAGTTATTCCTTTCCTAAGCCTTTGTCCTTATCCCGATGATGTGCTAAGTGTGTGTCCAAAGTCTTAGGAAGAATCAAATTTCTTGGCCTAACTTTCAGTATTTTATTAACTATGGCAGAAATGGTCATCAGTAGAACTAAAGATCTTGGCACTCAGGAGGCAGAGGCAGATGGATCTCTGAGTTCAAGGCCAGCTTGGTCTACAAAGGGAGTTCCGGGATGTCACACAGAAACCATCTTGGAAAACCAATCAACCAAACAAAACAATAAAAACCCCAGCATGTCAAAAGCATTGATTTTAATTGGCATGATACCTATCACCTCACAAAGTTCTGAAAGTTACCTATCTTTGGAACTCAAATCCATCACAAACTACTGGGAAATTGGGCTCAAACAAAATCTAATGCATGGGAAAAGAAGAATCAAGTGTTTTGGTGATGAAAAATTTGGAAATCATACCACTCAAACTTCTTTCACCAAGTTTATTTAAAAAACAAAACAAAAACACACAACACAAGCGAGCAAGAACCCTAGAGACAGGTGTGATAGTGCACACCTGTATACCAAGTAGTCAAGAGTCAAGGTCAGTCCGCGTTACACGGGACCAGTCTCAAAAATTTGGGGTTGTTGGAGAGATAGCTGAGTAGTTAAGAGCACTTGCTACAGCCAGGAAATAGTGATGATGGTGGTGACACATGCCTTTAATTCCAGTACTCCGCTGTGAGGCAGAGGTAGGTGGAGTTCTCAGTTCAAGACCAGCCTGGTCCACAAGGCTAGTCCCACAACAGTCATAGCTACGGAGAAACCATCTCAAAGATCAAAAACAACAAAAAGGTGCTGCAGAGAACCTGGGTTCAGTTCCTTGGCCCCAAAAGGTGGTTTACAAATGCTTGTAATTTTCATTCTAGAGGATCAGATGCCCTCTTCTGGCCTCCATGGGCACTACACACAGGTAGCGCAGACAAGCTTGAGGCAACACAACACACACAGAGACATGCACACACACACAACTTAAGTCAATTAGAGCCACTGTCACTATCCAAGGACAGACCTTTCATAGGAGCAAATAGCTGCTTCTATCCTGGGCTTCCATCAGAGAAGTGTCCACTGTAGCCAATTTACTTCTCTCACAGCCAAGGGTATTAAAGAACACTGACCAGTCCCAACGCCCAAGCAGTTCACAATTACTTCATCTGAAAACCCAGGCCAAGATATGCCTAATAGTTAAATAGGAGTTTGATAGGGCTGGTTTATAAATCAGCTAACTGCCCTGACTTGAAAACCATGGAGTTAATGAAGGGTGAGGACCTTTGGCAGGGTGGTCTCCTCTCTAAGCCACACTAACATGTGTTTGCACGCACTTGCACATGTGGTGTAGGAAGGTCTTCTATGTGTTGCTTTCATTGGTTAAATAGACTGCCTTGGCCTTTTCATAGGACAGCAGCTTAGATAGGCAGAGTAGACAGAATGCTGGAGAAAGAAGGCAGAGGCAGAGAGCCACCAGCCATGAAGCTGCCAGGTCAGATATGCGCAATCTTTCCCAGTAAACTACAACTCCCTGGTGACATACAGATTATTAGAAATGGGTTGAATCAAGATGTGAGATAGCCAAGAGGCTAGAACTAATGGGTCAGGCAATAATCTAATAAATACAATTTCCGTGTGGTTATTTTGGGTATAAACTAGCCGGGTGGCGGGGACACAGCCCGCCGCTCCTTTTACTACATGCATGTGTACCCAAGGAGGCCAGAGCCACCGAACAGAGTTACAGGCAAGTGTAAACTGATGTGGGTGCTGAACTCAGGTCCTTTTCAAGAGCAGCACTTGTTCTTAACAATTGAGTCACTGTTCCCATGACTCAAGACTTTTGCCTTTGAGAAACCACAATCTTGTATATATACTTTTTTTTTCCCCCTCTAAGACAGGGTTTCTCTGTAGCAGTCTTTGGACATTGCCCTAGAACTTCCTCTGTAGATCAGGCTGGCCTTGAACTCAGAGACCCACCCATCTCTGCCTTCTGAGCCTGTTGGGATTAAAAGTGTGCACCACCACATTTTTTATGTATTTTTGTGTGTGAGTACTCAATTGGCATGTATGCCTGCGTGCCAGAAGGATCAGATCTCATTATACATATGATACTGAGCTGTCTTATGGTTGCTGGGACTTGAACTCAAGGACCTCTAGAAGAGTCAGTGCTCCCAATAGCTGAGCAGTCTCTCCAGCCCGTCTTAACTTTTATAACAACGTAACCTCTATGTGGCCTTTTCTGTAAGTGTTTGAAAATATATTCCTAGAAAAATATGAATAAACCAGACTGGTCTTCAGAGCAAGTTTAAGGACAGGCTCCAAAACCATAGAGACACCAACTCAAAACATTGGGGAAAAAAAGTTCAGAGTATAGGTGATATTAGGCCAAGTTTGAGAGGAATTTTTCTTCACAATTAACATTTCTAAAGATTGCTCAATACCACAAGGGATCCATGTGTACACACATACACACCTTGTTGGGAAGGCTGCCACTGTTGTTTCCTCCCTTGCTGCACCGAGGGGGCAATTTTGGAGTCAGTTTTTCTCATGTGCTCCAGGTTGTAGGAACTGGTGCCTGTAGGGGCAAGGCCATTTTACCAGCCTGCCCGCTGCTTTCTGAGCTTAACAGTTTGGTTAGGATGGGGGAGAACATTAACGACCAAACACATTCTTACTCCTAAGAGTCTTAATAAACCATCTCAATGATCTTTGTTTTCTTCAAGCCATACATAAAGACTTAACTAAAATTTTATTTTAAAAAGACTTTATTTTGATCAGGGAAAAATGACAATCTCAATGTCAACTTGTCACCTAATTGTAAGTTTGAACTCACAGGTATTTCTTATTCTGGCACTGTACCTATTAACATAATGTGCTCTCCCTTCTATTGTCTTGGTTGCAATGATTCTTTTTAATAGCCCAACACTGGTACTTGGCCATAATAAAACAAGGCCAGTGCATTTTAACTTGATAGCCTAGCAAGTACAAATATCAGAACAAAGTTGTTGTAGGCATTTTAAAAAAGGTCATCAGTATAAAAAGCTTACACTGGTCTTCTAAGACCAAGCACTCTAAACTTGAACAAATCCAAAACCTAGAAGCGTCTGTGGAACCATGGAAACCCCTTTTCTAAGTCCAAGCATTCAATGGAAAACTCAAAGCTTGTATTACCTTAAAATCTTAAGTTTTTAATGCCCCAGAAGATAGACCATGACTCATCATCTTTTCCACTGCCCCTTTCCTCTGCCTCAACACAGAACTGCTTAAATCTACTTAGCTCATGCACTATGGTGGGATGGATACACCAGTGTTAGCTTTCCACTGCATCCAAACCTCAGGACAATCCCATACATCTGACGAGGCCCCTACTACCAGTGTGACAGCATCCTTCTCTTGCATTTCTTTATCTATAGTACTAAAACCCCAAGAACTATGGTGATCAGCTAAAGCTTTTTCTAGTAGAAAAGCCATTAACTCTTAAAGTCAGAGCCAACTATTATCATACACAATTTGTCAGATAAGAACAAAACAAGGATAGCCATTTAACAAGCTTTGTGCTAACAGGCTTTCATGGTGAGAGAAACCAGGGCTGTATGGATGCTCAGCTCAAAACAGCAAGGCCAGAGAGGCAGTCCTAGCCCAGCAAGGTGCTTCCCTTAGAAACAGTCTGAAAGCACAGCTCCCACTAGACAGAGTCAATCCCATAGACTGTAGTGTCAGTCTCCAGATACCCCGGGAAAACATCCAAAGGTATGGAATGAATCTCATTTAACAGAAACGAAGCCTTAGACTATAATCACAGAACACCTCTACAGAAACCAGGAACAAGGGGACACTAGGACCAGTCTCTTCCTGTGGGCCAATACCCCCTATAAAACAAGCTGTGCCTTAATTATTGCTTCTTTATAAATTTACATTTCCACAGAACTATGTAGTACCTGACGCAGAAAAACAATCACATAAGGAAGCATTTATTTGAGGTTTAACATGAATACAAACAAAAATTTGTGTAAACACAAATCCACATTGAGTCATAACACAGATAGCAAAGGACAAAGTAAAAACAAGAAACTAATCGGCAGCTATATACAGTTGGACACAGTCGTGTCATGTACACTAGAAAGTCTTTTACAAAATAATCATCTCAGGTCAACACAAGATCAAGCAATCTTCAATGTCGTCCTGTAAGATGGTTTCTTTACACCTCCTAAAACAAAAACAAAACAACCATTAGCTGTGTGCAACCCTCCCAAGTTTGCAAAGGTCCACTTTCATGAATTAAGTCCTCACTTTATTCTTTTCTTCAACAATTAAAGATCACATGCATGTTTATTGACAAAGTGTAGTTTGGGTGTTTGAAAAACTCACTGTGGAGTTCCCAAATGACATTAGGTGGATTCACTTTAGAACACAGGAATGTAATCTTTCCACAGTTAGAAGCCTAGCAGATGAAGGCCAACTAGAGGCATAGCTCTAGCTAGCCAAGTAGACTGCTATCAACCAATACAAATTTCAGGCAGGTTTAGAGTATTAACATGACAATGAATTGCTTTGTGCATATGATCTTTAACTTATATCCCAGATTTAAAAGTTCTTGTTTTGGTTTGTAGATTTCACTATTAGCTATAAAAAGAAAAAGCAAGCATTAAATCTTAAAGAATGGACACTTAAAATGAGGCTCCACAATTGAAATACAACACTAAACAGAAGACCAAAATGATTAAGCTGTAAAAAGGCATTTATGTACTTTAACTCCTGCAAAAAACCATTTAAGTTAAGTTTAGACACTTAATCTCCAAAAAGATTAAAAAGAAGCAAAGTCTGAAGTTTCCACTTTTAATCTTTACGCTGGTACATGAAGTTGGAAGAGACCATACCACAGGACAGCCTTTTCTGGTGTATGCCTTGCGCTCTGCCCGCAACGTGCGACCCCCAGAGATAGACGTGGTCAGGGTGACACACGGCCTGCAATGAAGTTCCCGCTGGCGGGTACAAACAAGGTATAATGTCAGAGTTAGAAGACAACATTCTTGTTTTCCTTAAGTTGTACCCATTTCAGTACTTTACCTGTTAATAGTTCTAAAAAAAGTTTAAACCTCCTGGTACACAAAGCAAACAGAAAAACTCTTAAGTTTTTCTGTAATTCTAAAAAAGGTGAGGTAAGACTTTAAAGTTAAAGATCTATAGACACTTTAGGCAAAACAGGCTCATAAAGCAATTACAAATTTACAATTTAGTAAAGACTACATATATTGTTTACTCTTTTCCATTTGTCTATTGATCTTTAAATGAAATCAGACATTGCCAATGTTTCCTCGTAAGCTCACACACCTGCTTTCTCCCAGGTCCTCCTCAGTAGGGCTGGTAATTGTTCTGGTGATTGCCACCCCCTCGGGATGCCTTGCCGTAAGTGCTCTGTTGACCTAGTTTGAAAGGATACATGTTTTACTAAGAAAGTTTCCTATAAAACCGCCCCTTAAACTATGCATGCTGAACATTAAAAATATCAAGCCACCTTAACAGCCAATAGAGTTATAATTGCACTTTAAATAGCCATCACTGTCTGTTACTTTCCTATGACTACACAATGTAACAACTTCAATTATCAATAGGAAACTCATACACACAAACAACTTCAGAATGGGAAAGTACTTCAAAACTGAATTTAATGCCACTGGTTTATAAAATTAAGTTAAGTATTCTTACCGCTGTAGTCTGCATATCCCTGTCCATATCCATAGTTCCCATAGTTATACCCAGTATAATCATATCCGCCATAGCCACTATAGTTTTGATCACCACCATAGGCACTATTATAATTTCCATATCCTTGATCATAATAGTTATTAAATCCTTGGTTCCAGTTTTGGCCCTGACCTGAAACAATGCACAATGATGGTTAGGAAACCACTTTGGACCCTCTCAATGCTAACACAACATGATGCATTCTGTCCCCTACACTGTACTTTAAAACAGAACACCCCCCCCACAAAACAGCCTTTACCATGTGGGTTCATCATAAAAGATTCAATCTAGCTGCCTTTTCTTATGGGCCAATTGCACCTAGCAGTTAACTGCCTCAGCTTAAAAATCAGTGTCCCCAAATTAAGTCTCACCTCTTCCACGTCCCCTAGCACCACCTCTTCCACCAGCCGTCCCACCTCGTCCACCTTTTTGTTGTTGCTGTTGCTGCCTGTATACCTCTTTGGGTTGTGCAACTTTGATTTCGCACTAAAAACAAACAGAATTTTTGCTTATGTTCTAAGCTCTGAACACAAAACCACTTTTCAAACAGGCTTTTCACATGCACACTTAATGTAATTCAATCCATTTACCTTCCCAGAACCTATTTGATGGTATCTGCTTTCTAACAATTTCTTTACTGGCTCTTCATCTGTATACGTGATAAAACAGAATCCTCTTCTTTCATTTGTTTTTGTATCCATGGGAAGCTCGATATTTTCTATCTGAAATCAGGTGCACATTCAAAACAAAACCAGCAGTTAAGGGAAGCGAATAGGTACTACAAGCTTCTCACGAACATCACAAGCCCATTCTACTGAGCATCACTTTCTAAAAAGTCGCTACATTCTTTTAAAGCATCCTCTACCCCAGAGTGGCGATAGGTTGGCTACACATCACTTTAAGCCTTGAGCTTTGGCTACACCAGGCTCCTACTACAGCACAGAAAGCAGCCGCTGTTAAGATGCAGTAACTAGAGCATTCAGTCCTATACTGTGAAATATTAATGACAACTACACAAAATTGACCAAGCACGAGTATTTCAAAAATACACCAGATAGATGCATGCAAACAAACAGCCCACCTCTCCAAAGGCTCCAAAATATTCTTTGATTTGTTCTTCTGAAGTATCTGGACTCAATCCACCCACAAAAACCTTTTTAGGGGGTTCTTTTCCCTTTAAAGCTTTGGCCCTTTTGGGGTCTATCAATTTGCCATCCAGTTTGTGTTCTTTCAGTTCCAAAACCTGGAAGACAAGTTAATTTGACAGGAGCTTAGAAGGCCGGAGCAATTTGAAGGAGACACTAAAGACACAGTGCAGACCACATCCCTACCTTATCCACACTAGCAGCATCTTTGAAAAGCACAAATCCAAATCCTCTCGATCTTCCAGTGACTGGATCTGTTTTAATTGTGCAGTCTACAACTTCCCCAAATCGAGACAAATACTCAGTCAGATCTTTCTTGCTTGTGTCCCAGCTCAAGCCTCCAATAAACATTTTACTAGAAATAAAGTTATTAAAAAAAAGACTTAATAGTAACTTCGAGATTACTTCAACCCTGTAATTAAACAGTAAAAAAAAAGTACAGGGTAACTTATTCACTAAGTGCAAGCAGTCTGTTTTGATTACAAACGCTAATAGG
The DNA here is from genome assembly GCF_037038515.1 of Microtus pennsylvanicus. NCBI lineage: Eukaryota > Metazoa > Chordata > Mammalia > Rodentia > Cricetidae > Microtus > Microtus pennsylvanicus. Next base: position 8,383,864 of record NC_134590.1, on the reverse strand, counting down.
CCACAAAAACCTTGAGATCACTTGCTCGGACCAGCAGACAGGTTGCTTTCTACCGTGCAAACACAAAGCGCCAACGAAATTCCGTAGGGGTTCTGCTTCGATGACTTTGGGTTACAAAGTACAACTTCTACAACCGAATCCCCCACAACCTAAAGCGAACTTTTACCCACAGCTCTAGACTCAACTTGCTACCTAAAGAACTCCACGCATCAGTCAGCTACCGGCGCCCAGACCAAGTTGCCAAATCCTCCCCAGGAAAAGCCGCCCCGGCAGCAACACACAATGAAGAGGCGGTGGCAGCTGCGGCGTGCGGCGCACCGAGCCCGGCCCCTCCCCCGCGGCCCCACGCGGCGCCTGCGCACTCGGGACACCGGCGGCGCCGCCCTCCTCCCCCCCAACCCCTCCTCCCTTCCCCCACCCGCGGCGGGCCTCTCGAGTCACCCCGTCTTACTTTCCACTAGTGGGGAAGCTACTGGGGTCCAGCGGGCACGCGGAGAATCGACTCGGGGAAATAGTGGGGGCAGCGCGCGCAGCTCCAGAGGGACGAAGGGCGCGCGCGGGGCCCTGGGGGAGGGGAAGAGCGGAGCGTGCGGTACCCGTCATCCTGCTGATTCTTGCTCGCGTTGATCTTGGATCCCTCTGCGAACTCCTCTATGTTGCTGTACTCGTTCATGTCCTCCATGGTGGCGGAGCCGTCGGCGAGGGGTTGCTGGCGCGCAGTGCGGGTCCCGGCGGCAGCGGCGGCGGCGCGTTGTATGGAGCCGGATTTAAAATGGCGGCGGAAGAGATCCGGCCGCCGCCTGCGCCCTCCCTTTATAGCCGCCCCGCCCGCCAATCGGGAGGGCTGCTGGGCGGTGACGTGGCGCGGGCTCCGGCGCGCCCCCTGCCGGGAGGCGCTAGAAGCGAGCGAAGGGAGGAGCGGGGCGAGCTGCCGGGGCGCCCGCGGCCGCCAATGGGAGAGACTGCGGGAGGCGAGAGTCGCGGGAGCGGAGGGGAACAATGGCGGCGGCACATGGGAGAGCCGGGGCGGGACCTCCATCGCGGTGCTCCGGGTGAGGAGCGAGGTGGCGCTGGGGGTCGGGCTTTGCGGACAGGAGCGATCAGACGAGCGAGCCCGATGCGCAGCAAATCCCGGGCCGCGCCGTCGCAGGGCCACAGTCCCTCTTGCCTGCAGAGCCTTTTGTGTCGCGCGTCAGGTCCGGCCCACTCCCGTCCTGCGCCCTCAGTCCCCCAGTGCGGAGCCGCGGCGACGGCGGCGGCTGGGACCGCCTGGCTGCTCCGGGAAAAAGGCGGCGTGAACCCGAAGCTGCAGCGCGCTCGCCCGCCCTCCCGCCCGGCGCACGCGTGTTCTGTCCTCGCGCCGGACCCGCGACGACCCCCTGGGTGGTGGCGGCTGTTCCGCCGTCGCCGTGGGGCGGTGTCGCCTCTGAGGGGGGGGGGGTCTCGGCTGCAGGGTCGCCGCAGCCCGGGTCCGAGCGGCCTCCCCGGCTGGCTGTGGCCGCGGCGGAGGGCGGGGCCTGCTCGGATGACTGAAGCGGTGCCCAAGCGCACGCGGTGGGCGGGGAAGGGGTCAGGTGCGGGCCAAGGCAAGGGGACACTCACGTCCCCAGCGCGCCACTCCAGGGGCTCCCGTCTGCACGTGCCCCGGCCGTGCCACTCGCGCTGGCTCCACCAGGCTGCGGATGGCTCGCGCCCGCGCTCCGGGCTCCGGGCTCGGGGGTTCGCTTCTTTGTTCCCGCCCACGCGAGGCCCATTTTGACGGATCGCGTTCGCGGCTCGCCGGTGGCCAATCGGCGCACGCGCCCTGTTTTCCACGCCCCCTGGGGACCCCGGAGCACCGCCCCTCAGCCTGCTCACGTGGTCCGGGCCTGCGCTGCTCCTCTGCTCTTTGGGGTGCAGCACCTAGGGCGGCTTGCTCTGCCATCGCGGGTCCCCGGAGCCGGCCTCTGTGCTTTCTCGCTTCTAGTCGCTCGTCGCTGCCAGCGCTCCGACCGTTGCTGGGCGTCCCGGGGCGCAGGCGGCGCTCTCCCGTTTACCAGCGAGGCCGAGCCCGTGGTAGCATCCGGCAGGGAAATGGTTGTGGTTTCGGTGCCCGCCGAAGTCACAGTTATCCTGTTAGATATCGAAGGTACCACAACCCCGATTGCTTTCGTGAAGGTGAGGGGCGGAAGGGAGCGGCGGAGTTATTTGTGCCTAAAAGCGTCTGAAAAAGAAATTTTAAGTGTTGCGGATTTTGCCTGCGGGCTCGAGGAGACGTAATGTGGATTTGCGTCTCTGGAATGGGGAAGAGAGACGCTGCGGGGGTGCTTTTCCTCGCGCCACCATCTTCTGCCTTCCCTGTCCTTGCTTTTGGCTAGGAAGAGAAGGATAGGAAGAAGTGGAGGTGGTCTCAGCAAAGACTTGGGGGAAGGCAGGTTAGCTGGGAGGAGTTGGGATGACGGCAGCGTCCGTGGCCTGGCAGGTAGGTGTGTACCCCGTCGCCTGGTGCCTCAGCGTCCACCACGTGCTGGGTTGCAGCCTGGAGAGATAGTGGCCTTGGTTAGTGGTCTTTGAGGTTTAGGTCTTCCCAGTGCAAAAGATAGAAAGGAAAGTTTTTCCGGTGGCTCTGGTACCTTGGGATCATTGCTTTCCGCACCATGTCTCCTGTGCTGGTAAGTGACTGAGCTGTGTACATGCTTACTTCTCTTGACTTCCAGAACACTAGACTTAAATTCCATTCATTGTCCCTAGAAAACCACGCTTTGCTTTCTTCCACGTACTCAATTTAATCACCCGTATTAACTGCAGATGTTTATGTAGAATAGCTGAGATAGGATAGGGGAAATTTCTATCGTCTAGTAAATTGTGCAGCCTGTTTTAAGTTCTCTTTTGGTTGTTCACGTTTTACAATTACCCAATTTTCTGAGTGTAGATCATAATATTTGTACACAATTTTAGATTTCCAAATGTAACAGCTACCTTGTTTTTGTTTTTATTTTTATTTATTTTTGTAAGGCAGAGTCACTCCCTCAATTTATAACCCAGGTTGACCTCATCCTCCAGGCAATCCTGCCTCATCCTCCAGGGCTGAGATTATAGACAAGTGTCACCAAACCTGGCAGCTGTCTACTCCCTCCACCCCCACCCCCCAGAAGAGTTATGGTGCTTTGGACGCATAATGGAGGTCCAGAAAAAGTCCACTTGGCCGCCATTTCCCCGAGATTTTAATTACAGAAGAGAGCAGTGGGAAATTTCAAGACTGCGTAAATGCTGAAAAGTGCATCCGTTCTCATGTTATAGAACTAGCTGCTTTGTGGGGAGGGGGCGGGGGGGGGGGAGGCAGGCATAGGGGTTATAGGCTGTGTGAGTCCTCAGGAGGGCGGCTAGCACCAGGTAAGAAATGCTTAGAAAGTCTGAGGGACTAAGCTTTGGAACCCTCTGAAGAGAATGACCCAGTCACATCCGTCTCCAGCTTTTCAGCATGGAGCTGGGAGTTTAAAGGTGTTCTGTTAAAACATTGTTAGTCAGGTAGGTCTTGTTTCCTGCTGTTTACATATGAGATTTAAACTTGTCTTCAAAATTATGAAGATGTATGCGCTATCCGAATTTAATAAGGTTCCAAAAGGTTGCCTTGGATTCGAACCCATAAACTGTCATGATTAAAACCTCTTACTCTTGACTGGACGGGCTCATTGGTAGAAGCTTATCCAGCATGGTGTTAAAACAGCCAGACATTAGGTGTCTCAGGGGTTTTTTATTGCTGTGAAGAGACACCATGACTGTGGCAACTCTTACAAAGGAAAACATTTAATTGAGGGGGCTCGCTTGCAGTTTCATAGGTTCGGTTCATTATCATCAGAGCTTGGAGCATGACAGCATGCAGGCAGATGCATGCTGGAGGAATAGCTGAGAATCCGGCTTCTTGTAGGCAAAGGAAGTGGGCTGTCACACTGAGTGAAGCTTGAGCAAAGATACCTCAAAGCCCACCCCCACAGTGACCTACTTCCTCCAACAAGACCATACACACCTACTCCAACAAGGCCACACCTCCTAGTAGTGCTACTCCCATTCGGGGGCCATTTTCTTTCAAACCACCACACTAAGTATTGTGTTGAAGGTCTGTGATCCCATTACTAAGGAGGTAGGCACTGGAGAATTCCAAGGTCATCCTTAGCTAAAGAGCAAATTTGAGGCTAGTCTGGGCTGCATAAGACTCTGTTTTAAAAAAGAGCCACTCAATATTTCTGTTATTGCACCTAAAAATTTATTTCATGTGCAAAGACCACTTTGTCTTTTTTTCCCCCCTGTGGTGAAGTAATGAGCATTTCCTTGAGCCTTCTTTTAGCCTGTGAAGACAAACTAGCACCAGTCAGCAGTTTTCGTGGTTATCTTACTTGGGAAACCAGCTATCGCCGCTGAGCTTGGGGAAAATTCTCATTTGATAAAATGCTTGCTGTTTCATGCCTTTTCTCTCGTTGCATGTAAAAACAGTGTGATAGTATTAATCAGTACTGAATCATTACCTCAGAGGGAACTCCCACAAGGTTCGGTCCTTGTTTTCATGAAATGATGGTCCTGTTTTCATGCCGATCGGTGCACAGCCTTGTTTTATGTGTTTCCGTTTGCTGTAGTGTGTGTGTGTGTGTGTGTGTGTGTGTGTGTGTGTAGGGAGACTCATTAGTACTGCAGTATAGCCATGTGTGTTTTCTCCACACGGTACTTCATGGCTGCCTTGAGCTGGGGAAGCACTAACAGCACATGGACACTCGCTGCCATTTTTAAAGCACAGCCACCAATTACGTGATGAACGGCAAATTGTTTGAATTGTTTGCGTGGGAGCTTAAGTAGGCGTCCTTTGTTTCTCCTCCCGGTCAACTGGGCTGCGGGCATCTTATCCTTGGGAAACCTTAGCGGTCTTTGTTTGCTTTTTGTTTTTTTGTTTTTTTTTTTTGATATGATAACAAGCATGTGGAGAGTCTGAGGCAGGAGGATTGTGAGTTTTAGGGCAGCTTAGGGTGCATAGCGAGACTTTATCTCCAAAGACAAAAATTAAGTATTCCGTCTAATGTATAATTCCAGGAAAGGGCTCATGTAGATCGTGTGATTCAAGATTACAGTTTAGTGGTTCATTTTTTAGAATATTACCTTTTATGATATAGAACATGATCTATAATCTTTTAAAAAGATTTGACACTTGAATTTTTTATATTTGTTTTGTGTATGTGTATGTCTGAAGGTCGGAGGACAGCCTGTGGGAGTATGTTATCTCTTTCCACCATGTGGTTGTTAGGCTTGGGAGCAAGCACCTTTACCTGCTGAGCCATCCTGCTGGCCCAGGCTTTGCTTAGAAAAGATTGCGATGGCGAGGGTTATCAAAGCAGTGCTCAGGGCTGGAATTTGAACTTTGAGAATTAGATACTTGTTGGTTATGAACAAAAGAGGTTATGGTTAACCAAAATTCCCTCAGTTTTCAGTTCAAAATCTCTCAGAGCTGGGGAGATGGTGTAGTTAGCAAAGTATTGATCGCATGAACCTGAGGACCTGAGTTCTGACCTAGAACACATGTAAAAAGTAAAAAAAGCAAAACAATACCGAGCAAACAAAAGCTCACCAAATCTGGATCATTCCTGTAATTCCTGTGGACCCCAGGGCTCTGCTGGCCCGCCAGTCTCATCAACACAGCAAGCTCCAGATGGAGTCAGAGTTGCTGTCCCTAAGGTGAACAAGTGCTTGGCTTTGCTTTCTTGTCTCCAGAGGTACATCCACCCCCTCTTCCAAGCCCCTTGCTATTAATGTTCAGTTGGAATCCAGGGAGTTGGTGCTAGTGAGCTCTGCCACTTGACGGCCTGGATGACCTTACCTTGGTACTCGATTTGAGTAGCTTGTAATTGAGTTCTGGATATACTTTGGGACAACAGTAAACCCTCTTGGAACCTCAGCTTCTTCATCTAAATAGATGGATAGAATAAATGTGAGTTCTCTACACCCCCCTCCCCCTCATTAGAGTCTAGGAATCTGGGCCTGGCTGACACTCAGAAACTCACTGAGGATCTGACATTCTGTCTGCTGAGTTACTTTTAAAAACCTTACTCCACACCCACTGAGACAGTGGGGCTGATCTATTGGGAGCTCACCAAGGCCAGCTGGACTGTGACTGAAAAAGCATGGGATAAAACCGGACTCTCTGAACATGGCGGACAATGAGGGCTGATGAGAAGCCAAGGACAATGGCATGGGGTTTTGATCCTACTTCATGTTCTGGCTTTGTGGGAGCCTAGCCAGTTTGGATGTTCACCTTCCTAGACATGGATGGAGGGGGGAGGACCTTGGACTTTCCACAGGGCAGAGAACCCCGACTGCTCTTTGGACTGGAGAGGGAGGGGGAGAGGGGTGGGGGGAGGGGGAGAAGGGTGGGAGGAGGGGGAGGGAAATGGGAGGCTGGAGGAGGCGGAAACTTTTTTTTTCTTTTTCTCAATAAAAAATTTAAAAAAAAAAAAGATTGCCAGAGACGGCAAACCAAGAAAAAAGAAACCTTACTCCAGTTCTTAGCCGGTTGTAATGATCCCAGTTCCTAGCCGGTTGTAATGACCCCAGTTCCTAGCTGGTTGCAATGACCCCAGTTCCTAGCTGGTTGCAATGACCCCAGTTCCTAGCTGGTTGTAATGACCCCAGTTCCTAGCTGGTTGTAATGACCCCAGTTCCTAGCTGGTTGCAATGACCCCAGTTCCTAGCTGGTTGTAATGACCCCAGTTCCTAGCTGGTTGCAATGATCCCAGTTCCTAGCTGGTTGTAATAATTCTAGTTCCTAGCTGGTTATAATGATCCCAGTTCCTAGCTGGTTGTAATGACCCCAGTTCCTAGCTGGTTGTTATAATAACTTGTTGTGGTGACTCATAACTCATAAGCTAGGGTTTATCTTTTCTTTAGTTACAGTTAACCTCCAGAACAGAATTTATGAGTTGGGCCACTTTTATTTGGAGTGCAGATACCAGTTTTCAAAAGGGAACCCATTGTTTGGGTTCTGCCTCGCTCACCTCCCTGGGACAGGGATAGTTTGTGAGCCCTTCTGGCCCCCAGGGCACCGTGGCAATGTGCATCTCTTAGTTTCTGATCTTGTCCTCGAGAAAGATGTTTAGTCCTCAGTACTGTAACTGCTTGGAGGTTCTGGAGATAGTGTGGCCGTTCTGTGAAGCAATTCCCTTGTTAGAAGTGTCCAAAATAAGCTTGGGAGGCAGTTATTTTAGTCTGGTATGGAGGCACATCCCTGTTATCCTGGAGGCTGTGACAGGAAGATCATGAGTTGGAGAACGGTTTAGGCTCGACATTACTCCATACCTTTAAAAAATTAAAATTAAAAGGAAATTTTTAATTTAATTAATCCTTTCAATTAATCAAATTAAAAGAAAAATCACAGTAAGCGTAGAGCGCGTTTGCCAGTGAGCCCAGCAGAATAGGTGATGGGAGCCTCACTTCTCACCAGTAGAGCATGCCGAGATCATTGCCACAGGCTTGCTGGTTTCACTGGCATGTGTCCATACTGCAGAGACAGTGGTCAGATGATGAAGTTAGTAGATCTTAGGGAGCCATAGAATGTAATGGTATGAATTGTCTAATTCACATCCTCCAGCCACTCTGCGGGTGAATATTATGAATGAATATGCTGAGACTCAGAGGCTTGGGTTGAATCGCCCCTCCCATTCCCCTCCCTCCATCTGCTGGGTATGAAACTGTGTGTGGGCATGACAAATTAGCACGTTCTACCCACCCCCCGAGCTTTATCCTCAGCACACGGTACTATTTTTGAAGGGAGAAAAAGGGCAACATTATAATTTACGTATATGATAAAACTAAGTTGTTCTTGCATGGGTGGGTAGCTTTCTCCGAAGTCACAGGAACTCCTTGTCCTCTGTATGAAGCTGCCTTGAGACGACGCCTCCCATGTTAAAGGCAGCCTCATTCAGAGCGCTTGCCTTTACAGCCAGTGTTGCGCTGTCTCCCAATAAACACTTCTACCTGCTTTGAGCTAAGTGAATGCTTTACTTTTTTCTTTCTTCCTTTTTTCTTTTTTGGGTTTTCAAGACAAAGTTTCTCTGTCTAGCATTGCCTGTTCTGGAACTTGCTCTGTAGACCAGGCTGACCTCATATTTACAGAGATCTACCTGCCTCTACCTCCCAAATACTAAAGGTGTGCACCAACATCTTTACCAAACTCTTTAGCCATAGTTATGTATGACTAGCTACTCTTGGCTATTGCATTTATTTTCTCATAATTTCATTTAGGATAAATGGCTTCTAATTTGTTTTTATGGTGAGTAGCTTTTTAAAATATTACCAATAAGCCCTGTGTGGTTGCATGTGTCTATTATGCTAGCACTCAGGTTCTTGAGTTTCAGACCAACCTGGGCTAAGAGTCTGTCTCACACCTGACCAAAAAATACTTTTTAAATCTAAATTTATTGTTGACACAGGGCCTCACAAAGCTCAGGCTAGCCTCCAGCTTCCTCCATAGCCAAGGATGACCTGAAACTCCTGATTCTTTGGCCTTTACCCGAGCTCTGGGATTATAGGCATGTTGCTGTTACATGGATTGACTTTTTAAAAGTTAAACTTTATCAGTTTTGTGCTCTATTATAATTACATGTTTTGGGCTGGTGATATGCTTCACTGGGTAAAGGCATTTGCCTGCAATCCTCATGACCTGAGTTTATCCCCAGGGCCCATGAAGGAAAGAACAGACTCCTGACTGGTACACACATGTGTTGATGGAGGTTTCTGTTCCACCCAGTTCTACAGCCATTCAGTCCCAAAGAAACACACAGAGGCTTACATTAATCATAAACTAGTTGGCCTATTAGCTCAGGTTTCTTATTAACTCTTACATCCTACATTAACCCATAATTCTTGTCTGTATCAGTGACATGGGTTGTTACCTTTTATCAGCAAGGCATTCTCATCTTGCTTCCTCTGCATCTGGGTTACAACAGCAGACTCAACTTTTCCACTTCCCAGATCTCCTGGTCTGGTTGCTTGCTTCTACTTCCTGCTTAGTCACCCTGCTTATACTTTCTGCCTGGCTACTGGCCAAGCAGTGTTTTATTAAAACAAGTAACAGATCTTTACAAAGTACAGGACCATTGTCCCACAACATCCCCCCCACACACACCTTTTTCTTTTTATTTATTGTTTTGAGTCAGGGTATCTCTGTGTATCTTTGGCTGTCCTGGAACTCACTCTGTAGACCAGTCTGTTTTTGAACTCAGAGAGAGCTGCCTGCCTCTGCCTCCCAAGTGCTGGGATTAAAGGTGTGTACCACCATACTCAACTACTTGCTTTCTCTCTCTTTTTTTTAAAACAGACTTTATTTTTTTTCTTTTCTCTCCCAAGAGAAAATACATATTTTTTAAACACACTGTGACCGTTTAGAGGTTTTCTTCATCTTTTAATCTATCTTTACTGTAAATCTTTTTCTGACCACATGAGTCTTTAACTTGCTAAGCCATGTGGCTAGGATTAAAGCCGTGGCTTTGATGACTGGCTCCACCCCATTCCTTAGTTTTCTCAGAGTCTAGCTTCATGACAGAGGTACTGGTGGGAGCCATGTTTATTGCCAGAACTCTATGGAGTTTCAAGGTCCCTGCCACCACCTAGAAGCATGCTCTCAGCTATTCATAAAACACCATTTAAGTGTTTGCTGGCGGGTCCTCTTAACACAGCTCAAGGTTTTTGCAGTTAAAGCTGAGTCAGGAAGCCTGTCTTAAATGAGACGCACTTGCCTCTAGCAAACAGAGCCCACCCAAGAAAATACTGCTACCAAGAAGCTGTGCTTAACTGTTTTGTGTGTGTGTGTGTGTGTGTGTGTGTGTGTGTGTGTCTAGAATTACTTCCTAAACTCTCAGGTTTTAATGGATTTAGCTGTCCATGTTGGCACCATTTGTTGCCAGAGTTTCTGTCTGCCTGATCCCGCAGCCGTTCAGCCCCAATGAAACACACAGAGGTCTACATTAATTATAAACTGGTTGGCCTATTAGCTAAGACTTCTTATTAGCTAATTCTTTTATTTTTATTTTTTTTTGGATTTTCGAGACAGGGTTTCTCTGTAGCTTTTGGTTCCTGTCCTGGAACTAGCTTTTCTAGACCAGGCTGGCCTCGAACTCACAGAGATCCTCCTGCCTCTGCCTCCCGAGTGCTGGGATTAAAGGTGTGCGCCACCACCGCCCGGCTTATTAGCTAATTCTTACATCTTAAAGTAGCCCATGATTCTTGTCTGTGTTAGCCACATGACTTGGTACCTTTATCAGTGAGGCGTTCTCACCTTCTTCCTCTGTGCCTGGCTTCCTCTGTGATGACTGCTGACTCAGCCTTTCCACTTCCCAGAATTCTACTCTGGGTGCCCCACCTATACTTCCCGCCTGGCTACTGGCCGGTCAGCGTTTTATTAAAACAAGTGACCGATCTTTATAAAGTACAAGACCATTGTCACACAACACACATGCTGTGGAACACAGAATGCAGTATGGACGCTCACTTGTACTCCCAGTACCAGAGACCAGGTTAGGGAGGTGATCAGGAGAGTTGGAGCTCATTTCAGCCTGCACTAGAGTAGACCTTGGCCTAAAAAGAAAGATAGATGAAGTTATATCTTTCCAAAGTTTTTAGTTAGACTATATTAATTATAAAGTATGGGCTCATTATGATAGTTTCATACATGTATGTACTATGACCATACTCTCCATAACCCTTTCTTGCCATCTCCCTACGCTCGCTAAACCCCTGCCTCTTCTGACCAGTCCCCCTTCATTCATGACTTTTTTCTTTTTTTGGTGACCCACTGAGTGAGTTTAGTTGCCACAACACTGAAGAAAACACCCCATCTCCCCACCACCCACTCACTGGTGTAGAGCAGCAGGAGGAGGTGGAGCAAAGGTAGGGAGACCCACCCAGAGGGCACCCTACCAGAGCCGTTCTCCTTCCCTTTGTGTTTTATATTGCCCACAACAGGGTTTTACGTTTGGTATTGCGTTTTATTTCTTGCTTAGAAAATTGATTTGTTTTTAAGAACCACTAAGCCATTTCATTTCCCTTTTCCTTTGATCTTAGGGAGACAGTGGCCTCTCGGTATTGCCCGTGTTATCTTATGTTCTGGGTAAACAATTCTTGAGGTCTCAGCCTCTATCACTCGTCCTCTCTGGTTCCCCTGGAAGACTTTAACGGACTTTCTTTAAGTAGCTGCGCACTGTTCCTAGGAGGAATCTCTCGTCGCCCATCTTCTTCAAAGAGAACTTGAATAAATATTGCAGCCACTGTTTTATTTTTATTGATCCTGTGATGTTTTCATTAAAACAACCACAGCCATAAAGCACATCCATATTTTGACTTCTAAACATTTACGAGGCAGCTTCTACAGTTAGATCGTCAGAAACGTTGTCTTAATGGCTCCATGAGCTGTCATTGAGCTGCGTGGAATAATATAGATTGCTGTTTGCACGGTATCTCCGTCAGCACTTAGTGGAGTTAGTTAATCATAGTTCCCTGAAAAGCAAACACTCTCATAAAGATTTCCAGCCTCCCCTACCCCCAGAGATTAAACCTACCCTTGCACATGCCAGACAAGCACTTTGCCGCTCCGCTGTTGTCCTGCCCCTAACCTTTTGTTCTGTGTGCTGCTAAGACTAAATCCCTTATACGTCTGGTGCACTAAAAACACGTAGGTTTATTTGTAGGCTCCAGGGTTAACAGCATCATGGTTTTCATACTAGAATATTATGAAATTGCCAGCAAATGTGTTATAACTAAAATTAAAAGTTATGATCATTCTGGAATTACTTTTTAGGCCTGAACATTTCATTGGATTGTGTATTAAGCACTAGCTTTTTCAGTTTAATTTTCTTTTGAGATAGGTCTCTCTAAGTAGACCAGCCTGGCCTTGTTCTGGATGTCTGGTCCCCCTCCCCTGTTGGAATTAAAGGCATGTACCACCACACCTGGCTTCCGTTTCCTTCCTAAACTTTTTTTTATTACATATAGGTACTTTGCATGTTTGTATATGATTGAAGATACTTGTGAAGCCAGTTTTCTCCTCCCACCATATGGGTCCCAGGGTACTGGACTTGGTGGCAAGTGCCTTCACCCAGTGAGCCAGCCCCCCTTTTTTTGTTTTTTTTTTTAATGGTGTGTGTGTGTATATATAGGGGTGTGTGAGAGAGGGAGGGAGGGTATATGACTGGTGTGTGTGTGTGAACACGCTTACACATATGTCCATGGAGTCCAGAGGCATCAGATCTCGTGGAGCTGTAGTTATAGGTGGTCCAGCAGTCTAACGTGGATTCTGGGAATTGAACTCTGGACTTCTGGAAAGAATAATGTGTGTTGTTAACCCTGAGCCATTTTCCGGCTCCCATGTGTGCATACATACACATGGATGTATGGAGCACAGGGCCTCTTACACTTCAACTCTGTGTGTCCCCAGCCCCACTGCTAGCTTTAGAAGGCATGTTCTAGAGTGTTATATATGTGTAATGGTATATGGTGTAATTAATTATTGGCCATTTCCGTAAGCACCTTAAAGGCATTTTATGTTACATAGAAACCGAATATGTGTTCAAGAATGGATGAAATCTTCAGAATGCACTGTCTGTTTCTCTGCTGTGCAGTAGTACTTTCTCACCAAGTAGGACAGACAGAGAGCTAACACATGGCCACTAGATGATGCAAACATGCTGGGTGTCTTTCTTTTTACTCTGCCTTCTAGCTTCCTGTTTATCCCACCATGGGGTGGGAGGCTTTATAGGTAAGGATGGGGGCACGATGGATGAGAAGCTGGTTTAAATAGTCTCTAGCGTTTCAGGCTTTCTCCAAAAGTTTACAGTTGTCTCACACTTTGCACCTCTTCTCTGGGAGTTCTCCGAGAAGAGTGGCTGCAAACTTCTGACCCCACTATTTCCCCACTACACGCACACCTGCCCAGATTTCTAATACATACCCAGACCCTTGTTTTGGTTTTAAGGAAAATTATGCACACCAAGAAAACAGTTTTGTTCATATTGATCTATTAACTATTAGATATTCTAACTTTATTCCATGGCTGTTACTGGTAACTTCAGTTTTCTGCAGAGTACCCATGTGTATTTGTATGTGTATGTGAGTGTAGTGTGTGTGGGAGAGAAAGAGAGAGAGCGTAGTGTGTGTGTGGGAAAGTATAGTGTGTGTGTATGTGTATGCGTGTGTGTCCATTCGTTAGTGCAGTGGCTCAGAAGCTTTGGAGGGGCCCCATGAAGTGAGCAGGCAGTGTCACCTGCAGCACACTGGGTGTACTGGTCCTGGAGGTGGGATCGGGAAAGGTGTGCATTTGTTTCCATACATGATGGTAGTATGTGCTCACGCTGTGTGACCTGAAGGACCTGTTTTAATTACATAAGATATAAGAGAACTCATACATTATGGTAGCATGTGCTAATGCCATGTGACCTGGAAGACCCGTTCTAATTACATAAGACATAGAGAACCCATACATGATGGCAGCGTGTGCTGATGCCGTGTGACCTGGAGGACCTGTTCTAATTACATAAGACACAGTGATCCCACTTTGCCAGGAAGAGGATTGTATATTTTCAGGGCCTTCTGTGCACTCTGGTGTGGTATGGATATATTTGAAAACCTGTTATTTTTACACTGAGTAGACCAGGTGACTAGGCCTGAGAGCCTTTTCTGATCGCGGTGTATCTGTGTGGAAATTAGTTTGGATTAACGTCTAACCTCTAGTCCTACATAAGTATTTATCATATTGGAATTAACACTGAGCAGTAGAGGACTTTTCATTGTGTTATAGTTTTGGTTGTGAGCCCAGCCTTTAATGGCCGAGCCGTCTCTCCAGCCTGTTAATTATTACTATTATTATTGCTGTTTTGTTTCTGAGACAAGCTCTCATTGTGTAGCTCTGCCTGGCCTAGAACTCATAGAAGTCCATGCTCTACCACACCTGACGAAGGACTTTTCATTTTAAGGAGGAGCAGTAAACTTCAGTACTTTGTTCATATGAATATCAACATGAAAAATGTTTGTTTAGGGAAACATGTTAGAAGAGTGCATTTTCTTTTCTTTCTTTCTTTTTTTTTTGAGACCGAGTTTCTCTGTAGCTATGCCTGGAACTAGCTCTTGTAGACCAGGCTGGCCTTGAACTCACAGAGATGTGCTGGGATTAAAGGCGGTGCACCACCACTGCCTGGCAGAGGAGTGCATTTTCAAGCAATATTTTATCTATTAATAAACAATTTTAGTTACTTCTTCCCTGCTGGACCAACAGTGACAAAGTCCTGATGGGGAGGTGACAGGGAATGAGAAGATAGAGGGGGGAATATATATGTGTGTGTGTGTGTGTGTCTATAAATGCTGGGTTCTGGCCGTCTTGCACAAACTTTGTTTTATGTCAAGCAAGTTTATTAAAAAGTACAGCATCATATATACTGTTTGCAAGGGAAAAATGGACAAGGTCAGCAGAGAGCCAAATCATACAATGTGTCAGCAGAGAGCACAGGACGCCTCAGACTCAGCTGCCTTAGAACTGATAACCACAGCCAAGGAGGAAGAGGTGGGTCTTCAGAAGCCGCAACCTTGACTCCTCTGAGGCACTGGCTCCAGCCCTCAACCAGTCCTGCCAAGTCCACTCCTGTGTCAGGGCCTGGTATGCCCCAACATAGAAACTATTTTTCCTTAACGAGACACAATTCACACAGCCATCTCGGAAGGGCATCTCAGGCTTTATCCATCCTGAAGATCCACCCGCATTTATTATACCAAACACCTTTTATCCCCCAAGTAAGCCAAGGTGGATACCCATTAATATTCTCTTTCCAGGGGACGTGGGGCTACCGAAACACCTGCAACTTAAGTCACCAGCTTTGGAAACAACACCTCTCCCCAGGCGATCTACATTTTAACAGAGGAGAAGGAGCCATACATCCTGGCCTTTGTCAGGTGGCTAGCTTGTTTGGCAGGATTGCAGCTGCCTTGGAAATTAAGCATGGCCAGAGAGCCCGTCTGTAAACATTTTGTATGAAATATAGGCCCACAGCTCCTCTGAGGCGCTGGCTCCAGCCCTCAACCAGTCCTGCCAAATCCACTCCTGGACAAGGACACTGAGCCCTTTGTCCCTTTGTCTTTTCATTGGGGCCTCTGAAGAAGTCTTAGGTCGGTCCGACTCCCACACCATCTACCATTTCTCCTCTTCAGCTATCCCCCAACATTTGCCCTTCCTGACTATTTATCATCTTTCTCTCCTCTTTTGAAAATAATATCCCACAGGGTCCATGTAGTGCTGCTCATGTGCCCATGTACTGGAGCAGCGTGTCCTCGGTAGCTTTGTCAACTTGACATCACCTAGAGTCATCAGGGAAGAAGCCCTTTATCATTGCTTAGACCAGATTGGCCTGAGGGGGACTATCTTGATTATTGATTGATTGGGGGTGGGGTCCAGCTCTCTGGACAGCACCATCCTTGGCAGTGACCCTGGACTGTATAAGAAGCTAGCAAAGCAGTCTTCTTCCAGAGCTTTGCTTCATGCTCCTGCTTGAGCTCCTGTCCTCACTTCCCCTATGGCTGTCTTAGTTAAGGTTTCCCTTGTATGATGAAACACCATGACCAAAAGCAAGCTGGAGAGGAAAGGGTTTATTTGTCTTCAAAAGGAAGTCACAACAGAAGCTCAAGCAGGGCAGGAACTTGGAGGCAGGAGCTGATGTAGAGGGCGTGGAAAATGCTGCTTACTGGCTTGCTCAACTTGCTTTCTTATAGAACCCACCATCACCAGCGCAGGGATGGCAACACCCATAATGGGCTGGGACCTCCCCCATAAAAATACCCTACAGACTTGCTTGCTGCTGAACCTTATGGAGGGAGGCATTTCTTTAACTGAGGTTCCCTCCTCTTTGATGACTCTAGATTACCTCAAGTTGACATAAAACTAGCCAACACAATGGTGGACTGAGACCTGAACATAAAAGCCAAATAAATCCTTCCTCCCGGGCTGGAGAGATGGCTCAGTGGCTAAGAGCACTGGCTGCTCTTCCAGAGGTCCCGAGTTCAATTCCCATCACCCACATGGTGGCTCACAACTCTCTTTAATGAGATCTGGTGCCCTCTTCTGGTCCTCAGGCATACATGCAGGCAGAACACTATACATAATAAAAAATAAAGTCTTTTAAAAAAAATTCTTCCTCCCTTAAGTTGGTCTTTGTCAAAATGTTTTATCACAGCAACAGAAATTGGAACAGTGGGCAGTTGGGGGAGGCTGCTTTTTCATTTCCCGGCTGCCTAGAGTCCCAAAATAATCACACATAAATCTATATTAATTGTAGTACTGTTTTGGGGGCCAGCCCCAACAAAAATACCTTTCTCCAGAGTGGAGGTATGGAAATTTAGGAATATAGTAAAATGTACAAAGACGCGAACAAAAATAATAAAATACAGAAACCTATAGGACAGGATCAGTAGGGAACTTTTCAGTGGTTGCCAGTGTTTAATTTCCAACTGGTTAATATACCCCAACAGCAAAAGGTAGGAGTAAAACAAAAGACTGCATTGACATACCAATTGAAAGTCACAGAGTACATTCATCACACTCACTCCCTAGACTCACCCTAGACCAAACCACTCCCTGGGTAGAATCCCAAGTGATTTCTTTAAAGGTCTGTCCTATCCCTTTAAGAGACAATATCAACATCTTAGTGTTCTGTGAAGGTACTTTGACTTTTCAGGTTCCGTAGAAGTTCCCAGAACACTCAAGGGTTTTGAGTTAATAGTTTTAGAATTTTTGTTTGGTTCTGTTACCATTTTCCTTCGGTTTCTTTTCTATGCCAAAATGAGAGCATGTGAGCTGGGTGTGGTAGCCTGTGCCTATAGTACCTGTAGTACTATAGTGCCTATAGTACCAGTACTCACTAGGTCAAGGCACATACGGGAGTTCTAGGCTAGCCTGGACAACATAGCAAACTTAGGTAGCAAAATACCGCCCCCCACAAACTCTGTGTATTTCTTATTTTTGTAGAATTTATTAAACTAAAGTACCATTTAGCCAGGCATGGTGTTGTATACCTATAATCTGGGAGGCTGAGGCATAAGGATTGCAAATGTGAGGCCAGTCTAGGCCCAATAGTGAGCCCCATCTCAAGAAGGCGAGTTTTTAATGAACAGAATGAATTTAATCAGGCTTGTTGAATTTAACTCATTATAGAGTCTCACTTAAAATATAAGATCTCTGCAGTATGGATATACCGCACATGGGTTCTGCACTCAAGGTTGGATTTCTTCCGAAGACTGGCTGCACCACCTCATCCTGAACCTGCACGGTGCCCACTGTACTTGGCTGGTTCCCCCACTGCACTGCAGGAAAACCTTTGCACCTGCAGCTCCTTGAGCTCGTTGGCAGTGGGGGCTGGGCCTTCTCTTTGTAACCCACTTCTCCACTCCCTACTGAAGCATTACCATATCTTGATAATAGTAGACGATTGAAAGAAGCTGCTACATGTGCCGTAATATAATTTGAAGAGATACATGTATGTTTAGACATGTTAACTAAAGAGGATCCAAGAGTTATTAGTGTATCAGTAGAGCTTCTGCTTAGCAGGCTAAGGGCTCGGGGTTCAGTCCTCTGCACCAAACAATACTTTAAAAACTAAGTCATTTATGTGGTGTTTTGCTTGCATGCATGTCTGTGCACTACATGCTGGCAAGTTCTCTGGGAGGACAGAAGAGGGTGTGGGGTCCCTCGGGTCTTTGTTACAGTTGGTTGTGAGACCGATGTGGATTCGGGAATCAAATCCGGGTCCTCTGCAAGAGCCAGTTCTTAACTGTGGAGCCATCTCTTTAGCCTAGCCCCCAAATAAATAACATTTTGATCAATGAGAGATTATAGTCTCAGTGCATGAGTTACTGACATATTATTTGTTAATGAATTGCTTTGCATATAATTTTGTCTTCTGTTTGGTTTTTTAGTTTTGTTTTTGTTTTGTTTTGTTTTTTCGAGACAGGGTTTCTCTGTGGTTTTGGAGCCTGTCCTGGAACTAGCTCTTGTAGACCAGGCTGGTCTCGAACTCACAGAGATCCGCCTGCCTCTGCCTCCCGAGTGCTGGGATTAAAGGCGTGCGCCACCACCGCCCGGCTGGTTTTTTAGTTTTTTGAGACAGGGTCTCGCATTGTACACCATACTGGCCTGGAACTCACTCACTGTATGTCTGAGGTTAGCTCACTCTGGGGCCGTTCCTCCTGTCTCAGTCTCCCAAGTGTGTACTCACAAGTGCAGGGCCTCACGCCTGCTGCATGTCCGTAGAGTGCTCTCTAGGAATCCGAACCAAGAAAGCCACCTCCTCTCCTACATTGTCATGTCTTACCGTCCAGCAGATGTCTGAGTCGGCCTCAGGATGGAGAGGGTTATTGGTTAAAGGCACCTGCTGCTCTTGCTAAGGACCCACATTCCGTTCCCAGCATCCACATGGTAGCTCGCAACGTCTTAACTCTAGTTCCAGAGCACCTGGTGTCCTCTGGGCATACGTACAAAGGGCCACACCCATACGCATAAAATAAAAATGAATAATAAAAAACAAAACAAAAATAAAGCAAGCAAACAGAAAGAATTTATGGTCTAACATGTAGTCTGAGAGTTAGCAGATTTGCATAAATAGCTGGGGAACTTGGTCTTTCTGGGCTACATGGTCTCAGCTCTGCCATTGTGGCCCCCAAATAGCCGGAGACTGTAAGTAAATGACTGTGGTTGAATTTCAATAAAACTTGATAAATGGAAGCAGGACCAGCTTGCCAGTTACTGCTCTGGTGTCCTTGTTTTACTCTCCTTGTGTCCCACTGGGAGACCCACAGCAGCGATTTCCGTTCAGATTCCACTGCTGAAGTTGTTAGATGAGATTATAAAACACAGCTTACATGGTACAATTTAAAGAATAACATTCTTTTTCTTCCTGTCGTACCTTTTTCCCCAGGACACCTTATTTCCGTACATCAAAGAGAATGTCAAGGAGTACCTGCAGACACACTGGGACGAGGAGGAGTGTCAGCAGGATGTCAGCCTGCTGAGGAAACAGGTCAGGACCCCTCTTCCACATCCCAGAGTCTCAGAGTGGAGGGAACACGCTGTGAGCGCTGTCAGTCAGCGCCCTGGATGCTGAGGGGTGGAAGCTGCAGGGCCTTGTGGGCCTAGCCATCCACAGCATGTCATAAAGCAAGCGAGTCATAGCAACTCGTCTGCGGAGTTGCTTCTCTCAGAGGCTGTTTATAAACTTGGGCCTTTCTGGTAGAGTCCAAGAGGTTTGGTAGAGTCATCACATCTCATCGATGTCACCAGGTGACAGCACCTTGTCACTTTCTTCTGTCCTACCTCATGGCATGAAACTACCCCCTAACGGGCTCACAGGTCCCCACACCGTGCCTCTCTGCCGGACTTCTCAACCAGACTGCGCTCTGTCGCTCCAGTCAGTCTGTGTACTTTTTCCTTCCACATGGTGTGCTGGCGTCAGTGGCAAAGATCTTCATGGTGTGTGGCCCTCACCAGCCGTTTTCCTACACTGGATTGTGGAATGCTCTCTAAAAAACAGGTCTTTTATTTATGGTGAGAAGTTAGGTTTAGAAATAATTGTAACATCCATTGAATCATGCAGTGTTTGGGTTTGCTGAGTTTTCTGGATAATGTGAGGTCAGTGTGAAATAATCCCCTTCATCTTTTTATTGTCTCAAAAATGTTCCATACATACATATTTCATGTTCAGATAATGCATTACATTGTTACAGAGTCCTTGTATATGCATTTCTTTTAATTATGTGTATGTGTGTGCGTGCGTGCATGCATGCATCTATATACACACATGCCATGGTTCACTTGTGGAGGTCAGAGCACAAATTGAGAGAGTCATTTCTCTCCTTTTGATCATGTGGGTCCCCCAGAGATTGAACTCAGGTCATCAGGCTTAGTGGCAAGTGCTTTTTACCTAGTGATCCATATTTGCCAGATCATTCCTTTAAGAATAATTTTTAACAGTTCTCAGGATAATTGATAGAGAAAACTGATCTGCCTGGTTTTGCTCTATCTTTTTAAATATAACTACGCATGGGTATGTGTGTGTGTGCAAGCATATGTGTGTAAGACTCTTTAAATATATGCATGAACAGAGTTGATTTGTTTCTGATTTAAAGGCTGAAGAAGATGCGCACCTGGATGGCGCTGTTCCGATCCCCGTGGCGTCTGGAAATGCAGTGGATGATCTCCAGCGGATGATCCAGGCCGTGGTGGACAACGTGTACTGGCAGATGTCTCATGACCGGAAGACCACGGCGCTCAAACAGCTGCAGGGTCACATGTGGAAGGCAGCTTTCGCAGCGGGCCGCATGAAGGCAGAGTATGTGCTCTAACGCTAAACCATTTCCCAGGCCTCAGATCCACAGCTCCCCCCTCCCCGCCCCCCCCCTTCCTCTTTCTCCCGCGTAAAGTTGCTAGGTGTGATAATACACCTTTAAATCCTAGCACTTAGGCAGAGGCATGAAGCACAAATTCTAATTGTTCTTAATAAAAATTCAGAGTCAGCTATCAGGGGGTGAAAGCTGAAGGATCAGAGAAGCAGAGTGGCCAGCCACTAGAGTTTTTACAACCCTACCAATGCTCAGACCATAGGGGCGATCCTGTCCTCAGACTGCACTGAGCTCCTGTCTCCTCCCACCTTATATTCTTCTCCACCCGATCATATCACTCCTGTCTCCACCTCCCTACTGCTGGGATTGAAGGTGTGGGATCTCAAGTGCTGGGATCACCTTTGTGTGAGCTCTATTTCTCTTTTAGACAGATTCAATCTTGTGTAGCCCAGGGTGGCCTTGAACTCACAGAGATCCCTCTGCCCCTGTCCCCCAAGTCCTGGGATTAAAGGTGTGTGCCACCGTCCCCTGGCCTCTAGCTCTGCACTCTGATCTTCAGGCAAGCCTGATCGGTTAAAACACAGAGTCAGGCAGGTTCTGGGCATGGCAAACCAAGGCTACATAGAGAGACCCTGTCTCAAGAAAGGTCAGATTGATGTTGCTCTCATTGTAGCTAATGAGTTGTTTTCTTTCCCTCTGGAAGCTGTGTCCCCCAGATCTGTGCTTTTGTGGGAGGTGAAAGACTTTGGTTCTGTTTATTAATTCAGCTGGTGTGGTGTTGGGAGCTGGCCTTCCTGAGCCTTCTGTGGGCTAGCCAGGTCACAGCTACCCTGTGGCAGGCCCATAGCGACACCAGTGACAACACTCGATGACAGCACTGGGGGTCACTTCTCCAGCCGTCATGCTTTTTGCTGCTGAGAGAAGCGAGAGGGCTCAGCAGTCGGCTGGGCAGTTACCAGTCCTGGGAGACCCAGTGCCCACTCTGACTGCCATGGGCACATACATACATTGTGCATGCAAAACAGTCAAACACATAAAATAATAAACATCAGAAAGAGAGAGAAGTAAGCCTGTGAAACCGTGTTACTTTGAGTTAGTCCCTGGCACTGTTACCTCCTCTGCTCTTTGAGCACCTTCATAATCTCAGAGTCTGTTTCTTCTCCTGCCGAGCGTTGTATTGCTGAGACTGAACAACAAATGGTAACAGTTGTAGACCTGTGAGATGGCTTAGTGAGCAAGGGTTCTTGCTGCCAAGGCTGACACCCTGAGTTCAGTCCCTGGAGCCACACTGTGGAAGGAGATGAATGACTTCTGCAGGTTAACCTTTGACCTTGATATGTGTGCTATGGCATGTGCCGGTGTGTGCAGGTATATGTCTGCACTTGCATGTACATGCACACAGAGACACACACAGTTGGTACAAATATTAAAGATAGGGTCTCATCATATGTATATCCTAGGCCTGGACTTGCAGTCTAGCCAGCAGAGCTTCACCCTGGGATTTTCCTGCACCGGCCTTCTCAGGGCTGGAATTTATGGTGTGCTTCCACACCCAGCTGACCCGAGAGGGTCTTTTTAAAGGATTTTAGTCAGTTGCTTTATGTAAATCCTCAGGTTGAAGGCCATTTTCAGCTGCCTGTTTTTTTGTTTGTTTTTTGTATTTTTTATATTTTGTTTTGTTAAATGAGAGGTCTGTGTCTGCGACAAGATCTGCCTATTAAAGGAAGCATTGCTGTCCCAGGGTGTGACCTTACATATGTGCAGGAAGTACTCTTACATATGTGCGGGATGGGGAGGAAAGCATTTTCATGGCTTCTCAAAGAACAGTGAAGGTAAATAAGTCTGTTCTTACAAATTGCATCAATTAAGCAATAATATTGTTCATGGTGTTTATATTTAGCTCCTTGAGAATGAAAACATAGTCACTTTCTTAACTTTATTATTTATTTATGTAAGTTTTTGGCCTTACACACTTACGTCTGTAAGTACATCACACACATGCCTGGTGCCCGTGGAGGTCAGAAGAAGGCATTGGATTCCCTAGAACAGAGTTACAGGCGTTTGCGAGCCTCCATGTGGGTGCTGGGAGAGGAACACTAAGTGCTCGTGCATCTGAGCTGTGTCTGCCCATTTCTTTCTTATTTCATCTCTTCATACTTTTCTATTGTCAAGTGCTATCCTCTCCACGAAACTTGTTGCTTCTACTCTGTGATCCTGGAACTCAGTGACCTGTGTCTTAGGACCACAGGAGTTTCCTGTCTCGTGGAGCGGCTTCTCAGGTTACCCCAGGGCAGAGAGGCATAGCAACTGCGTATCCTCTGATTTTCACCTGGCTCCATGGTGTTTCTGCTTTCTAATTAGCTGCTTTCCCTCCAGGTTCTTCGCAGATGTGGTCCCAGCAGTCAGAAGGTGGAGAGAGGCTGGAATGAAGGTGTACATCTATTCTTCAGGGAGTGTGGAGGCTCAGAAGCTGCTCTTTGGGCATTCCACAGAAGGGGATATCCTTGAGGTCGGTTACTTGGTGTTCCAATTTGTTTGCTGTCGCTGTGTTGAATACCATGACCAAAGCCACCTGGGGAGGGTTTATTTGACTTACACTTTCTCATAAAGTCATTTGGGGAGTTAGGGTAGGAACTCAAGCAGGAAGCTGGAGGTGGGCACTGATGCAGAGACCACAAATGAGGGCTGCTCTATTGGTTTGCTCAGCTTGTTTGTTCACGCATCTGAGGGCCACCTGCGCAAGGGTGGTACCACGCACTAATCAAGAAAATGCTCCTCAGATAAGCCCAGAGGCTAATCTGATGGAGAAAATCCCTTAATTGAGGTTTTGTTTTTTTATTTTCTTCAAAGATGACTCTAGTTGGTATCGAATTGACAAACTAACAAGCACCCTTGGATTTTTTTTGTTTTGCTACTGTCAAAACATGAAATATCGACTAGTGAAAAGCATCTACTGAGTAAGCTCCATCGGCAGCTAGACAGGAAAAAGATGTGGGAAACTGAAGGTACCTTGAGTGGAGGGGTGAATGACCTGGGCCAGCAGGTCATCCATCAGTGACAGGTTCCTTAGAAGTGAGTAGGGGGATGAGAAAATGGGATGCTGGGAAAGTTTGGGGTCAGGAGGTCCTGCACAAGCTGATGGTTCACACGGCAAGCGCATCTTACATATAGCTTGCAAGGGGGAAAATGGGGCAGTGCTGGTTGGACGTTAATCAAGCACACTGTACAAGGGGACACAGGATGTCTTAGATGTGCCAGGGACTGAGCACAGCCGCCTTGGGACTGATAACTCCAGTCTCGTGGGAAAGTCAAGTTTCCAGGAACAGAGACCACAACTCCTCTGAGGCCCTGCTTAGAGCCCCAGATTGGACCTTGCCTATCTGCCCCTGAGGGAAGACCGAACTAGGTTCCTTTTGTTCTTTTACCAGGGCCTCTGAGAGAGCCTGGCTCTGCACGGCTTTCTGCAGGTGAACTGTTTCATGTAGTAGCAGCTTTTGAAATAGAAGCCTCTTAAATTTTTCTTGCGCAAGATCACCAGAAGTTTGTTTAAACGTGGGTTCTGGGGCTGGGGCACCTCAGCTGGTAAGTGCTGCTGTGCACGCCGGAGGACCTGAGTTTCACTCCAGCACCATGTAGACGCCAAGCTTCACGGCACACACTTTTTGTAGTAATAGGAGCGCGGGGCTGCGTCCCCAGCACCCCGGCCGCCTGCTAGCTTATGCCTCCAAATAATTACACGGACACTGTATTCTTTTAAGCACTGCTTGGCCCATTAGCTTTAGCCCTTACTGGCTAATTCTCATATCCCGATCAACCCATCTCTAATAATCTGTGTAGCATCAGTCTTACCGGGAAAGATTCTAGCCTACATCCATCCTGGGTCTGAGCTTCATGCGTCTGCCTCAGAGAGCAGAGCTATGCCTCTGCCCGGGAGAGGGGAGCATGGCGTCTCTGCTCCAAAGAGCAGAGCTGTTGAGTCTGAGCTCACTTCCTCTTCCTCCCAGCATTCTGTTCTGCTTACCCCACCCACCTATGTTTTAACATATGAGGCCAAGCAGTTTCTTTATTATAATTAACCAATGACTTTCTGGAGGGCAGTTGCTGAGGTGTAACCACCAAGGTTTCTAGGGAGGTGCTCTGCCACTCAGCTGTGCCACCATCTCTAAAATTAATATTTTCTGGGCCCATCCTCGGTATATAGGGTACAGGTTTTTTTTTTTTTTTTGGATAATGGCATATTCTAATTTCAGTATATGTTCTTTTTTATAGTAGATATAAAACCAGTAATGAGATCTTTTGATCAGCGGTGGCTATTTTCCAAATACAGACAGAAACTTTCTGTCCAGTGAGATGGGCAGTTAGGTCGGCTTGCGTATGGCACAATAATTACCTACTGATTTCAGTAGTGAAAGTCTCATTCTCCAGTTACCACGTGAGGCAAATAGAGGAAATAAGTATGCAAAATCGGTCTCAACTCTTTTAATAGTCAACAAACCAATCAAGCAACCCTGGGGCCTGTGAGATGGCTCAGCAGGTGGATGTGCTTGCCTGGCAAGCCTGACGATCTGAATTCAATTCCTGGAACCCATTTTAAAAAGCCAGACATGGTAGCAGCCTTTGTTATCCCAGCTTTTACGGTGCGCTCGGAAGGAGACAGGGACCACCCAGAAGCCAGTCTAGACTGTGTAGCATACAGAAGCTACAAGAGAGACCCTGGCCTCTCAAGTCCCGGTCCTCATACCTTAGGATTACCTTTTTGTTTTTGATTGTTAAACCTGTTTTTAGTTGGCAAAAGACATTCAGACAGTTGAAGCTGAACCTATTAAATATAAACTTACTTTAATTACTATTGGTTAAATTAGCAAGCATTTTAGTTATGTTTAAGACCTCAAGGGTAGTGTTCAAAGATGTGTTAACTAAAAATTAGAAATGAAGCTGGGTGTGGCTGTGCTTACTAGTAATCCTAGCACTTGGGAATGTTGAGGTGCTCAGGTTCAAGGCCAGCCTTGGCTTCAGTGATGAAAGTTTCTTGAAAGCAGAGTAATAACTAGGGTTCTGGCTAGAGATATCTTTTCACGCTTTGGTTTTTGAGGCAGGGTCTGGGTGTGAATCCCTGGCTGGCCTGGATTGTGCTGTGTGACTCTGGCTGGCCTTGGTAGTGAACCTCCTGCTGGCCTAGAACCGCTGTGATGACAGGCAGGTACCAAAACACGCGACTAGACATCTTTTCCTTCTAGGATCAGAGGGTACTGTCCACAACCTTCTTTTTGTTGTTGTTATTTTTTGTTTTTGTTTTATGAGACTGGGTTTCTCTGTATAACTGCCCTGGCCGTCTTGGAACTCACTCTGTAGATCATGCTGACCTCGAACTCAGAGATCTACCCACCTCTGCCTCCCGAGTACTGGGATTAAAGGCGTGTGCCATCACCGCCCAGACACAACCTTCTTTTTCATCTGGAGCAAAACCCATTCCAAGAAGTAGTTTGAATAGAAACAGTGTTACAGGGCATGCATATTTAAAGGATTTGGGGCATAAAACAATGCCAATGACAACCAAATGAAGCATAGGTTGAACTAGTAGATTTCTTCCAAGTATTTATTTCCATAAACCTTTATGGAATGACGCCTCCGTGACTGGCATGCAGTTCAGAAGGCAGTGAGTGGGCGTGGTTCGCACGTGTAGTGTTTGTGTACTGAGTAGTCCTCCCGTTCTCTCCAGCTTATTGACGGCCACTTCGATACCAAGATTGGACACAAAGTGGAGAGCGAGAGTTACCGGAAGATTGCAGATAGCATCGGGTGTTTAACCAGCAACATCTTGTTTCTCACAGACGTGACTTTAGGTAAGGAACCGGCTGCTCGGTACGTAGTAGTGAGGGAAGCAGCTTGGCGGGAGCAGAGGTTTGGTTTTCTCATGGTTGCTGTGTCAACTCACACAGTCAAAGATCAGGAAGCACAGGAGACCAAAGCAGGTCTGGACCGAACCCTCTCCTGCCTACGCCACCTTTTTCCTGAAGGTCCCACAACCTCCCCGATCTTAGCAACACCTGATGGAGACCAAGTGATGCCAGAGCTGTGGGGAGCAGATCACCATCCCGGTAGAGCAGCTCTCTCATATGTGGATGTCCGCATCATCCTATGGAAGGGTTCAGAGCTAAGAGTGCTTGCTGTGCAGTCATGAGATCCTGAATTCAGTTCCCCAGGAGCAATATAACCAAGTATGGCATTGAGTCAGGCTGACAGTTGAAAAGTTATGAGCCTACCACTTGCTTAGCTCAGTCTTTATATCTGAAGACTGGGACAGAGGTAATGGTGTAAGTTATTTTGAGTTGTTGGGAACTGTGTGAGAACAGGAGCTGCATGAAGATAGGAATCCTATTTGTTCACACGTCTCTCGTCCAACTGTGGCTCCTAGCACACAGTAGATGCTTTTACAGATGGTAGCTTTTGTCTTTTGCATAAAGATAAAATGGAGAGATGAATGTAAGCCACAGTGTATTAGAGATATCCACTGTAGCACCTAGCCTTCCTGAGCTAATATGACAGGTCTTGTTTTTCCTCCCTGCCGCCCAGCACCACCCTAGTCCCTGATCATAAGGTCCCCGCAGTCTAAGGAGGGTAAACAGTAATAAGCTCAGCCATGTCCCAGTGAGCATAGTGGGTGAGGCACACGCAGCTGCTGTAATACAGGGATGGTGACCCTGGATGTGTCCTGTTGAGTGGAATTTTGAAGAGCAGGAATTTGTCAGGCAGAAAAGATGTGGAATCTAGGCAGGGGCATGACATGCATGCTGGGGCCTGAGGTGAGAGTGTGTTCTTTGGGCCGGTTAGATCATAGGTCGCCTTTGTTCTCTGTCTACTTCATTGGTGTTAGACCCTACAGCTTGCCCTTTGAGAAACAGCTCAGCTGTCTGGGGCTAATATGTAGGACTGGATAGAGAGCGTGGGCCAGAGCAGGCCTGTTACGTTCGTCAGTCATAGTACAGGATGAGCCGTGTTCTCTGTCGTCATGTGCAGTCAGGTGCTTTCTAGCATAGAATTAACATATATGTAAAGAATGATACAAATGCCTCAAGGTGTCCGTCTTTCAGCTGCAAGAAAAGCCAGGGCCCAACTCACTTCTTGATCTCTCTCCAGCGACTTGGCTCGTCTCAGGCGTCAGGTTTGCTGCATCTCACCTGTCACCTGTCCTTTGCTTCTCGCAGAGGCCAGTGCTGCTGAGGAAGCAGATGTGCATGTCGCTGTGGTGGTGAGACCCGGCAACGCGGGACTAACAGATGATGAGAAAACATACTACAACCTCATCACGTCCTTCAGCGAGCTCTACCTGCCGTCAACATAGAGCGGGTTCTGAGGAAGACCAAACTGTCCCCCTAATGTCTAGCTTTATTCTAATTGTAAAAGTAACTTACTTGTGTGTACACACAGACATATGCAAGTGTATATACATGTCTGTGTGCTCAGATCAATTTCCATGGCACATGTGTGAGCAAAGTAGTCAGTTCTGTGAGAACCAAATTCATGTAAAGATGCTTTATGTGTGGACCATAACTCTAACTCTTACCAAGGCCAGAGTGTATTTGATAGAAGAAAATCAAATGTGTGATATTTATCAAATTGTTTATTAAAATGGAAAGCTAGTTTTGAGAAATTATTATCCAGAGACCTTGTTATTTTAAAAACTGGAAGTGCTTCACAGGCATTCGTAAGAGGAATCCCTGACTCTGCCTTGTGAACTTGAATCAGACTGCTGCACTCAGACTCACGAGACAGAGCCATTGGTTCTCAGACTCGTTTCCCCGCGTGCACAAGACAGGGCCATTGGTTCTCAGACTCGCTTCCCGCGTGCACGAGACAGCCATTGGTTCTCAGACTCGCTTCCCGCCTGCACGAGACAGGGCCATTGGTTCTCAGACTCGCTTCCCGCCTGCACGAGACAGGGCCATTGGTTCTGTTCAGACTCGCTTCCCGCGTGCACGAGACAGAGCCATTGGTTCTCAGACTCGCTTCCCGCGTGCACGAGACAGAGCCATTGGTTCTGTTCAGACTCGCTTCCCGCGTGCACGAGACAGGGCCATTGGTGCTGCTCAGACTCGCTTCCCGCGTGCACGAGACAGAGCCATTGGTGCTGCTCAGACTCGCTTCCCACTTGCACGAGACAGGGCCATTGGTTCTGTTCAGACTCGCTTCCCACTTGCACGAGACAGAGCCATTGGTGCTGCTCAGACTCGCTTCCTGCGTACACGAGACAGAGCCATTGGTGCTGCTCAGAGAAGGGAAATTGGTTTTGGTCAGTCAGGTGTCAGATGGTGCTAGGCAGCATGTCCACCTCTAGAGCAGTGTTCGTGGAGCAGCTGAGGTGACGAAGGCTCCGCTCCCCCTGCCAGTGTTAGCACCGTTTTATAGTTGCCTTCTTATGTCTTAGCATAGCTTGAATATATGTTAATGACTATTTTTAAAATGTTTTATTGAAACCAGTGTAACACCACGAAGAACTCTAATGTGTAATATTTCCTCTGAAATGGATGTGCTAGATGTACATTTTATGACAGCATTGTTTATCCCAATGCTCTCCTGACAGGGTTTCATGTCCGTGTCCTGGAATTAATTAATAAAGGCATTTCCCTCTTTCAGTTTCATATGGATTGTGGAGTGTATGTCATGCTGCCAGACGCAGAAAGGAAAGTAAGCCTGGAGCAGCAGAACAGCTGGACTTCTAGTTTCTGCACTCAGTGTGTGATACACGTGTCTCTTTTAACAGGCTATAAATGAAAATCATTACCTAGCTTCAACTTGTATTTAATTCCGGCAGTAAGCATTCATGTATGAGTGGATGTTGTAGCAGGCCGCTTGTTGGTCCCAGCTAGCTTAGACCCACAATAATCACATAGGAACTGTATTAATTAAAACACTGCCTGGCCCATTAACTCTAGCTTCTCATTGGCTAACTCTTACATCTTAATTTAACCCATCTCCGTTAATCTGTGTATCGCCACATGACAGTGGCTTACCGGCAAAGTTTTGGCATGTCTGACTCTGGGGGCAGATCCATGGTGTCTCCCCCCTCTGCCTTCCATCTCCCAGCATTCCTTTTGGTTTTTCCCACCTAGCTCTGTTCCCCTACAGCTCTGCTATAGGCCCAAAGCAGTTCCTTTATTAACCAATGAAAGCAACACATAGACAGAAGGACCTCCTACACCAAGTGAAGGTTCTTGGAACTTTGATAACCGTGTTTTTTTTCTTTTTAATTTTTTTTTTTAACTTTTTTGTGTAAGTTTGTGTGTAGTGTGAATGTGTGTTTGATACGAATGTGAGTATGATGTCAATGTGTGGTGTGAATGTATGTGGTGTGTGTGGTGTGAATGTGTGTGTGGTGTGAAAGTGTATATGAGTTTGTATGTGGTGTGAACTGAGTGTGTGAGGCAGGACAGTGTGATAGTTGGTTCTCTCTTGTCATCTGGGGTCCTGGGTATTGAATTTAGGTCATGAGTCTTGGTGGCAGAAACCTTTACCCACCAAGCCATCTCATTTTTTGTTTTTTTTTTTTTTTTTTGTTTTTTGTTTTTTTCGAGACAGGGTTTCTCTGTGGTTTTGGAGTCTGTCCTGGAACTAGCTTTTGTAGACCAGGCTGGTCTCGAACTCACAGAGATCCGCCTGCCTCTGCCTCCCAAGTGCTGGGATTAAAGGTGTGCGCCACCACCGCCCGGCTCATTTTTTGTTTTTTGAGACAGGATTTTTCTGTGTCGCTTTGGCTGTCTTTGGACCTCTTTTGTAGACCAGGTTGGCTGGACTCAGAGATTTGCCTGCCTCTTCCTCATTATTGCTGGGATTAAAGGCGTGTACCACCACCACTGCCCAGCAGTATCTCATTTTTTTAAGCTATGTAAGAACATGCTTGAAGGAAACAGTTATTTTTCTAATTAATCAAGAAAATCCTGGAAGAATAATTTTGGAGATGCATTGAATAAGGGGGAAAGTCTTGCAAATATGAGGGGGGAAGGGAATAGAAAAAAATGTTATGTTGATGATTCAGATTTTGTGTCAGACTAGAAAATAGAATCAAATTCATGTAAGCCATAGAAATGGGACTAATTTGTAAATGATGATAAAACCATAAACTAATGAAAGGGACGGTTGTGCATATTTGTAGACAAGGTCATGGGCAGAAGGCAGAACGGGTTATTGTTTAATAGCAGTGTCTTAGGGTTTCTGCTGTGAAGAGACACCATGACCACAGCAACTCTTATAAAAGAAATATTTAATTGGGGTGGCTTATAGTTCAGGGGTTCAGTCCATTGTTACCATGGTAGGACATAGTGGTGTGCAGGCATGGTGCTGGAGAGGCAGCTGAGAATTTTACACAGTGCCACCCCTTTGGGGGCCCTTTTCTTTCAAACTACAACATTCCATTCCCCGGCCCCCAAAGGCATGTAGCCACATCATAATGCAAAAATGATTCAGCCTAACTTCGAAAGTCCCCATATAGTCTATAACAGTCCCAAACTTATTAAAAGTCTAAAGTTCAAAATCTCTTCTGAGATTCATGCAATCTCTTAACTCTAATCCCCTATAAAATCAAAATAAAAAAGCAGATCACATACTTCCTACATATAGTGGCACAGGATACGCATTAGCATTCCAGAAGGGAAGGGAGCATGGTGAGGAAATACTGGACCTAATAAGACTGAAAGCCAGCTGGGCAAACTTTAAACTCTGCGTCTCCATGTCTGATGTCAAAACGCTCTTCAGATCTCCAGCTCCTTTCAACTTTGTGGGGTGCAACACACTTCTTTCTCTTCAGCTGGTTCCATTCCTTGTTAGCAGCTCTCCTTGGCAGGATGCCATGGCTCTACCGTCTCCAACATCTTGGGGTCTCTAAGGCAACCCAGGTTTCACCTTCACAGCTTCACACAATGACCGCCTAGGTCTCCATTCAGGGACACCCTGACATGTGCCTGGCCTCAATGGCTTTCTTTAGTTAACTCCTTTCTTCTATTCTTGACTCTAAGGCCAGAACCATGTGGCCAAAGTTCCCAAGTTCTGCTGCTTGCTGGGACTGGAACGTGGCCCCCTTGTTCAGTGACGTCTCCACCAGCTTTCTGTTTTTCTAGTTTCCTTCGCTGTCTAAGCTTGGCCTTTCTGGAACTTGCTCTGTAGACCAGGCTGGCTTCAAACTCAGAGGTTTGCCAGCATCTACCTCCTGAGTGCGGTTAAAGGCATGCAGCACCGCACCTGTCCCTAAGCTTTTCTTTAATTCCTTTTCCAGAGTTGGAAACTTAGTTGTCTTGGAGGTCACCACTAACTCTATTCTACTGTCTCCTTGAACACAGGTCTTAACTCTATTCTGCTTCCTGCTGCTCTTTTTCCTCCTCAAATTGTTCTAACATCTTGTATTTTTTTCTTGCTCAGCTTGCTCCTTTTCTTTATAAATCTTCATTAGAATTACCGCTAGTAACCACACAGCAGAGTCTATACTAGACTGGGCTGTTTTGAAATTTCTTCTGTCAACAGAATTAATCCAAATCTCTTCACTTTAGCCTCAGGCAGAGCCTTCAGACTAGGTCAAAAAGCAGTCACTTCCTTCACCAAATTATCATAAGAATGATCTCCAGACCACATATTATTATTCTCTGAAACCTCTTGAGCAGCCCCCCCCCCCCAGTTCAAGCCATTCCTACTAGTATGTCCCATTAAACAGTGCAAAAACCATTCCACTGCTTTCCTAACCCAAAGTACCAAAGTCCAAATTCCTCCAAACAAAAGTCTTTGGTACCAACTTCTGTTTTAGGGTTTCTATTACTGTGAGGAGACACCATGACCTTGGCAACTCATATAGAGGAAATCATTTAATTGGGTGGCTTAACAGTTCAGAGGTTCCGTCCATTATCGTCATAGCTGGGCATGGCAGCCTTCAGGCAGACGTGGTGCTGAGCATTCTACGTGTTGCTCAGGCAACAGGATGTGAACTGTCTCACTGGGTGTAGCTTGAGCTTATATGAGACATCACAGCCCGCCTCCATAGTGATTCTTCTCCAATAAGGCCACACTTCCTACTAGTGCTACTCCCGTTGGTGGTCATTTTCTTTTAGACCACCACAAGCAGTAATTAGAAAAGTAAGGAATTGAGAGAAAGAGCCCCGTGTAGTGGTATATCGGGAACCAACTCTCAAAGAGAACCTTTAATCCCAGCTGAGGTTGGAGGATCTCTGAGTTCCAGGCCAGCTTGGTCTATATACCCATGAGTTCCAGGACATTCAAGACTGCATAGAGTTTCAAACAAACAAACAAAACCCCAACCAACCAAACAAGAAGCCCCTATCTTTAAGGTGCTGGAGGTTGCCCAGTGGTTAAGATACTGGATGCACCTGCAAAGGACCAGGATTTGGTTCCCAGCACCTACATGGTGACTCACAACCATATAACTTCAGTCCTAGGGGTCTGGTGCCTCTTCATGTACCAAATGCACATGTGGTCCATACATGCAGGCAGGATACTTATACATGTAAAATAAAATAGTTTCCCGCCCTGGTACAAGGGACTCTGGAAACGGTGGGTTTTTATGTCTGCCTGGACAGATATACTTTGTTCTGTGTTTTAGGGAGAGAAGTCTCAAAAGCCGATTATCTAAATCAGAAAATCTGGAGTGGAAAGGTTTGCTATTTATGTTGGCCTTGTTTGCTGAACGTGACTCATGTTTAGGGAAGGCTGACAGCCTTGGCCTTACTGCTAATATGGGTGCAGAACAGGCTCTTCCCAGCAGGTGGTGCTGTTCCCTCACAGACCTGATCAAACGGCTTGCTTCTCATCATCAGTCGGAGCAGGGAGGGAGAGGGGAGATGAATGAACAGTTCATTTCTCTTTAAAAGCCAATATCATGGTTTACAAGAACAGAGTAGTTGGGCAAACTTTTGGCAATAATGCAAACTATAACCCGTCCGCTAATTCCTCTTCCCCCTCTTGTATCTAATACATTTAAAAAAGAACAACTTAATTTTTGAGTAGACAGGTTCTAGCAGCACTGCTTAAAAGGGCTTGCTTTCATATGTCTCTCATTGCTATCAGAGAAAAATATTAAATATAATATGTCCCATAATAATTTGCTATAGTACCACTTGGGCCTTTGTGTCAAAATTATACTATCTTAAGTAATATTCAACAATTATTTGCAGAGCCTAGCCTGGTGGTTTTCATCTATAATCCCTGAAGGTAGAGGCCTGGTGTGGGAGGTCCTTTTGTATATGTGTTGCTTTTATTGGTTAATGAATAAAGAAGCTGCTTGGGCATATAGCAAGGCAGAATAGAGCTAGGTGGGGAAACTAAATGAATGTTGGGAGGAAGAAGGCGGAGTCAGAGAGACACCATGTAGCTGCTGAAGGAGAAATGTTGTATTGTGAGAGACGGGGCTGCTTCCCGCCACCCGGCTAGCTTGACCCGAAATAATTACACGGAAACTGTATTCTTTTAAACATTGCTTGGCCCATTAGTTTTAACCTCTTATTGGCTAGCTCTTACATATTGATCTAACCCATTTTCTAATAATCTGTGTAACACCACGAACTGGCTTACCAGGAAAGATCTTAACCTGCGTCTGTCTGGAGTGGGAGGATCATGGCGACTGCCTGACTTGGCTTCTTTCTCCCAGCATTCTGTCTGTCTCTAATTTTCTGTCCTATCAGAGCCAAGGCAGTCTCTTTATTTAACCAATGAAATTAACACAAAACAGAAGACTCTCCCCCATCAGAGAAAGACGCCCGCTGGAACCTTGCCAGTAGGCCACAGCCTCATGGTAATACACAGAATAATAGAAATGGGTTAGGATGTAAGAGCTAGCTAGAAATACACTTAAGCTATTAGCCTAACAGTATTGTAATTAACATGGTTTGTGTGTGGTTATTTTGGGTCTAGGCTGCCAGGAAACGAACAAGCAGCCTCTTAACAGAAGCCAGCGTGGTTTGTATAGGGAGTTCCAGGCTAGTAGCCAGGGCTACATGGATCCTGTGTCAAAACAACAAAATCTATAGTTCTTGCTAATTGAATAACGAGTAAAAGCTACCCTCAAGTTTCACTCACATTCTGTCAAGATAAGAGTCCTGAGTTTGCTGCCACGGACATTCTCCCTACGGTCGGAACACAGACACTCTTAGAGGTGTGAGAAAACTAAACAAAGTCAACACAGAATAAAGTGGAGGTGGAGCTGGGAATCAAATCAAGAAAGGTTAGATACAGAAGGAGGAAAGAACATTACCTGCAGATTAAATGTAGAGATTTCAACATAGCTCTGCCTGGACCAGGGGATTAGGAGTTCAGTGGCTGGATCCCATTAGGCATGCAGAAACCTGATCATTAGGTCTTAGGAGCCTAGTAAAACATTTAGACCATAATCTAGATGCTGGAGAATTCGGGAACTATTTGATGGAGAATGGATTGGGGTACGGCCTACGAGCAGAGAGTTTGAAGCAGCAAGCACTTAGGTATCTTAAATGATTTAGTATTTGTGTGTGTAAGGGGGGTGGAGGCTGGAAGATGGCATCAGAGCCCCAGAGACTGGAGTGACAGGTAATTGTGGGTCGTCTGATGTCGGCACTGGGATCTACACTTAGGTGCTCTCCAAGAGCAGCAGATGGTCTCTGCTCCATCTCTCCAGCCCCTGCTTAGGTATTGTTGATCACAAAGGAATTTGAAACAAGGTGTAAGGCTTTACACAAACCAATGGAAGGCTTAGAAGAGGGGTAACTGGGGGAACTACCCCAGGAAACTCCACTGTAGTGACATCAGGAGGCTTGCCACGGAGGTCACAGCTGCTCCCCCGTGAAGCTGGCCAGGCGACACTTGTGTTTAAGTGACCTTGCTTGCCCACACCAACAGCGATAGGAAGATTGCACTACCACATTTAATTGAGTAATTCCACCCCAGAGCCACATGTGGGTATGTCTGGGGAATATTTTCAGCTTCTAGCTCCTCTAATCATGTTATTTGCTGATTTCAGTATCAGAGACTGTTGCAATGAAGGGCTAGCTGTGGCTGGCTTCGGAGTGGTAACAGTGGAAATGTGGACACATCAGGGGTGTTGTAGAGGTGTCGATAGCTACGCGTGATTGACAGGACTTGAAAGGGCAACTGCTAGGTTCTTGGCTTGAGTCGCTGGACAGACAGTGACTTACTGTGGAGTGGAAAGCCGATGCAGACAGGGATCACCAAAAGCGGTGAGATACGAACCCAGAGCCCGGCCTGAACACGGAGCAGACCGAGGCTGAGGCCAACTGGCAGGGAAGTGCTGTTAAATCATGTTGTTTGGTTTGGGAAAGACCTCTCTATGGAGAAGAGTCAGAGAACCCTGAAGTTCCAACATTTGAGCTCAAGCCACGGAAGGAAGCAAGCCAAGCAAATAAGGAAGAGGGTACATACAAGGCCCAACAGTGATGCAAGCAAGGGTCTCCCTGCATTTTAATCACACACACACACACACACACACACACACACACACACACACACACACACACACAGAGTGTCCTGTGTCTTCGTGGTAGCACACCAGTCATAGTTGGTTAGGGGGTCTATCTTCATTTTAATTACACACAGAGACACATACTTTCTAAGTAAGCTTGCATTCTGAGTTACTAGGGACAAGACTTTCGGTGTATCTCAGAGAGGCAGGGAAGAGGGACACACAGAAGCCCCTATCAGCCAAGAAAGCACCAGGACTGCTCAAAGCCCTAGTTCACCGAGGCATCTTATTTTCCATCTTTCCTAACAAGCTTTTTGGCTAAGCCTGTTGTTTGCCCAGCTGTTACTTATTTCACATAACCGTGGTTAACCTTTAACTGTTTCAGCTGCCTGGAAACTGGCAGAGTTCCAAGTTAGGGGAGGTTAAAGTCAGTCCCTTTGAGCCATTCTAAGGAATCATCCGACTGGTTGCTACGGTGCCCTGCCAGAATTGTTTTTTTAACTCATATGTTGAGTTCTAATCCAACATGGCCACATTTTGGGGTGGGTATTTAGGAGGTCATTAGATTAGTGGAGCTAAGGATGGTAGCCTGTGTCTGTAATCCCAGGACTCTAGAGATTGAGGCAGGAAGATCTGAACATGAGTTCCAGGCTAGCAGGGATGGATAGTAGGATTCTGTCTCAATAATTGAAGAAAGAAAAGTATACAAATAGATAAATAAATGTCATCAGGATAAGGCCCTAATCCAATAGGGGAGACAGGAGAGTGCTAGGTTTCATCTTAGTCCTGTGTCTACCATGTGAGGACGCAGTGAAAAATTAGAACCTATAAGCAGAAAAGCCTTCACCCAAACCCCTAGCCACTGAGCCAGTGTCCTGCCTCAGGGCTCTACTGTGGAAGTTGTGTTGACTCTAGCTCTTTTGTCAAATGCTGGGGTTGGCACATTTGCTCTGGAGAAGCCAGCTACCATGCTGTGTGGGAACCCAGATTCACACGGCATGCAGAGGAATGCACGTTGAGGAACAGAGGCTCCAAGTAGATAGTCAGCCCTAGCTCCCAGCCATAAGAATAAGTCAGCACTCCACTGCTTCCAGCCTCTGCCTTCCAAGTCATCCAGCTGAGACCCCGGGTACCACGGAGCAGAGATGTCCCAGCTGTGCCCTCAGGTGCGAGTATGGAATCTGGGAGTCGAATACATGGTTCTATGCTGCTGCGTCTTGAGACAGCGTGTCCGACAGTCACAGTAGCTAGAACGGTCATCAAGTGGATCAGTGTTAGTAAGCAGTGGCCCAGGCAGGCCACAGTGTGCACGTAGGAGCATCAGGAATACCCCATCTTCTGCCCCAGCAGTGGCTTTGCTCTTCTGGGATGTTGCAGTTGTTCCTGGCTCTACAGTCATGCAGGCTTGAAACCACGAGGGGTCTGACCTGCCTTCACCCTTCTCGTACAGACAGTCAGACACAGCCAGTGCCCTTTCCACAGCATCTCTTGTTTTTTCCATTCCCATGAACCTTTGCATTCAATCCCCTACGTTATAAATACAACACCCTACAGAAGGACTACCGTTGGCAGGTGTGCATTCAGGTTCCTCATTGATTAAAGGGCAGTGCTTGTTGGACATGGTGGTGCATGCCTATAGTATCAGTACTCAGGAGGAGGAGGAGGCTGCATATCATGGTGGTGCATGCCTATAGTACCAGTACTCAGGAGGAGGAGGCTGCATATCATGGTGGTGCATGCCTATAGTACCAGTACTCAGGAGGAGGAGGAGGCTGCATATCATGGTGGTGCATGCCTATAGTACCAGTACTCAGGAGGAGGAGGCTGCATATCATGGTGGTGCATGCCTATAGTACCAGTACTCAGGAGGAGGAGGCTACATATCAAGCTGGGGGCTATCCTGGGCTGTACAGGACCCCATCTTTAAAAACAAACAGACAACCCCAGAGCAAGGAATGATGATGTTTATAAACAGGAAGCACACTGTATTTTGAGAAAGCCGCTACCAGGGCAACAGAAAAATTGGATTCTTGGCTGCTCTGAAGCACAGTGGTGGCTACAGTGAGTCACTGTATCTGTGTTTAGTCAGAACCCTGCTTTCCAGCTCCTACCTACCTGGGCTAGAAATCTAAGTCTGGCTTACAAAAGTCTAGAGGTGGTAAGTAGTACTCTCTTACTGGAAAATGAGCTCCTCAGCCTTGCTTCCTGCAGAAATACTGGTGGGATAGTGTTTCTTTATTCTTATCCACACACTTGTAAGGACTCTATTTGAGCAGCTAGACCAAGAAAAAAATAATAAAATAAAATAAAAAAGCTGACGCAAAGAGTCAGATTGGCTCTTTGGTTTAAAAACATGGAATACACTGAGTTTTCCTCAGCCAGGAACAGTTATCCTCAGTGTTCCACAGGAAGCCACACGAGAGGACACCAGTCCTATCTAGAGCTTGGGAATGTGGCCTGTAGTCATTGCACACATTATAAAACATAAGACTTTTTATAACAGCATGTGCTGCTGAAGACAGAAAGCTGCCTGCTGGGATGAGCAAGGGGACAACAGCGTCCTCCGAGAGCTCACGACAGTGACATGGCTTCTTATGTGCTTTGAGCACGAAGTGGCTTGTGGCAGACTAAAATCCCAAGAAGACAGGGAGAGGAGAGGAGTTGTGTGTAAGTTGTGGG
Organism: Microtus pennsylvanicus; assembly: GCF_037038515.1. Taxonomy (NCBI): domain Eukaryota; kingdom Metazoa; phylum Chordata; class Mammalia; order Rodentia; family Cricetidae; genus Microtus; species Microtus pennsylvanicus. The sequence continues at coordinate 8,345,361 of NC_134590.1, read as the reverse complement.
CTCTCTCTTGTTTTAGGTTATTTTTTATCTCTGTGTGTGTGTGTGCGCGCATGCACATGTGTTCTTGTGGATACAAATGCATGCACATGCAGAAGATGGAAGACAAACCTAGATGCCAGCCCTTGGCTTCCACCTGGCTTCAAATGCGCTCTCATTGTTCACTACTGCATATGCCTTGCTAGTTGACCTGCAGGCTTCCATGGCTCCCCATCTCTGCTTTCCGTCTCCAGATAGCAATAACCTCTATTAGCGGGACATGCTATCCATGCTTGCACATGCTTACTCAGTGGGCCACTTCTCCAGTCTGATTTTTAAGGGGACAGTCTTGCTGTGTAGGTCAGGATCACCTAGAATTTACAATCCTCCTTTCTCAGCTCCTAAGCGCTGGGATCACAGATACAGTTTTATTTTAGATAAATGTATGGATCACTTAACTCTGTGCCAGGAAGTAGTCTAGGTGCTAAGTGCATGGTGGACAAAAATCTTTGCCCTCCTAGAATTTGCAGTTCAGGAGAGAAATGCTAGACAATGACAAACCGTGCCAATGTTATATATTATAATTATTTTTTAAACTTAGGAATGTTTTGCCTGCATGCATGTCTGGACACTGTGTTATGAGCCCACAGAGGTAGAAGATGGCATTGGGTCCCTTGGAAGTGGGGTTACAGACAGTTGTGAGCCACCATGTGGGTGTGGGGAAATAAACCCAGGTCTTCTGAAAGAGCAAACAACGTTCTTAACCACTGGGCCAACTCTCCAGCCCCACAATTTATAATTTATGTGCATTGGTGTGAAGGTGTCAGATCCCCTGGAACTGGATCTTCAGACAGTTGTGAGCTGCCATGTGGGTGCTGGAAATTGAACCCGGGTCCTCTGGAAGAGCAAACAATGTTCTTAACCACTGAGCCAACTCTCCAGCCCCATGAATTATAATTTAAACCAACCACAGGGGTCGTACCTTATTAAATTTTTATTTACCTTGTGCGTGTGTCCTGGCATTTATGTGGAGGTCTGAGAAAAAGAGTTAAAGGTTTAGAACCATGTTTGGGGCCTGCGGGGCTTTGTAGTGGTTTGAGATTTCAGTCTGAGTACACGGGGAACAATGGAATGCTCTCAGGGGAGTGGGGGAAATGAGCAACCTTAGCTTTTAAGAAAGATGACTTCGTTGTATTAAGAGCAGGTTGAAGGGAACATAATGGAAGCAGAGAGACCAGGGCTTTGTTGTTTTGAAACTTCAGGAGGGATGGTTGATAGTGACAGTAGAGATTCATGGTCAACTTTAAAGCTAGGGTCTCATGTAGACCAGGCTGGCCTTGAATTTCTTTTCTTCTATTTTCCCTCCATGATCTCACTATGTAGCCCTGGTCATCCTGGAACTCACTAGGTTGACTTTGAATTCGCAGAGATCTGCCCATCTCTGTCTCCTAAGAGTTGGAATGAAAGGCGTGCTTGGCTTGTAGTCAACTTTGAAGGTAGCACTGCTAGGATTTCCCCACAGTTGTGCAAACAGACATAAGAGAGAAAAGAGATCCCTGTAAACATCTGGAAGACAGACATCTTTAACTTACATGGGACAGCTGTGTGAAGGGTAGGCTTAAAGGCCTACGATCAGGGGTTAAAACTGAGATGCCTTACGGTGGAGATGCCATTAATTAGTAGTTAACAGACAACCAATCAGGGTGGAGATCTGGGCTGGACAACTCGGAAGAGTCAATATGTGGTAATACTTAAATCTTTCTCTTCTCCTTGTTTGAGATAGGGACCTTACAATGCAGTTCAGTCCAGAATGGAACCCAGCCGTCCTGCCTCTGCCTCCTTAGTGCTGGGATTACAGGTGTGGCCCATCACATACTGTTGGCCTTTTCTCCTTCAAAAGGCTCAGTTGAACCATCAAAATCAGTATGTCTGGAACTTAGTTCCCTGACCTCCAGGGCTTCCCATTCTACATGTAGATTCCCCAATTATGGTTTCCTATGTGGGTGCTGTGACTCAAACATTGATCTCCCCTTTTATTTGTGAGATAGCTTTAAAATTTTTTTTTTTTGTTTTTTCGAGACAGGGTTTCTCTGTGGCTTTTGGTTCCTGTCCTGGAACTAGCTCTTGTAGACCAGGCTGGTCTCGAACTCACAGAGATCCGCCTGCCTCTGCCTCCCGAGTGCTGGGATTAAAGGCGTGCGCCACCACCGCCCGGCTAAAAAATTTTTTTAATGAAAAAAGATTTGGAAGATCTCCTCCCAATCCCATGTCCCTTACTAGCTACCTCTGTTGTTTTTGGATGGAAATATATATAGTTTAAAAGCTGATATCCACATGTAAGAGAAAACAGTGTTGATCATTTTGGGTCTAGATTACCTCACTCAGGATGACGATTTCTAGCTCCATCTATTTGCTGCAGATTTTAAAATTTCATTTTTCTTAACAGTTGAAAGGAGGGTGATATGGGGTAGTGTTATAAAGAGATTAAAGGTAATCTAGAATAGGGTTAAATGGGAGAGGAGGGCAGTGTAAAGGAAGGGATATGGGAGGGACAACTACCCTAAAGGCCTTTTGAAAAGTCATATGAAACTTACTATTGTAGAAGCTTCCTAATATGTGTGTGTATGTATGTGTATACGTATATATATATATATATATATAAAACTATATATATAAAACTATCTATATATCTCTCTCTACATATATGGAATTTAATTGGAGTCACCATATAATGGGGTAGCCCTTATGCCACCAGTGAAACATCCAGTGCCGAGAATAGGTTATATCTTGTTGAGTTGTTGACCAAAGGTTTCCCACTGCTCCCCCTACCCCCAACATCAGAGGCTATTGCCAAGGGTATTGGTTACTTTCTAGAACTTGAGGTAAGGCCACATTGCTGAAGACATACATGACTTCTGTCACTGAACATGGAGAAATCCAGCTGATGCCCAACTAGAAGCTTCATTCCTATTGACAAGTGTTCAAGGTGCTAAGAGGTGCTTTGCTCCATACCAGAGAAGAGTAGGCATAAATATCACCTAGCTACAAACTCTGTGACCTAAGACAAAGAAGTACTTCCAGATATACTGGTGCAATAGCGCAGATGTTACGGGAGTCACCAGCCACTTTTGATTGGTTCCAGGACAGGGAACACTGTGAAAGTAGCCAAGAACTGAGGCTAGATAGGTCGTGAGCCTGGGGAAAACCTGCTACTATGATTCTGCTAAAGAAACAGCAATAAAATGAATCCTAATGACATCGCTATGCCCATTACTCATATCCTCAACCCTCATCAGAGCTTCTTGCAGTAGATGGCAATTAACAGAGACCCACAACTGCACAGTGTGCAGAGAAAGAGAGGAGTGTGGAGTGCTTAGGACTACACAGGATTTCTTTATCAAACACCTGCTCCTTAAGGCTCAGAGATCTGTGCAGAAGCGGAGGCAGAAAGACTGCAAGTACCAGAGGTGATGGATGCTACAGGGAAACTGTTTTCTAGGCAGACAGGAACTCAAAGAGACAATGCTAGCACACACAAGGCCCACATGGGTTCAAACCAGACAAAATCCCAGCACTGAGAAGGAAAATGGACACACAATTCCAAACCTTACCAAGAAGTTATTCCTGCTTGGAAACAGGAAACCCGTTTTCTGGAATGGAGTCACTGGGTACATCAGCCACTCTCTAGGGCAGGTCCATGATCAGGAGCAGCTGGCTAACATAATAAAAAAAAAACCCATGTTCTTTTGTGAGCTTTCTGGTTTTTGTTGTATTTTTTTGTGTTATTGCTTGTTTTCTTTTTCGTTTGCTTCGATTTTAGCTTTTTGTTGAGAGAGAGAGAGAGAGAGAGAGAAACTGGATGGGTATGGAGGTTGAGAAAATCTAGGAGAAGTTGGGGAGCGGAAAGAATATAAAATTTTATTGTATGTAAACATTTTCTCAAATAAGATGTTTAGCTTTTGTCTCTATTCCTGGCATGGAATTTCTAACATCCACAGAATATTAACAGCAATGTTTTATTTGTAATGTACCCCTTTTAGCATACCAGAGTTCATGCTGCTGAGGTAACTTCAGGATGAGGGCTGGTTACCTCAACTACCAAGTGCTTAGAACTCTAGCCCACCCACTTCCAGGAGGTGGAAGGGCGGTTGGGGGATAGAGACCTATCAGCCCTCCCTGCTCCTGAACCATGAACTGCAGATGGCTTCCAGGCTGAGGGACACTGTGGGGAGCCAGGAGAGTGGAATGCTCTGAGGGCAGGCAGCCCCTGGCCCTCCTTTCCTCACGCACCTCTTCCGTTTGCCTGATCCCAAATTGTATCCTTCACAGTATAACAGCGGACGTAAAGACAGTGTTCTGCATACTATTACCAGCCAACCTGGCTATGGAGACACACACCCATGAAGAACTGTTAGCGGAACAGACAAGGAAGTCACAATTTTGCAAAAAACAACTTTATTTAGTGGCCAGATCCCAGTGAGTAACGCCAGACTTTGCTAGATTCTGCTAAGATGTGCAGTTACATATACTCCTAAGACATCAGACGAGCGGGTCACCAAAAGCTGTTTAAAATAAAACCGTGTTTGTTCTTTGATAAAAAATCTTTAAAATATAAAAAAGAAAGAAAAAGAAAGCCCAAAGCAGTTTTAAACTGAGACGTCACCCTGTACTATTTACAGTAAGAACACTTACTGCCTTTTCGATGAGAACACTCTGCTGGGGGAGGGGGCTCACATTCACTGCCGAGGGAGTCTCGCCCTGTTTCTCTTCTCCTTCCTCACTTGAGACGGCTTCCGTTCCCAGTCACTCAGCTTCGAATCTCTTTGATACGCCTTACCTCCACTCGGAAACAACCTATTCAGTGGCCGCTTACTCAGACCTACTGTGTGCCAGGCACTGTGCTTTGGGCTGCAGATTTAGGTGAACCAACATTTGAGCCCCTCTGTGGGAAGCTATGCTTTGGATTGAATTTACAAAATTCTTCACATTATATTCCGGGGTATCCCAGGCCCTGTGAATTTTGGGATTTCTGGAGACAGTGCACTTGGTCAGGGTCATGGTGGTGTCTCTTATGCATTTGGCACACTGTTGGCACAGGGATCTAGGATGACCCTGAAGTCTCATCCTAGATCACTTCTGAACTTGTAGGCGAGACACCCGTGTTCAGCATTGTGGTTCTGTTTGTACCAGTGTGGTTTGGGGGAGGACAATGTTTTAATTAGCTTCTATAAATTCCAAATTTGAAAAGGCCTCAGACCCTGAACTATAAAATTTGGGCAACACGTCTATGTGAAAGTCTCCCCACTGGCTGGGATATGCAGCAAGAATTCCAACCTTCTGTCTTTCCTAAAGCTCACAGGCACCCTCATACCTCACCACCCCCATCCCCACCCCTGTGCAGATTTCTTTGTGCTCCTTTGAGAATTCTCCCCCTCTCCCCCTTTTTTGCTTCAAACATAAACTGAAACCAAAACAATGTTCATGATTTTGGTTCACATCTTTGTTCATGAGGCCTACAGACACCATGAGGGTTGTATTTAAAAAAAAGAAAAAAAGAAAAGGCGGGCTACAAACCCAAAATTGTGCAGGACACAGCGTGGAAGCAAAAACTAAACTGTGCCCTCTGGACTGTACCCGTGCCTCGCAGCCTATCCCTGCGAACATTCAGAGTTGGAGATCTTTCTCAGGCAGAGTGAGCCAAGTCCAAATGGCGGGGGTGGGCCCCTCCCGCGCATGTTCTCTGCATCCATGCTCCTTTCACTGGATCCACAAAGCCGAGTGCTGAACGGTGGTGAAGTCAGCCTGGCGGCAAAGCTCTGCCCACGCCTTCCTCAGGCCACAGTCACAGCTTCAGTGGGGTGTGCATCCCTACAGACGCTGCGCGGGTGTCCACAACTCCGGAGCCCAGGCTCACTCCAGGCCCTTCGGACCTGAAGGCGACTTCGGGAGTTGGCATCATTCTTATGGTACATCCGGTCAGCCGTCCTCTGCTGGAGGAAGATGCCAGGTTCGAAACGTGACGAAGATGAGAGGAGCAAGGCATACTGGGAGGGTGGGACGGGAGGCAATCATGCACAAGCTTCCGGCTCGGTCGTGCATATTTTTTTTTTCAGTGTGACAGCGTGTATTTCCACACATCAGGGCTTGTGCTTGTTCACGAAAGAAATAACCCGCCCTGAAAAGCTCTTTCGGCAAATGTGGCCACGAATATGTGTCCGCAGGTGTGAAACGTGTCATGAGGTGATGTGTCAAAGTCTTGGGAGTGTATCCTCCTGGCCCCTCCTCTGTGGTCACACCCACCGCATCCCCCAAGGACAAACTGATGGGTTACACCTGGTCGGTCTGATATTCAGAAGCTTCTGACAGGCTCTCCGAGAAGCTCAGGAAATTCTCCTGGTACTCAGAGCACACGATCTCATACCGGTAGTGTCGGAACTCCACGGCCAGGGTGCCGAAGTACGTCAGGAAGCACATAACGAGGCCCCACTGGACCCGGGCTGCAAACATGTGTATGTCTTGGGCCATGAGGATGAAGTCTGGGGAGCAGCCGTCAAGGAAGGTAACCAGACATCATTCTCCCCATCCCGGGCAAAGCTGGTAGCCAGAGCCACGCTCAAAAGTAACGTGGCAGGTGGAGCTGAGAGCTGGTGTTTGCATGCGTTATTAAATGTTATTGATCTATGCCGTGCTGGGCTTCTTCTTCTTTTTTATTGATATTTATTGAGCTCTACATTTTTCTCTGCTCCCCTCCCTGCCTCTCCCCTCTGCCCTTCAGACCTCCCCCAAGGTCCCCATGTCCCAATTTACTCAGGAGATCTTGCCTTTTTCTCCTTTCTACTTCCCATGTAGATTAGATCTATGTAAGTCTCTCTTAGTGTCTGCATTGTTGTCTAAATTCTCTGGGATTGTGGTTTGTAGACTGGTTTTCTTTGCTTTATGTTTAAAAACCACCTATGCGTGAGTACATGTGATAATTGTCTCTCTGGGTCTGGGTTACCTCACTCAAAATAATGTTTTCTAGCTTCATCCATTTTTCTGAAAAATTCAAGATGTCATTATTTTTTTTCTGCTGTGTAGTACTCCATTGTAAATGTACCACATTAAAATATGGAACGCTTCACGAATTTGCGTGTCATCCTTGCGCAGGGGCCATGCTAATCTCTGTATCGTTCCAATTTTAGTCTGTGTGCTGCCGAAGCTAGCACAGCTGGGCTTATTTCTAGATGCCTTCACAGAAAATCCCTAACCCTCCAGCAATCCTATCATCACTGACAGTTTTAGAGGCTAAGTAGGCAGGTTGCCTGAGGCCATTCTCACTCAGGTATGAATTGGTGGGTTTGCACAAACACCTGGGCCATGCCTCAACCACTCTGCACCCGCCTGATTAAACGTGAGTATAAAACAGACTGCCGCCCTGCTGAGCATTGCAGACCACAGCTATTCCATACAACAGCCTCCGCTTTGCAAGGCTAACAACGTGACCCCCTCGGCTCTTCTTTTAGGCAGTACCGTATAGGCTAGTCTCATTCCTGGTGACACGCTAAAACCTGTGTGACCAGATGAAGAGAAGCAGCTTAAAAAGGCTTAGTGAGTTGTTATGCCTGTAACCCCAGCTCTTGTCACCTCATCTACACCATGAGTGGTGTGTGCCTGTAACCCCAGCTCTTGTCACCTCATCTACACTGTGAGTGGTGTGTGCCTGTAACCCCAGCTCTTGTCACCTCATCTATACAGTGAGTGGTGTGTGCCTGTAACCCCAGCTCTTGTCACCTCATCTACACAATGAGTGGTGTGTGCCTGTAACCCCAGCTCTTGTCACCTCATCTACACTGTGAGTGGTGTGTGCCTGTAACCCCAGTACTTGGTGGGGGGGGTTGGAGGCAGGAGAACCCAAGGTTCATGGATAACATCTATACAGTGAACTTGAGGTCATCCTGTCTCAAAACAAAAAGGTTCACAAAAGCAGGACGGGACAAAAGGACTAGAAAGGGGGTTAATATGACCAAAATACATTATATATACACGAAATGCCATAATGAAGCCTAATTTTTTTAATTTTAAAATTAAATTGATTAATTTTATCTTACACGTGAAGAAGTATGCATCTTACATGGTACATGTGCACCATGTCACGGTCAGAAGAGGGTGATGTAGCCCCAGGAACTGGAATTATGAATGGTTGTGAGCCACCAACATGCATTCTGGGAATTGGACCCAGGTCATCTGCAAGAGCAGCCAGTGCCTTCACCACTGCGTCATCTTTCGGGCTCCACGAAGCTCATTATTATATTCAGCCAGCACCCACATGATGGCTCAGATCCATCCATAATTTTAGTACCAGGGGATGACTCTTCCTGATCTTCGAGGGAACCAGGCACAAACGTGGTACACACAGAAGTTGGCAAAACAGTCACACAATTAAAAAATAAATAGAAAAACTTTTAAAAAGCAAAAGAATGACAAATGCTAATAAAAATCATGGTGGTTCCATTCCTAAAAATATATAAACCTATAGAAAAGAAATATATGTATGCAATACATAAGTGTGCATGCACATACATGTGATTGTGTGTGTGGAAGCCTAGGAGCTGAGAAAAGAGCAGGAAGTCCATAGCATATTCTAGTTAGCTATGAAAAGTCTGAGAACCAAAAACATTTAGAAAAATGAGATACGTCCCTAGACATATCTGAGAACTTATGTCTGTGCTCTATCTTTAAATTACAGACCTATACTCTCCAGGGACTTTAAGAGAGTAAAAGGACAGGTGGAGCTGTGTCAGGCATCTTTGGTCTCTTGACTGAGCCTAGACCCAGGAAACCCAGATAACTAGCTACAACACGATCGGAAACATTAGCTGTCAGCCCGAGAGTCACTGCAAGTCAGGGCACATTCTAACCGAGGGTAGAAAATATTACCAGGGCCGTGATAGCTCGCTGGGGAGATGGTGGCTTTGATTTATTTGATCATATTTTATCAGGTCGCTACAATCTTTGTGATCCTGGACAAATTAACCCACCCCTGAATCTCCACCCATGATTAGAACAATCAATACATTCCAAGTGCTTAGGCTGATGGTTAGACACAGGAAATGCTCAACAAACACTGCTGGCTACTATAACCGAGGTGTGCAAGTGTTAGCTGTGTTTGATCACCTAAGAATCATGACCCCCTCTTCCGGTTTCTGAGGAGAGCCTGTGTGAGTAAACACAGGTGCTACAGGGTGTAGATGAGGCCTGAGCCATTCTTCCCAATTTGCTAGGTATAAATCGGTTGATTTTGCTTTTCATCTGCTGTCTGCACTGGGTGACTGACGTGTGCGGTGGGGTGGGGTGGTGGCTGGAATGAGAAATGCCAACCCTAGGCTCTTGTATTGGAGAACTCCATCCCCAGTTGGTGGCTCTGTTTGGGAAGCTTATGGAGCCCTCAGGAGACGGAGACTTGCTGCAGGAAGTATGTTGCTGAGTGCAGGCTTTGGGGAGCTACAGCATTGCCCGCTTCTGTTCTCTCTTTGTTTCTTGTGTGTGGATGAAGACGTGAGCAGCCAGCTTCCTGCTCCAACCATCATGCTTTTCCTGTCTGTGGCCATGCTTTTCCCGCCATGATGGACCGTAACCCTCAGACTCCGTAAGCTAACAAACCCTGTCATCTTCTAAGCTGCTCCTGGTCAGGGCATTTTATCACAGCAACAGAGAAGTGACCAGCACAGGTGGGAACTGGCAACTTCTCCCGGACCAGGTTCCTGTGGTGTCATTGAGCCCCACGCCAGCTAGCAGGCTCTTTGGGACTTGTCTGGGCTTTAAGGGAGTAAGGCCTTTCCCTTCTGCTTGTTATGAGCAGGTGAGTGGACTATAGGGTGTGGATGGAGTCTGAGCCATTCTTCCCTGGTTTACTAGGAGTAAAAGCTGGTTTTCACCCAGCTCTTCTTTGTCTGTTCTCCATTGGTTCAAACTCCAAGAGAAGAAAAGGAAATGAACATCAGTTCAAAGCCTCACATACTTATTCAAGAAAACCACTCACTGTAGGTGGTCTAGTCCCTGAAACTGTTCTCCAGGAACATTCATAATCCTGAAACATACAGACATGTCTTTTGACATTCATGTTAAGGCTAGTAAATGCCCCAACTCTAATAGGAGTTAAAGTCATAGATGAATTTTTTTTTAAGATGACAAAAAAACCCAGTACACGTTTTTTGGACTTTCTGTGCCATGGTTTCATAAATGGAATATTATATGACTAGAGACAGAATTAAGACACTTTTCCCATAGGCCAAAGTAATCTTCAGACACCAGAATCTGCCTTAGTTTTAGTTCTTTGTCTCTCTTTGGCTTAAAAATCTGATCTTAATGTTTTTTAAAATTAATTTTAACTTACTTTTATTTTTGAGACAGGGTTTGATGTAGTCCAATGTGGTCTTGAACTCACTATGTAGCCAAGGATGATATTTTAACCTCCCAATTCTCTTGCCTTTACCTCCCAGATTCTGGGATTACGTCTATAGTCCACCGTATCTATTCGTTTTTCTTTATTCATCCTTAAAACACTTACAAGTATGTATGTGCACCCCTAGTGTGCCCAGTACCTGAGGAGGCTAGAAAAGAATGTTGGATCCTCTCTACCTGGAGTTACAGATAGTTGTGAGCCACCATGCGGGTGCTGGGAATCAAAGTCCCACTGTCTGCAAGAGCAGCAAGTGTTCTTGACCACTGAGCCACGTCTTTAGCTCCTGGCTATTCATTTTTAAAGTGATGGCTTCATTAGGGCATTTCGGTCTGATTCTCTTTGATCTGACAGTTTTCCCACACCCCAGGAAGGGTCATAATCTCGTCTTCATCATATAAAACTTACCTGAGTCCTACTGTCCCTGGCAATGAGCCCTCAAAGGATACACAGGACTACACAGAGCGTGATCACAGCCGACAGAACAACTCGAGGAATCCCAACTCTCCGGCCTTCATTCTTGATGTTGACCTTGAGTGTCAAGGCGGCCTGGATCCAGCAGGTCAGTGTGCCAAACCCAAAGGTCAGGGACGTCCCCACATTATGGATTTCTTCATCGTTTGTGAGCTAGGGAACAGAGGAGCTATGTGGAGACTCATTCTGAAACTGTGTGGACGGACGAAAAGTATAGCGGAAAGATGAGGGAAGACAGCGAGAAACTACACCTTTTCATCTCCACTGACTCCTTGGGTCTACTCTCAAATGGCGAAAATCTACAGAGGGGGCAAAGAAACAGTTTTCCCGGAACTTAAAAACATTTGTTTAGAAAACCCTGCAAGAGTCAGGGATCTATTTCCTGAATTTGTTTGCCAGAAAAAGATTTTAAGGAAAGGAAATGAAAGAGCAGGAAATTACATGAAAAGGGAAATGTCAAGTTTCTATGGGCACACACCCCAGACGCAGTGTTCCGAGCTGAGGGAAGGAAGCTTGGGATGCTGCTGTGTGCTTACTGAGAATCGCCAGTTCTGGCACGGGAAGATTTGATGGGCACACCGTGATACCCCTGGGGACAACTGGCCTGTCCGTGGAACTCAACCTACTCGCTGTTGATAGGAATTCCCTGGGTCTTGTTTTCCTATAAAGAAAACTGCAAAAGCTCTGAGTGTCAGCCAGAGTCCCAGGCCATGAAGAACTGGGTCTGAAGAGCCACACTCATGGCTTCCGCAGAGTTGGAAGACGGAGGCTCTTGCTATTGCAGTTAGTTGTGAGAACTGTGAATATTCCCCGAGTCATTACCTAGCTGTTTTATAAAAGGCGCCTATCACTAAAAACTCCTTCTGAAATCATCTGCATTTTAACTGCGCACACACAAAAGTGAGACCTGCTGAAGAGACAGGTGGGTGGCCGTGTTGCTGTAGTGCTGTATCAAATCAATACACTTTCCCTTATAACTTTTCTGTTGTTTTTGGTTGCAGCCCCCATCCACTGCTAGGAAGACACTTTCTCATAATTCAAAAGGTATATTTTCAAATTTTATTTAAAACAATGACTTCTTGGGCTGGAGAGATGGCTCAGAGGTTAAGAGCACTGGCTGCTCTTCCCAAGGTCCTGAGTTCAATTCCCAGCAACCACATGGTGGCTCACAACCATCTGTAATGAGATCTGGCACCCTCTTCTGGCCTGCAGGCAGATACACAGACAGAATATTGTATACATAATAAATAAATATTTAAAAAATAAAAATAAATAAATAAAACAATGACTTCTCAAGCTAAATTTCACATCCAGGGACTCAATCTCTCATATCAAATGCAACCCATTTCATTTATCATCAACATTTTACCTGCTTTTAAGATAGGTAATACCGTAGTCATAGGGTTCAAACTTTTATAAATTAATAAAGAGGGGCAGCGATGGAAGCGATTCTCATCCCATCCTCCAGGGGGCTGATTATCGCACTCACGGACAGGACACTCCGGGTCTTCATATCGAGTGTTACCATTTATAGCTTTACATTTGGTCATTCTCCAAAGACCACCCACTTCTGGGATTCTCCTAGGACTTTAGGGGGAAGCATGTACTTCCTATTCCTCAGCGCTCAGAGCCCTGGTGCAGCGGACGGGATTTACTTTCAGCTGTGCCTACATGCGCAGCCCAGGCAGGCAGCGCAGGATGCCCACCACCATGATCTCAGCAGCAATCTCAGTGGACATGCTCTTGCTGAGTCATCATCCTAGGCAGTACGCTCTAAGGACGCAGCTTTCGGGCTATCCAGCTTGATCTGGAATGGAAATGCCAAACAACTCACAATGCAAAACATGTTTGCTACCGTGTGCCAAGGTGAAGTCGTGAGGAATAGACGGTCCTGGTTTCATGAATCAGCAAGAGCGAGGGTTAGAGAGAGACGTAGAAAAGCCACGAGTGTGTTTTGGTAAGAGCACGACTAAGCCTTCACTAGAATGCAGAGGGTCTGGAGTGCCTGTGGCATTTGGGGTTCATTCGGCAGATGGGGGAGGGTCGGACCTATCTCTTTGTTTGCTCATGGGAAGTTTGTAGCAGGGAAGGGTGGACCACAGTGTGCAGTGAACAGAGGCAGGGAAATCATCCAACTATCGAAATAGATGAAGCTGTTCAGAACAAGAGGAAGATGAGGTATTGGCAAAGCAAACCACTCTTCCGGGTGTGCTCCTGGGCTTCTGAGTTCTAGGAGGATGGACCAGGGATTCTGGAGAGGTTCTGGGCTGTCCCTCTCAACTCTCATAGACACTTGTTATTCCGATGTGTGTGCTTTCATCCAAGACGGATAGTCAGTGTTTAATTATCAAGAGGCAGTGATCTTAGTAATTTTCTAGAAGAGCGTACTGGGATACGATTTATGATGAAGAAGAGCGTGAAACACTCTGTAAAGACATCCTTTTAGGAGATTCACGGCTGCTCTAAGATAACTCCCCGGTCGTCATGTCATCTGCATCAGCAGTTAGCACTCACGCGTCTGACGGGAACAGGCGTGGCGACCCTGGGGATAACGGATGTGGAATCAAAGTGCAAAGTGTTTGTTTCTGAGTTCACGCAGAATTCTACGGGTCACACGGAGCCGGTACCCTAGGCTGCAAGAACTTAGAAGTGGAAAATCTTACCAGCATGAGAGGAAGCGAAAAAGCCAAAGGAAGTACCTGGAAGTTACCAAGCAAGGTCATTCCAAAGGAAGCCAGACACAGCGCCACCAATCCACTGATATTCAGCCATGGGTTTAAAACCTTTGGTTTCAGCTGGATGAAGCGCAGAACAGCTACCACGAGGGCTAGGAATAAGACAAATCTTAAAATTAAAGAATGTACTAGATTAAGGCAGAAGTGTAAAACCATAATGTACAAATACATATATATATATAATAAATGAATAAATAAATAAAGACCCATTTAAAATCTTTTCTGAGACAAGGACTTGCTATGTAGCCTAGAAACTCGGTATGTAGTCCAGGCTGGGCAGGAACTCAGTATGTAGTCCAGGTTCAAACTCAGGATCCTCCTCCCTTAGCCTCCTGAATGCTGGGATTACAGACATGAGCCGCCATGTGTGGCTCTCAGAGATCATCTTTAATCTCACCACAGAAAAGTTTTCTTCATTTTTTTGATTTTTTTGAGACTATAATTATATCAATTTCTCTTTCCCTTTCCTCCCCGCAAATCCTCCCATATACACATACATACTATCTCCCAAACTCATGGCTTCCTTTGTTCATTAATTGCTGTCAGACATATAGATGTATGCACATGTACACAATATACCTATAAGGGAATGCAATAATGACTACCTGTGACTATTTTGATACTATATTTCAGCAGGAAAGACAAAATTCCCCTATTCATATAGCAATTATTTTCTTTTTTTTTTTTCTTTTTTTTCTTTTTTTTTTTTTTTAATATTTATTTATTTATTGTGTATACCATATTCTGCCTGCATATATGCTTGCAGGCCAGAAGAGGGCACCAGATCTCATTACAGATGGTTGTGAACCACCATGTGGTTGCTGGGAACCGAACTCAGGACCTCTGGAAGAGCAGTCATCGCCCTTAACCACTGAGCCATCTCTCCAGCTCCTTCATATAGCAATTAAATTGGAAATTATTGCCGGGCGGTGGTGGCGCACGCCTTTAATCCCAGCACTCGGGAGGCAGAGGCAGGTGGATCTCTGTGAGTTCGAGACCAGCCTGGTCTACAAGAGCTAGTTCCAGGACAGGCTCCAAAACTACAGAGAAACCCTGTCTCGAAAAACAAAAAAAAAAAAATTGGAAATTATTTACTAAGGGTTTAACCTTGACGCCAGACCTTTGTCTCTCTAGCCATTAATACAGAAAAGCCATCCACATGATTGCATTACGCTGGTTGCTAGATTTCACTGTGCCAAGCTCTGAGGTCCTCCGACCAATGGGAATAAAACATGATTCACATCTGGATTCTGCAATCAAAATGTGGATAACCCATGATTTACAAAACTGCAAATTATTCATCCTGATATAACTTTTGGTACACGTCCCAGCCAAGGTCTATGGCTGATCAGAGAATAACTGCGTTGACAAGAGTTCTCCAGCCAGTATCCCTGGAGTCACACTGGAGGTCTGTTAACCACAACTGTATCCTGTGGGATAAGGAAGAAGCATGACGCTGTATTTGCTTGTAGGCCGTGAACCGGAGAAGGAAGCTGGGAGAGCACTAACTACAGGGGAGCTAATAAAGAAAGTCTGATATGAGGACCGAGGGGCTCAGCACAGGACCCCATGGGGACACTTGCTAATCAACACCATGTGAAGCCCCCCGCAGGAGGACAGAACACAAACAGCGCATTTGATCTCTTTAAAAGACAACTAGCAGAAAGCAGTTCCCTGGGAACTCTCTGCTGGGCACTTAAATTTGTGGGACATACTGTTCTAGAACTTTAGCCCACACTCAGACCCCAGTATGGCTTCTCCCACGGACCCACCTGACAGTGTCTCTCCCTGGGAGGACTTGAGTTGCTTCGGGCACGATGCATGTCTTGCCACTGGAAGCAGTGTCTTCCTGTTTGGGGTATGGGTGAGAAGCCACTTTCTTACAGACAGAAGCCTACTTGACTGTAATAACTTCACCCAGTTCCGACAGTATATTCCAAACACGAAGCTTTGCCCTTTACACCCGCCAACTCTATATTACTCAGGCGAGACAGACTCTCCCTTTAAAAGAGGCTCATTAGAAACCTGGAACTAACGAGGCTTTGGCTTTATCAGAATTTATGAACTGAATTTGCCTCCAGGCAAATTATCAAATTTTCACCAAATAGTGTTTAAATTATAACTTCATAAAAGTAATTTCTAGGAATATGACCATTTCAGAATCATCTTTATATTGTATATGTTGATGTTTCCTCAGCACAGGACCAATAGATCCACTTAAAACTTTAAAAGATTATTATTTTTATGTGTTTTGCCTGCATATATGTCTGTGTACCACACATTTATAGTACCTGCAGTGGTCAGAAGAGGGAGTCAGACTCCCTAGGACTGGATGGTTGTGAGTCATGTGGTTGCTGGGACTTGAACCCTGGTCCTCAGGAAGAGGAACCAGTGCTCTTAACAGCTGAGCCTTTCTCCAGCCCCTAATAGATTAATAGATACACTTTTAAGTTTCATTAAAGAAAATTTCAATTTGGGGCCAGTGAGATGGCTTGGTAAAGACACTTGCCACCAAGCCTGTCGACCTGAGTTCAATCCCAGGACCCACATCATAGGAGAAAACCAACTTTTAAGTGTTTTCTTCTGGGGCTGGAGGTCCTGAGTTCAATTCCCAGCAACCACATGGTGGGTGGCTCACAACCATCTGTCATGAGATCTGATGCCTTCTTCTGGCCTGCAGGCATACGAGCAGAACACTGTATATGTGATAAACAAATTGTTTTTAAAGAGTTGTCCTCTGACTACCACACACATTGTGACATGTCACCTCCCCTGACACAGACCCCTCAGTAAGATGTAGTAAGTTTAGATTTGTATTAGCAGTTTTAGAAGAAGAACTTTTGTGTTTGGGTTTTTGGGTTTTTTTTTTTTTTTTTTTTTTTTTTTTTTGTTCGTTGGTGTTTTTCAAGACAAGGTTTCTCTCTGTAACAGCTCTGGCTGTCCTGGAACTCACTGACTCACTGTGTAGATCAGGCTGGCCTCAAACTCACAGAGATCCGCCTGCCTCTGCCTCCCGAGTGCTGGAATTAAGGGCGTGCACCACCACCACTGGGTTAGAAAAAAACTTTAAAATCTAGCCCTCTGCTATTTTTGTCTATGTAAGGTTTTTTTTTTTGTTGTTGTTGTTTTTATCTGGGTGTCCCCTGTCTGATCTTCTATATTTTGAAAGGAACACAGATAGAACACTGCTGACTTTTTTTTAAATTAATTATTTATTAAAGATTTCTGCCTCCTCTCTGCCACCGCCTCCCATTTCCCTCCCCCTTCCCTGGTGAAGTCCCCCTCCCCATTCAGACCAAAGAGCAATCAGGGTTCCCTGCCCTGTGGGAAGTCCAAGGACGACCCACCTCCGTCCAGGTCTAGTAAGGTGAGCATCCAAACTGCCTAGGCTCCCACAAAGCCAGTACGTGCAGTAGGATCAGAAACCCATTGCCATTGTTCTTGAGTTGTCAGTAGTCCTCATTGTCCACTATGTTCAGCGAGTCGGGTTTTATCCCATGCTTTTTCAGAACCACTGCTGACTTTTAACAATGAAATGTTTAAGATGTGATTCCAGTTTTCAAGTCAGAAACTGAGCAGCGTCTCCCCATCCCAGTCCTAAGCTGGTACCCGGCCAACTTCTATTTTTTTTTCTAGTTTTACTGTATGTGCATCAATGATTCCTATTTATGGCTGCGGTAAAGCAAGCCAGCCAGGGAGTTTTGGCTGCAGGAGGGAGGCAGCCACGTTAGGTGACTGAAACCACTTAGCTATTAGCTTCGCCCTCACACCCTCTCCAGGGCAGGGGAAAACATTCCTTTCAGCACCTTTGTCTTAGGTCCCTCCCCCCAGAGGAGAGGAAAGCGTGCATTTAGGACGAAGAATGTAGCTAATTCTGTGAAGAAAATAACCGAGCATTTAATCTTTGATTAGTCTGTCAAAAAGATAAAAGATCTTTGCTAACTAATTTTAATAAACGCCACACGAACTCCGTTTTAGATTATAAATTACACTCTATACGACTGTCAAAAACAGGGACTCCTAAGCAGAGAAGGCTATTTTCAGAGGCAGTTGGAGAGCGTGAAGTGATAGCCTGAGGTCTACCAGGGACCGGCCTGGGGAGAAGAAAGCGCCCGCCATATATAGCAATAATCTTTAGTGAGCAATGGATTCTTTGCCACTCCCAGAGTTGATAAATAGGTAATTGCTGCTTTGCTCTCATTGAACACTAATCTTAATCAGTTTTGTGTCTACCAGATGGCATCAAACATGATGAAAGATAATAGAGACTGAGCGCTGGCTGCTGCGGTACCTTCCAGCAAAAGCCGGTAAAAGCTTAATTGCTTCTTGGTGGAGCAGGGAGCGCTAGAGAATGAGACGATGATGAATGTCACCTGGAAGAGGGGCTCCGCTCGCGCTGCCTGTGTCTGCAAGCGCTTTTATAATTAGTTAATCACAGGCTGTGATGATGTAAGTTGGGAAGTGTGCAAACTGGCTGTTTTTAGATGCTAAACCAAAGACTACTGGGAGATAGCAATTTGTCCATAGACTACGAAGGAAACAACGTGGAGCTTCCAATATGCTCGCTGGTTTCCTTAAAGCCCCATGGAGGACAGTCTGCAACGGCGTTCGCGTGAAGGCAGACTCCTGTGTGCTGTGATCAAAAGAGGCAGTGTTTAGAGGGCTCTCTGTCATGGCTCTGGAGTGGAAATCACAGCTGTTAATGTCCGTGTTGGGCCCTAGAGGATTCCCGACGCAGAGTTTGTCAGCCTGTGGGCCCCTGTGCCGGGACTGCAGAGCGTCTGGGAAAGGCCCCAGCCCTGCAATTCAAGTTCGCTCTTGTCTGTTAACTGCAAGGATTTGTTAGTAGCCACTTAGGCATGGTGGCTACTAACAAATGAATGTGCTTACCGGGTCATTTATTTACATGCTTATTTGTAGGCAGAGGATTTCTATGTAGCCCAGGCTGGCCTGGAACTCACTATGTAGCTTAGTTCAGGCTGACCTTGAATTCAGATATCCATCTGCCTCTTCTGATTTCTGGGTTTAAAGGCGCGAGCCACCACGCCTGGCTTGGGGGTTTTTAGAGGAGCAGGTGTTAAAAGAAGGGTAAAGAAGTGTAAAGCTCGTAGTTATAAGACTGGGAAGATGAACGCTAGCCACACACTCTGCTTGCTGCTGAGTGCTGTGTCCTTAGACACTGTGACCACCTGAGACACAAAAACCCTTGTGGTCAAGGGCAGGAAGGAATGCCCTTTGACCTAGAGACCCAGCATCATGACCTTCTGGTGGTTGTGGGGCAGACACTTCCTGGTTAGGAGACACCTCGGCAGGAAAGGCATTGACAAAAACACATTTAGCTCCAGGGCAAAACTTTGTGAACTTCAGGGAAGTCCTCTTCGGAGTCTCCCAGAGTGTTCTTCGTGTTTCTCGTGGTTTGAGATTTTTGGACCAACCAAGACTCTACCCATGTTGCATCCTGGGCTAACAATCTTCCAGTGAGTTTGCTAAGTCTTCCCTTCCCTAAAGTAAACATTTTCTCAAAGTACACATGGGGCTGGGGAGATGGCACAGCAGTTAAGTGCACTTGCTGTTCTCGCAGAAGACCTGA
The DNA here is from genome assembly GCF_037038515.1 of Microtus pennsylvanicus. Lineage (NCBI taxonomy): Eukaryota > Metazoa > Chordata > Mammalia > Rodentia > Cricetidae > Microtus > Microtus pennsylvanicus. The sequence goes on along the minus strand of NC_134590.1, from coordinate 8,326,148 downwards.
TTTGATTCCCAACACCCGTGCTGTGGCTCACTAATGTCCGAAACGCCAGTTCCAGGGCATCTGACGCCTCCTTCTGACATCCATAAGTTCCAGGGCATCTGACACCTCCTTCTGACATCCATAAGTTCCAGGGCATCTGACACCTCCTTCTGACTTCCATAAGTTCCAGGGCATCTGACACCTCCTTCTGACATCCATAAGTTCCAGGGCATCTGACACCTCCTTCTGACATCCATAAGTTCCAGGGCATCTGATACCTCCTTCTGACATCCATAAGTTCCAGGGCATCTGACACCTCCTTCTGACATCCATAAGTTCCAGGGCATCTGACACCTCCTTCTGACATCCATAAGTTCCAGGGCATCTGACACCTCCTTCTGACATCCATAAGTTCCAGGGCATCTGACGCCTCCTTCTGACTTCCATAAGTTCCAGGGCATCTGACACCTCCTTCTGACTTCCATAAGTTCCAGGGCATCTGACACCTCCTTCTGACATCCATAAGTTCCAGGGCATCTGACACCTCCTTCTGACATCCATAAGTTCCAGGGCATCTGACACCTCCTTCTGACATCCATAAGTTCCAGGGCATCTGATACCTCCTTCTGACATCCATAAGTTCCAGGGCATCTGACGCCTCCTTCTGACATCCATAAGTTCCAGGGCATCTGATACCTCCTTCTGACTTCCATAAGTTCCAGGGCATCTGACACCTCCTTCTGACATCCATAAGTTCCAGGGCATCTGACGCCTCCTTCTGACTTCCATAAGTTCCAGGGCATCTGACACCTCCTTCTGACATCCATAAGTTCCAGGGCATCTGACACCTCCTTCTGACATCCATAAGTTCCAAGGCATCTGACACCTCCTTCTGACTTCCATAAGTTCCAGGGCATCTGACGCCTCCTTCTGACTTCCATAAAGTTCCAGGCATGCAAGTGGTACACATACATGCATGTAGGCAAAAGTCATATGCATAAAATACAATAGATAAATATTTTTCTTCTTTTTCTTTTCTTTTCTTTTCTTTCTTTCTTTTCTTTTCTTTTCTTTTTTTTTGAGGCAGGGTTTTTCTGTGTATCCCTGGCTGTTCTGGAACTCACCAGGCTGTCTACAGAACCCCACCTGTCTCTGCCTTCCAAGTGCTGGGATTAAAGGCATGCATCACCATACCTGGCTAAAATAAATAAAAATAAAAAAAATGAATACATGGCTCTAACCCAATGCTTGTGAGATGCAGGCAGGAGGATCAGGAGCTTAAAGCCATCATTACATAGTTAATTCAAGGCTAGCCTGGGCTAAATTAGATCCTATTTCAAGAAGAAGGATGAGGAGAGGGGAGGAATAATAATATAATACACATGAGGCTGGGGATGGGGTTCAATTGGTTGAATGCTTGCCTACCATGCCCAAAGCTCTGGATTTGATCTCCAGAACCATAGAAACTGGGCATGGTGGTGCGGGCCTGCAATTCCAGAACTCGGAAGGTAGAAGCAGGAAGTTGGAAGTTTAAGATCATCCTGGGCTACATAGTAAGCATTAGGCCAATCTGGGTTTCATAAAACTGTATCTCAATGTGTATGTGTGGAGGCAAACAGCAGGTATGAGTAGGAAATTGTTTGGGACGGAGAGGCAAAGCTCTACATGTAAATGAACTATGTGGACACAGGGGATAAGGACGCCCAAAGCCGACACTTTCTTTGCAGTGCCATCTATCTGTATCTTTTGCTAGGAATGAAAGTCTCACTGTGCAAAAAAAAAAAAAAAATCCTTCAAAAAACCGGCATTGTTGTGCTGTTCCTGGTCCTCTCCCGACAGCATGCCAGCAATGACAGACAGCTGACAAGATGCTTAGAAGGCCTGGCTTGGTGGAAAATGGTATACAAAGTAGATTCAGCAAGAGAAAAGAGCATGGCTGGTTCCCACCATCTCCAGAGGACTGGCAGGGCTCAGAAAGTACCTGCAGATCCTGGGGGACAGGACGTTGGGCCTCAAAGAAATGGTACTTTTTCTTAAACCTACTTTTCCACACAGCGGCTTGATATGTATGTGGGCACACAGGAGGACATCATCCTAGGGTCAGTGTTAACAGAGATATGCACCACAGAGCCTACCTACTTTCCCATGACCGTGGAGTATTACTTTAACTAGGCGAAGGTGTGTTTGTTTCGGCTGCATTTGTTTAATGATGTAAAGATGGGCTGCTGTTTTACCTTGCCTGCCTAAGGCACCTGATTGGTCTAGGAAAAAGCTGAATGGCCAATAGCTAGGCAGTAACAGGAAAAGTGGGGCAGGCAGGCAGAGAGAATAAGTAGGAGGACTCTAGGCTCAAGAGAACAAGAGGGAGAGAGGAGAACAAGGGAAAGAGACAGCAGCCACCAGACAGACATGGAGTAAGACATACAGGATGAGAGAAAGGTGAAAAGCCCCAAGGCAAAATGTAGATGAGGAGAAACAGGTTAAATTAAATTATAAGAGCTGGTGGGACAAGCCTAAGATAAGGCTGAGCATTCATAACTAATAGTAAGTCTCCCTGTCATGATTTGGGGGCTGTTTGGCTGCTCAAGAGAAAGCCTGCTACATCCATCTTTGCCAGGGAAGGAATAAATAAGGCGTCCTCTTTATAGAGCATCCTAGTACCATCTCAGCAAGATTTCACATGTAAAATATATTATCTCACACAGCAGAAGAAATAAAGTTCTGAGTATGAAGAACCAGATAAAGATGGCAAAGGGAAGAGGGCTGGGGAGGAGACAGGGGATGCAGAAGGATTTATGGTGGCGAAGTGTCATTACTACAAAAACGTGCCTTCAGCATCCTGACACTACATGATACTCAATGGTCAGCCGGGTCCCCCATCGTTCTGGTGTGGCTTCAGGAGGATTTAACACAGAAATGGAGCAGAGCCCATAAAGCACCGTTCCTGCCCGTCTTACCTAGGAAGGCGGCCATGTTCATTACTTGGCTGAACACACAACTGGCGGGAGGATCATCGCCTGCAAAACTGGAGAAAGACGTAGCCTTAGCGGTTGGCTGTTCAAATCGGTAGCGTCATGCATCTGACATGCACTTTCCTCAAACTCAACAGGTCAGGAAGAATCAGAGTTACCTAATGTACGGAGCATGCTTCACGCCAGATTTCCTAGGTAACAAGAAACACAGAGGCACAGGTTAAGGCAAAGTCACTGCTGACTCTATGACGGAGCAGTGATTTCTCTAGATGTAATCTTTACCTTGAGGCTGAATTTAATGGCAAAATTTTGTCATCTTCCACGGCTATAAAATACCTAGCAAGAAAGAATGACCAGTTTATAAAACAACACAATTTAAAACACCCCCCAAGAATTAATATTTCTCATTTTAATTGAGTTAACTATCTAATTTATTTATATCATGGGTAGATGTCATAGCCATTATTTTCTAAGAAACGCTCATTAGCTAGGCATGTTTGAACACATACAACTGTATTTCCAATATTTGGGATAGGGAAACAGTAGGATCAGGAATTCAATACCATCCTCGGCTACACAAGGAGAGGAAGACCAGCCTGGGCTACGTGAGACTCCCTCTCAAAACACTGAACTAACCAACCAACCAACCAACAAACAGACAGAAAAAGATCTTTAACTACATTTATCTTTCTTTTTGGGACAGGATCCCATTATAGCACTGGTTGGCCTGGAATTTGTTATGTAGCTCAGGCTGGCCTAAAACCTATCATTCTCTTATTTCAGCTTTCCAAGTGCTGGGGTTACAGCTGTGTATCAGCACAACCGTGACAACTGCAATTCTTTACCCATAGATCACTGGTGCTTTAAAGCTCAAATGCCATGGTCATCAGGCCCTGGAGATGTGGCTCAGCAGGGAAGAGCACATGCTGCTCTTCCAGAGGACCTGAGTTCAGTTCTCAGCAGCACCCATGTCAGGTAGCTCACAACTCCTGTGACTTCAGCTCTGGGGGAATCTGATGCCTCTAGGTTGCACACGCATCTACACTTAGCTGCACACACCCACACAGAGACATAAGCATCCTTAAATTCCTTAGAAGAATTCATGTTCAAACAGTGACAATTATAATCTGAAAACTGGGGGCAAGGGATGAACATCACAGCTTTCATAAAATTTCTCAGGCATATATGACTACCATTTTTCCTTTTCTGTCTTCTTCCCCTCTCCTGGCCATCAAGCCTGTGGTGGTTTGAATGAGAACGGATACTTAGTCCCCAGTTGGTGAAACAGCCTGGGAAGGATTAGAAGGTGCGGTGTTGTTGAGGGAGGTGCCTCTGAGATGTGACCTTTGAGGGTCAAAGGACTCAGACGTTCCCAGTTAGCTCTCTCTACTTCCTCCTGACAGATCAAGACGTGAGCTCCCAGCTGCTCCAGCCTCCAGACTCTAACCCTCTGAAGCCAGAAGGCCCCAATAAAATGGTTTCCTGTGTAAGCTGCCTTGGCTATGGTGTTTCATCACTGACCTACACCACAGGCCAGTGAAACCATTCTTCGTGAGTTTTCTTAAGACAGTACGGATTGAAATCAGCAACTATGGGACCTTGCTTTTGGTAGCAAGCCAGGCCTTCCAGTGTAGAGACACCTATTTTATAAACACCTTAGAGTTTGTCACGAGTTGGTTGCAAACAGAGCCCACAGCGCATTGACTGGTGTCAAATGAGAAAAGTTTGTAAATATGAACTCATGCAACCAGCTTTGAAAACATTCGTTACATGGAACAAGCCAGCCATCCTGGAACAGGCTTCACCTGCCTACACAGTGCGACTCTGCCTGAAAACAAAGAACAGCTTCACGAGAAGAACAAATGGCTGTGTAGTGGCACAAGCCTGTAATTTCAGTGTGCAGGGGTGGGAGGATGGTTGCAAGTTCAAGGCCAGCCTACTCTACATAGCAAAACCTTCTGTTAAAGAAGGATGGGGTGGGGATCTTCATTACCTATTTTAAATAATTTATTATTCAACTTTGTTATTTTACTTTAAGTAATAAAGGATGAGAAAAATTGACAACTTTAGTAAGGTTGAATTAATACACACATATTTTTTTACTTTAGAAAAACTATTTGATATATATACATACATACATATATATACATACATATATATGACATTTAGAAATACATCTATACAAATATGTCCTAGTACCCAAACCTGGATTTTCTCGATATCACACGTGACTCTTACATTGCTAACGAAAGCGTACTCACACTATCCACAAGCCAGCTGAAGTAAACACAGTAAACACGAGAGGTAGAAACAGCCACACGCTGCATTTCTTCCCATCCATGCCTGCACCACTGCAATCAAATGAACAGGCATTAATAGTGAAGGCAAGAATCCACAGGACTCTTTCAAGATGGAAAGTCCAACCGAGAACAACAACAGCAAAGAAACCCACGATTTTATAAAACCACGATTCAAGTCTGTTATTACTGTCATCTTCTTAGCAGGAAAATCCCAAGGTTAAAATAGGTCACCATTGTCTGGTACTAGCATAAAGATTCCTAATCGCAGCTATGACCCAATGGGAGGGCTTTCATGAAAATGTTCAGCTTCACACATGCAGTGATATGTTCAAAGTATTTTGAGACAAAGTATTTTGAGATGCGGAGTATAGAAGTCCAGAGCAAGTATTAATATAAACAGCCCGATGGATCTGACATGTAGCTAAGGCTAGAGAAAAGAGTGTTAGAAACAAATAGGTACGAAATAAACTAGCAGTTCACGGGGGAAACGCCAGATGCTTTGCAAATCTGAACTTCACTGGTAGCAAGTTATTGAGCGGTTCCAGTGGGTTCTCAAGATGAACAAGGCTTTCGGTTAGCGCCAACCAGCACAGTGGAGAAATGACAGACATTGTGTTTGGGTGACTTAGCTTCACTTCCCGTGACTGTGACAAACTGCCCTGACAAAAACACTAGGGGACAGAAGGTTTGCTTTAGCTCACGGTTCCAGCTGACTGTTCACCATTATGGAGAAGTCACAGCAGCAAGAGAGAACGGATCACACACATTCCGCTTAGGAGCAGAGAGAACGAACTAGCATGCACACTAATGTCAGCTTGTCCTCCCTCCCTTCCATTCCGTCCAGGGCCCAATCAAATGGTGCTGGCCACATTCAGGGTGGCTCCTCCCACCTCCACGGACCCAGCTAAGAACGGCTCACAGCCTGGTCTCAGGCCAGCATAGTTCAGACGACTCCCCACAGATACCCCATTCCAGGCGATTCTACATTGTGCCCATTTGACAGCAACACACTAGCCACCACAGGGATGCCACATTTTTAAAGGTGGTGCAGGTCTTTATTGATGGTGGGGTGTTAGGATAGGATAATTATTGAAACATTTATTACATGTTTCTTGCTTGATATTGTTTATGCTGGTTGTAATTCTAATTTTTATGCCTGATATTTGTTCTTATTGTATATAACTTTGTATTAGGCTTAGAACTTTCTTTTTTTGTTTGTTTGTTTGTTTTTTTTTTGTTTTTCGAGACAGGGTTTCTCTGTGGCTTTGGAGCCTGTCCTGGAACTAGCTCTGTAGACCAGGCTGGTCTCGAACTCACAGAGATCCGCCTGCCTCTGCCTCCCGAGGGCTGGGATTAAAGGCGTGCGCCACCATCGCCCGGCTAGAACTAGGTGCTGTAGGAATTCCTACTGCCAGTAGCCTTTAAGTTACCCACCCACTTGGGCATGACCTCTTACACTATATTTGCTGATGTAAAGCGCATGTCCAGCCTCTTTTCCGGCTGTGGGATTTGATTGCTGTTCCCCATTCCAGCAGAGGGCTGTGATCTGTGAGCCTACCCCTAAATAAATAACCCTCTATTATACTCAGTTCTGAGCTCATGTGGGATATTTTTTTTAAGCATCCTTCTTCAGTGATGGGGAACCTGGAAGGGGAGGTCTCTGTAAAGTCAGAGCCCCCAAACCTTACAAACTGGGGTAGTTACAGGGTGTGGAGAATGAGGGTGAAAGCCCCGCTCCTTTTGGCTCAAGATTGGCTGTTTCGAGGAGTGACAACAGAATGTGAGTAGTAAATGAAAGATTCCATTGGGCGGTGGTGGCGCACGCCTTTCATCCCAGCACTCTGGAGGCAGAGGCAGGTGGATCTCTAAGTTAGAGCCCAGCCTGGTCTACAGAGTGAGTTCCAGGATATCCAAGGCTACACAGAATCAGGGAAAGAATTCTAGGTGACCAACAAAACCCATCCCTTATGGAGAGCCAACATTAAGGGTCTTCAGGGGTGGTGTGGAGCTTGTGTGACTTGCTTAGGTTTTCCAGTTTCCCTCTATCTTCTGGAAAGCATCTGCCGTCTTAAGCCCCAAGCATAAGTCCATCTTTACTAAAAGCATTTCGATTCCTACATCTTTCCAACATCCCTTTCCCTCCTACTTACTGATTCCCCTTTATTTTTTTCTTAAGACCATGAGACAGTAACAAGTTAATTTATCATATTAAAAGAGAGTTGAATCCCAACTACACATATAGCATAATCCAATAAGTTAATATTACCTGTCTTCATACTGTTACTACGAAACTTTCTAAATTCTCAGAAAGTCCCAGGAAACACAGGACAATGAAAAGCCTTTTATGTTTCTCATAGTCTGAAGACAGGTCTGCCATCACAGTGCTTTTGGTTGGGAAGAGCCCAAGGAGCAGATAGAGAGGTAAGAAGAAGACGCAAACACCTTCCGATGGATGTTTACAACACCCAGCAGAAATTGGCTATGGAAGCCCTGTTAAACGGTGGTGGCAGAGTCAGGAAGATTCTCCTTAGCCATTCTCTACAGGTGTCTTAGGCTATGAGATCCAGCAGCCTTCTAGTTGCTCTCAAAGGCACAATGCTTCCACTTTGCATTTTAAGCGGTTTTGTTCTATTTTCAACCTGTTCCAGAGTCAAGGAGCAGCTTGACCCAAGGCAGGAGAGTCTGAAGGACGCTTTGAGATCAGCCGTCTTGAGTCTGAAGTGAGAGGATTACTCTTAGCTCTCTAGTCAGTTCCTTGGTGAACTCAAACAGCACAGACAATCTACCAAGATGGCACAAAAAACATTCACCATGCTTGCAGGGGATGGCTGATAAAATCAGAATACCAACCTGCAAACACACAGTGAGAAACAGAACAGTCAAAGGAGCCAATGCATTGGCTCCTCTGCTAGGACTATGGGAAATCAGAGGTACACAAAAAGAGTTAAGAAGCCACCTCCAGGAACATGGCAACAAGCTGGCTGGCTGCCATCATTTCCTTGGAAGATGCAGTAGGACAGAAATGCCATGGACAGACCAGGATGTGAACGACGTCGCCAGCCACTAGCAACACGATCTCTGGTGGGCTATCCCACCTCTTACACCTTAGTTTAACTAAGAGCAATTTCTGCTTTATAGGGTCGTGTTGCAGACCATCAATGGTGCAGGCTAAGAGCCTTGTATACAATCCTGTTCTAGAAGTGCTGTAACTGGACTGACTGAGCAGACGAATCCATGTGTTGGGACCGGGCTCCTATCTGCAGAGCACAACTCGGAAAAACAAGACTTTCTTCTCCAAGTAGCACGTATTCTAGAAAGGCACAGATAGCTTTTCTGGTAATGTTTTCCTTCAAATGACTTTCCAAAAAAAAAAAAATCTTAACCACTTAATGTTTAGTCTGCCTTCCTGTGGCTTTATCTGTTTTTAGTGATGGGATATGCTCTTGGTGATTTCTACATGTGGTACAGGGGAGTGCCAACGTGTGCACACACACGCAAAGGCCACAGGCTGACGCCCGTGTCTTCCTGTGTTGCTCTCCACCTTATTTTTGGAGACAGGGCTTCTCCCTGAACCCGAGGTCACTATTTCAGCTGGACTGCTGAAATAGTCTAGTTCTGGATCCGCTGGTCTCTGAGCCCTCACCCCACTTCTGTGCTGGACTGCTGAAATAGTCTAGCTCTGGATCTGCCCGTCTCTGTGCCCTCACCCCACTCCTGTGCTGGGGTCGGGAGAGTTTTCCCAGGCTTGGATTTTCACCCGGGTGTTGGGGATCCAAACCCAGGTCCCTATGTTGTATGGCAAGCACTTTAGCTATGGAGCCGTCTCCTTAGCTCTTTCCATTCTGTTTTTTGTTATTGTTACTGTTATTGTTCGGGTTTTTGTTGGTTTGGTTTGAAGCAGGGTGGCCCTAACACAACCTTCCTGGCTGAACCTCCCAAAGGCTGGGCTCTCAGGTCTCCCTCCCCATGCAGGGCATGTTTTTTTATTTTTTCATTGTGTTAGTTGTTTGTTTTGCTTTAGAAAAACCTAATGTGACCAAGGCTTCTAAACCATTTTTATTTTTTACTGGTTTAACTCTCCTAGGACAACTTATGTCCAAGTTATGGAAAAAGTTCTCTATATTCCGCCTGAGGTTAGGTGAAAATTGCCCTTTCTTAGCATGAAGAGATGCTTTGGGAGATGTCTATGCACGACTGTATTACTAGCTTGCAGCAGAACTACCCTGGTGCATCTTCCAAAGGATTTCACAAAGACTATGCATTCCTTCCCTTTAAAGATGATTGCAAATTCACTTCACTGTAAGGAATGACACAGTGCAACCCTGTCCAGTCATCATGCCTTCTCCCCACCGGCAATCCCCGGCATACCAATGTCTACCATCGTCAACTAGTAACTGATCTTACCATGACCCCTCACCTCTATCCATCATGCTCCAGAAATCCCCATGCCTAGTTCAGGGCTTACAGGTACACATGACCACATCTGGCTTCTCCAGGAGTGCTGGGGACCAAACTCAGGCCCTCACACTTGAGCAGCCAAGCACTCTTCCCCACGGACACATCTTCTGCCTCACCTGTTTGTCTGAGGCAGGCTCACGGATAGCCTAGGCGGGCCTCAAACTCACAAGAGGGCTGAGGATGGCCCTAAACTCCCTTCCCCCTCCTGCCCCTCTCAAGAGCTGGGGCTTAGGAATGTGCCACACATCCCTGTGGCTCACTTAGAACGTTACTTGCAAAGCAAGAAATTCTGCTTTTCACAAAATCTAACCTGCCCAGTTCTCTTTTTATAGGTCCCCCTTTTAAACTGTCAAACCTAGGAACTTCTCAATTATCTCTTGATCTCAGATTCCCCCCCAAGTCCTTTTTACTAAAGGTTTATGGTTTTATACTGAAATCTCTGATCTGTTTTTTTTCTTTTAAAACTGTGAGTCTCAACTGTTTCATTGAATGTTGTTAGATCCTCAACAGTTTATAAATTACTGTGATAAGACTTGAGAAACATGTATGAGCTAAGTCAGATGAAGTCACAGAAAAAGATTCTTACACCGAAGGACATAAATCAGACACACAGTAGAACCCACCATGCTATGTTCTTCTGGTAGCTAACAGGTATGCTTAAGACCAGAGTGGTGTGTGTGTGGTGTGTGTGTGTGTGGTGTGTGTGTGGTATGTGTGTGTGGCATGTGTATGGTATGTGTGTATGTGGGTGTGAGTGGTGTGTGTGGTGTATGTGGTGTGTGTATGTGGTATGTGTGTGTGTATGGTTATGTGGGGGGTGGGGGGTATATGTGTATATGGTATGTGTGTGTGTGGTGCATGTGTGTATGGTGTGTGTGTATTGCATGGAGGGGGAATGTAGTAATATGGGCGGCGGGGCTGCGTCCCCAACACCCCAGCCGCCTGCCCGGCTAGCTTTACCCGAAATAATTACACGGACACTGTATTCTTTTAATCACTGCTTGGCTCATTTCTATCTAGCCTCTTCTAGGCTAACTCTCGCACCTGGACTAGCCCATTTCTTATCATCTGTGTAGCACTGGTCTTACCGGGAAGATTCTTGCCTAAGTCCAGCCTGGGTCGGAGCTTCATCACGTGCGTCTGCCTGGGAGCTGGGAGCATGGCGTCTCTCTGAGGCATCTGCTCTGGAGAGGAGAGCTGTCGAGTCTGAGCTCACTTCCTCTTCCTCCCAGCATTTTGTTCTGTTTACTCCTCCCACCTATCTTCTAACCAATGAAATGGGCCAAGGCAGTTCCTTTATTAGCCAATGACCTTCCTCCATCAGGGGAAAGTCCCCTTACTTACTCCATCTCCCTACTCACCCTTCCTTTGCAAAGACCTTGTTAGTTGTCAGGACCCTCTAGAGACCAGAAGACTACAAGAAAAAGCTCAAGACCAACTTCTGGCTTTACTGACCTGTCAGCATCCCACATGACAAATCATGTTTTCAGTTCTGCCTCCGTGGTACACCTTGTTACACACACACCTCTTTTGTCCCGGAGAATCTACAGGTCCTCTTTTGGTTCACACTCAGCTTATAACGTGACCAGAGAATTTCCATAGATAAACAAGCGGTGTGCTCTGGTCTTGGTGTTGGAGTTCTGTGGGGCCCAGAAGATGATGGGGACCGCCTGTGCTACTTGGGACCAAGGGCCAGTTCAGGAAACAAACTTGACTAAGAACCTCAGAGAGGAAGTGCAGTAACGGACCTGATAAACCAACTCCCGCAGCTTTGCCCCAGTGGTGTCTAAGAATGAAGTCCCTGTTGACCTCAAACATCTGCTTCAGCTCCCCCAGTGCCGAGCTATTGACATGGGCCACTGTGTCTAGCTGTGATTGTGACTTTACAAAGTTCCCCTTGAATTTGAGCGAATTAGTTTGGATAGGGTCTTAGGTAACAAGTGCCTGGGGGCACAGAATACACATTTTGGTAGCATTTAGCTTTCTACACATGGTAGCATCCTCAGAATTGAAATAAAGTCTGAGAGGTGGCTCTCTGCTTTCCATCCTTCCTGAACACAAACTGCTTCATTGCTCCACTAGACGACATCACCAAGGCTGGAGAAATGGCTTAGCTGGAAAAGGCACTTGCTGTGCAAACCCGGAAACCTGAATTGAATCCCTGGAACTCAGAGGCAGAAAGGAGAGAATCAGCTTCACAAAACTGTCCTCTGACCTTCACAAACGTGCCATGCTACAACCTACATATATGTTGCATGCATGTGCACATACACATATTAATAGTAAATAACTATTTTTAAATAAAAAGAAAATTTCACTCGTTTACTGGTAGGATACGCTGGCTGGTTTTGTGTTAACTTGACACAAGCTAGAGCCATCAGAGAGGAAGGAGCCTCAGTTGAAGAAATGCCTCCTTAAGATCCTACTTAAGGCATTTTCTCAGTTAGTGATTAACAGGGAAGGATGCAGCCCATTGTAGGTGGTGCCAGCCCTGGGCTGGTGGTCCTGGGTGCTGTAAGAATTCAGACTGAGCAAGCCATGAGGAGCAAGTCAGTGGACAGTACCCTCCATGACCTCAGCATCAGCTCCTGCCTTCAGGATCCTGCCCTTACTGCTTTTAATGATGAACTGTTATATGGAACGTGTATTATATAACATATATTATATGCAGAATGGACCCTCCCCTCTCAAAGTTACTTTTGGTCATGGTGTTCAATCACAGCAAAAGTAACCCTAACTAAGACATAAGGGTAAGTTTCATTCTTCTCCTGAGCTAAATGAAGAAGCCTCTTCAAGGAAAGAGGAGATATTCCACATTCCTAGGAATTTTATTTAGGGCTGGAGAGAGGGCTCAGTGGCTTAGAGCACTGCTGTTTTTGCAGAGGACCCTAGTTCAATTCCCACCACCAATATGGTGGCTGATAACCATTTGTGACTCCAGCTCCAGGGGATCTCAAGCCTCTGTGGGCACAAGGCACATACATGGTGTGCACACACATGCAGGCAAAGCACTCGTACACAGAAAGTAAAATAATAAGTCTAAAAAAAGAACCTTATCCATGTATAATAAATACACTGTGATTCTTTTCATTCTCTGTGGTATTTACCCCGCTGATACTAATCTTCCATTGGTATTTCACAGTGAAAAACCAGGCATAAACGTTCCCCTGGCCCCAAAGAGCTGAGCATCACGGGAATGTGACCTAACGAGTCTTTGACAAAAGGAGGGTATGAGCCAAAATTGCATAAAAACCTTCTTGAAAGAATTCTGGCCCTCAGCTTTGGTTTGAAACGCTCCTCCAAATGGCATTATTTATCGAAATGACTTGCTAAGCTGTTACCCAGATGGCCACATGGCACAGAGTCAGCACTGCCAGCTCCGCACGTCTTGCCATGTGTTCTCTTCCAATCAACGTCATTCCGCGAGTGTGAGTGATGTACACGCTTACCCAATCTGTGCGCCAGGCAGGCTGCACAGCAAGGGGCGAGGTGGCGAAACCTCTGCTCCCTCTGCTCCTTCTGTGTTTCCAAAACTCTTGCTTTTCCCCAGAGGGAAAAACGAACCACAGATAAAGGATCGGGGGCATCTCCCACCGTCTGCATTTTGATGTGTTAGAAGTCTTCTGGCTTCAACAGACTGAGAGAAAAGTTAAACTCTCTTGAAAGCATGTATTCTACGCCCACATGAGCTTGTCCCCTAAGACCCCATGCACTTTAACTTGTCCAAAAAGGGGCACCTTATAAGTCAAAGTCACAACTAGATTCGGTGGCTCATGTCAATCAGCTCAGTACTTGGGAGGCTGAGGCAGTCTGAGACCAGCAAGGGTTTCATAAAGGGGCCCTATTTGAAAAAGCCAATGATAACAGTAATATTATTCATACTTTGTTATCAAGTGTCATGTAGCTCTTCCAGCACAAAGGAGGCTATCAAAACCTGGGAACATGGCACCCTGTGGTCAGTGCATCCCTTCGGACAAATCTTCCATCGTACCACATGATGGACAGACAAACTCCCACCTACAGATGGAAAGGGAAAGCCCCCTGGATCATCGTTGCTTGAGGCCCTTGAGACCACTCTGACTGGTGACTGACAAGCTGCAGAACTTAAGATAACACTTTCCAGCAGCGGAAAGTGTCTGCCTGTAAGAGAGAAGGTTTGTCTGGCCTGAACCAGCAGGAGGAGGCAGTGTGGCTAATCCGCGAGGTACCGGAGTTCAGAGTTCCAGCTCGGCTACTACTGGTCGTTATGTGACATTGGCTAGGCTTGCTCTGTGCCTCCACCTCTTCATGGAACCGACCTCCCCACATTTCTAAAACAACTGGAAACACAGTGAAAGCACACCTCCTGCCCGGTCACCAGAACTGCTAGCTGTCGTCACGTGCGGTGAATTAGCATTTCTGGTCGGGACAAACCTTGTCCCGTGAGATTATTGCCGTCGACCCCTGAGATTATTCCACCTGGCACCATGTAGTCAGTGTGTGTAAGCATGTTACCATGACGATGAGATCATCAAATGACACCCGTCTCAGGATGTGTCTCTGCGGCTAAGTGACACATGACCGTGAGCTCCGCTGCAAGCACCACTTGAGGTCTTTGCTTATCTTTTTTCACTTGGAAGTTTTTCAGGAGATGAGCCCCTTGCCACGGCGATTTTTCATATACTCGCAGGGCCAGCTGGTGTGGAGCACAAAAGATGAATGAGCCACCCACTAATGGCCAGGACCGTCACTGTGTCTATGAACCAGGAGCCTCCTGGGAGCCTCTGCCAGGCGCGTCATGAGCAAATGTGGAAATCCATTGGCGATCACAGGTGAGAACGACAGGGATTGTTTGTTTTTCTATAATTTTGATAGACTCTGAGATGCAAAGCAGCATGAGGAAAAGGAGCCAACTATTAAGTCACCAGTCCTGACATAAAAGTTGTTTTTACTGCATCCTAAGTTTTGGATACCACAAGAGTTAGGTGACCTGGTGTCGCCTTCAGAGTCTATGATGACTTGTCTTGACCAGCAGCATAAACAGCATCATTAAATCCACAAGGTCAGGCTCCACCACAAAATAATGTTTTTAAGGATGCTGGCAAAAAAAAAAAAAGAAACATGCGCATAGTGAAGGCTTTCTATAAAATGTTGCCTTTCCCCAAATATGATGATCCCTAGACAGAAACAGCAGTGGTTGTTTCTCTCCTCCATTTTCTTGATTTCTAGCTTCACCCAGCAGATGACGACAGGGCCCTCCTAGACTCATGGCCCGGAGGATTATTTTTCTCAGAAATAGATGCAGCTCATTGTGCCAACACCTCCAAAGGAGAACCCCCAACTTCCCTTTCACTAGCACAGGGATTGAATACGACCTCAGAGTCTCCATGCCACAGCCTCTCACAATTCGGTTATATGTTTAAGAATATGTCTCCAAGAATTAAGAAGTTCCTTTGCAACTATAACCATGATTCCAACATTTTCCCACATGTCTATTAAATACCAAATCAATGTTTTCAAAATGTCAGCTGACTTCTGTTTACAGTACATTAAAGTTCTGAATATACATAAAAAAAAAAAAGAATGAGAACAGACACTGCCCATATGTGGAGGATATAACTTCTGATTTTCTTAGTCAAGAGAAGTACCATTTTATTTGGGACAGCAATGTGCTTCGCCCAAGGATACCATATATGTCATGGTTGGTTAGGCCCAATAGCTACCTCGTTTTCCTTTGACGATACCGTTCCAGACTCCCTTGAACCTAGCCACTGACATGCAAAAGGAAGTCTGCTGGGTGGCAGATGGGAAGGGGCTGCATCTCAATAGGGAAAACCCTTTCTACATATGCTCCTTCTTTCTTACTTGGGAGAGTGTAGTAAAAACACAGCAGCTGGAGCCATGGCATCCATCTTGTAACCACGAGACAACATATATGAGGACCCAAGGCACCACATTGAGGACAGCTGAATAGAAGGTGAAAAGAATGTGGCCTTTGTGAAAGCACCGAACTTCCAACTCCACTGCTCTGCAAACATAGTGAAAGTCAACCAGGAGTCCTCATTACAGGTTGGTACAGCACCAAACTCTCTCCACCCATCTCCCGCTGTAATGGGGCAAGTGACCTGTACTAGAAGGAGTTTCTCTTGCCAGTGGGGCTTTGTGAGGAAATTCCCTCTCTCCAAAAAATGCTGAAGCCATCCACGACAGTGGGGCAAGGGTCCTAATTTCTAAAGACAAATACCAAAGTATTTAGACACCAAGTGTCACCCAATAAAATTGACTTAAAATTGTTCAACAGAGAAATAAAAAAGCTAGGAATAGGGTGTGATAGCCGCATGGCTCTGTGACTTAGTAGCCGCCTTTGAACGGTACGCTTCACAACGCTGGACAGATGGCTCAGTGGTTAGGAGCGCTGCGGATGCTCTTCCAGAGAACCCGAGTTTAGTTCCCGGCACCCACATCAGGCAGTTTACAATTCTAGGAGATCTGACTCCCCTGCAGCAGATCATGTACACACCGACATGCACGAACACACTCGTGTTCCTGATCCTGACACAAATCTCTGCCTCTGGACCTGTAAGCCAAAAATAAACACTTCTCTAAATTGTTCCTGGTCATAAAATTTTATCACAGCAGAGACAAGGACACAAACCACAGGAGTAAAACCAGGCACACTATGTGTAATCCAATACTTAAAGCAACAGACATTACATCAGCCAAAGACAGAAACAACCCAAGCGCCAATCAGTGGATGAAAAGAGTGGTACTTTACATACAATGAAACATTGTTTAGCTTTAAAAAGGAAAAACAAGCAAGCAACAACAAAACAAGCATGGTAGCTCACACTACAATCCCAGCACTCAGGAGGGTTGTCACAAGAGCAAGGCCAGTTCAAACAGGAAATTCTGACAAATGCCATACCATGAACAATGTTGTATGATTTCACTTATGAGGTAGCAAGGTGGAACCAACAGAGACAGTGGAGCGGAGAGAAAGCAGGTGCTAGCTGTCAGGCCATGAATACAGTGTTTCCATTCGAAAGTAACAGTTTCTGGGTAACACACTGTCCTTTCCACCCAGGGCAGATGCAATTGTTTTATATATAGTATCGTGTGTATAACGTGTGAGTGCACACATGCACAGACACCATGGCATTTGTGGAGTCTCTCCTGCTGTTATATGAGTTCTGGGGATCCAAGTTAAGCTGACAGGCTGCACAGAAAGCCCTTTTACTCAGCGAGCCTAGAGGTAGTTCTTAGAAGTCTAACAAACTGTAAACTAAATGCCAAGTTACCCACCGTCTACACTCAGGCTTACACCCCAGTTACAATGGTGGAACGGTGTAGGAAGTGGAGATTTGCTGGGAGGCAGGGGAGTTGGCTGTGGCAGAGATTGCCCGCTGTCTATGGATGTCAGCTTCCTGCTTCTTCCGCTCTGTTAGGAGAACAGGTAGGCATACAGCTGCCTCGGCTGTACGTGGTATGGCTACATGATTAATTCCTTACCAATGGGGGACAAACAAGAGGGATTTCTCATGTATCTCCTCTGACCTAAGGCGATGGTCACCAATGCACTGATGCTATGTTGCAGATGGCCGCGCTGTTATCAACCCCTCCTCTCCGACTGATTCGGAACCTCCATCCCCTATACTATATAAAATAAAAAGTCCTCCTGTTTCAAAGCCATCGTGTCATTGGATTATTATTGCAGCTGTAGGATCTTTTATGGTAGCAATACGCTCAGATACACTTGGAGCTGAAGTCCAAACTCTCATCAAATGGCAGAGTCACCTTGTTCATGACCTACCTGGAAAGTTCTATCATTCGTAGGTGATGCTAACATAGCCTTGCCTGGGGATTAGGTGACATCCAAGAGATTGGAGTGACTAGGCAGTTTCCTCATGTCTGTGGTAGAACTGAGGCCAGGGAATGACTCCCTGAGCTAACAATGTCTAATTTTTTTATATACGCACTTTTTTTCAGTTTGTTTTTCCCTAGAGAGAGATGCCCAGGCTAGCCTCAAACTTGCCACATAGTCAAGGTGACCTTGAACCCTGATCATCCTGCCTTCACCTCCCAAGTCCTGAGATTACGGGCACACACCACCACATCTGGTTTATGTGGTGCTGGGGATTAAAGGAAGGTCCATATTAGACAAGCACTCATCGAGAGGAGCCCTCAGTCCTGTTCTCACAAAGATCTCATAAACACACGGATCCTTTCCCTACTGTCAAATATTTTCTGCATCAAGATGCACTCAAGACCCCTCTGAGACAGGGGGAAGACTGAGTTTCATCACTGACGTAATTTGTAGATGGTGAGGTGATGTAATTTGTAGATGGTGGGGTGATGTAATTTGTAGATGGTAAGGTGATGTAATCTGTAGATGGTGGGGTGATGTAATTTGTAGATGGTGAGGTGATGTAATTTGTAGATGGTGAGGTGATGTAATTTGTAGATGGTAAGGTGATGTAATCTGTAGATGGTGGGGTGATGTAATTTGTAGATGGTGGGGTGATGTAATTTGTAGATGGTGGGGTGATGTAATTTGTAGATGGTGGGGTGATGTAATTTGTAGATGGTGGGGTGATGTAATTTGTAGATGGTGGTGATGTAATTTGTAGATGGTGGGGTGATGTAATTTGTAGATGGTGGGTGATGTAATTTGTAGATGGTAAGGTGATGTAATTTGTAGATGGTGGGGTGATGTAATTTGTAGATGGTGAGGTGATGTAATTTGTAGATGGTGGGGTGATGTAATTTGTAGATGTGGGGTGATGTAATTTGTGGATTGGGAGGTGATGTAATTTGTAGATGGTGGGGTGATGTAATTTGTAGATGGTGGGGTGATGTAATTTGTAGATGGTGGGGTGATGTAATTTGTAGATGGTAAGGTGATGTAATTTGTAGATGGTGGGGTGATGTAATTTGTAGATGGTAAGGTGATGTAATCTGTAGATGGTGGGGTAATGTAATTTGTAGATGGTGAGGTGATGTAATTTGTAGATGGTGGGGTGATGTAATTTGTAGATGGTGGGGTGATGTAATTTGTAGATGGTAAGGTGATGTAATCTGTAGATGGTGGGGTGATGATGTAATCTGTAGGTGGTGGGGTGATGTAATTTGTAGATGGTGGGGTGATGTAATTTGTAGATGGTGGGGTGATGTAATTTGTAGATGGTGAGGTGATGTAATTTGTAGATGGTGGGGTGATGTAATTTGTAGATGTGGGGTGATGTAATTTGTGGATTGGGAGGTGATGTAATTTGTAGATGGTGGGGTGATGTAATTTGTGGATTGGGAGGTGATGTAATTTGTAGATGGTGGGGTGATGTAATTTGTAGATGGTGGGGTGATGTAATTTGTAGATGGTGGGGTGATGTAATTTGTAGATGGTAAGGTGATGTAATTTGTAGATGGTGGGGTGATGTAATTTGTAGATGGTAAGGTGATGTAATCTGTAGATGGTGGGGTAATGTAATTTGTAGATGGTGAGGTGATGTAATTTGTAGATGGTGGGGTGATGTAATTTGTAGATGGTGGGGTGATGTAATTTGTAGATGGTAAGGTGATGTAATCTGTAGATGGTGGGGTGATGATGTAATCTGTAGGTGGTGGGGTGATGTAATTTGTAGATGGTGGGGTGATGTAATTTGTAGATGTGGGGTGATGTAATTTGTGGATTGGGAGGTGATGTAATTTGTAGATGGTGGGGTGATGTAATTTGTAGATGGTGGGGTGATGTAATTTGTAGATGGTGGGGTGATGTAATTTGTGGATTGGGAGGTGATATAATTTGTAGATGTGGGGTGATGTAATTTGTGGGTTGGGAGGTGATGTAATTTGTAGATGGTGGGGTGATGTAATTTGTAGATGGTGGGGTGATGTAGTTTGTAGATGGTGGGGTGATGTAATTTGTGGATTGGGAGGTGATATAATTTGTAGATGTGGGGTGATGTAATTTGTGGGTTGGGAGGTGATGTAATTTGTAGATGGTGGGGTGATGTAATCTGTAGATGGTGGGGTGATGTAATTTGTAGATGGTGGGGTGATGTAGTTTGTAGATGGTGAGGCTATGGATCTTGTCATCATAGGTAGGGTTTCTATGGCTGTGAAGAGGCACCATGACCACAGCAACTCTTACAAAGGAAAAACATTTAATTGGGGTGGCTTACAGGTTCAGAGGTTTAGTCCATTATCAACATGATGGGACATGGTGTCGTGCAGACAGACACAGTGCCAGAGAAGTAGCTGAGAGTCCCTACATTTTGAGTCACAGGCAACAGGAAGTGGTCTGACTCACTGGGCATTGCTTGAGCATGTAAGAGACCTCAAAGCTCGCCTCCACAGTGACACACTTCCTCCAACAAGGCCACACCTCTCATTAGTGCCATTACCTTTGGGGGCCATTTTCTTTCAAACCACCACACTCCATTGCCTGGCCTCCAAAGGCTTGAAGCTATATCATAATGCAAAAATGCATTCAATCCAACTTCAAAAGTCCCCATAGTATAACAGACTCAAACTTACTTAAAAGTCTAAAGTTTGAAGTCTCTTCTGAGATTCATGCAGATTTTATACCAAAATAGATTCTTAACTGCAATCTGCTATAAAACCAAAATCAAAAAGCAGATCACATATTTCCAACACATAATGGCACAGGATGTATATTATTATTCCAAAACACAGGGAGGGGAGCATTGTAGCATGAATTCTAATTGTTGTCAATAAATAAATAAAAACCTGGAGTCAGATATTAGGAGGCGAAAGCTGAGAGATCAAAGAAGCAGAGCAGCCAGCCACTAGAGAGACCTTTTCCTCTACCAATGCTCAGACCAAAGGGGCGATCCTGTCCTCAGACTGTGTCCTCAGACTTTATCCTCAGACTGCAACTGCCTCCACCAAACCTCAGACTGCAGTGAGCTCTTGTGTCTTCCCTCCGTATATTCCTCTCCTCATCTAGCCATATCCCTTTCTGTCTACACCTCCCTAGTGCTCCTATTAAAGGCGTGGGACTCCCGAGTACTGGGATTAAAGGTGTGAGACATTACCCCCTGGCCTCTAGTGTCTTAGTTCAGCACTCTGATGTCCAGGCAATCTCTATTTGATAAAACACAAGCGAAATATCACTACAGAGCACAATGGGGAAATACTGGATCAAAGCAAGAGCAAACACTCGCTGGGCAAACTCCAAACTCTGCATCTCCATGTCTGATGACAAAACACTCTTCAGATCTCCAGCTCCACTCAGCTTTGTTGACGGCAGCATGCTTCTTTCTCCTGAGCTGGTTCCACTCCCTGTCAGCAGCTCCACTCGGCAGTCGTCTCTCTGCTGTGGCATCGCCAATATCTTGGGGTCTCCAAGGCAATCCGGGCTTCACATTCACAGCTTCATGCAGTGGCCTCTTTGGGTCTCCATTCAGTGACACCCATGACACATGCCTGGCCTCAGCAGATTTCCTTAGCTGTGGACGCAAATACCATAACTCCCTTCTTCCATCCTTGACTCTAAAGCCAGAACCTTGTGGCCAAAGCTGCCAAGCTCTGCTACTTGCTGGGGCTGGAACATGGCCCTGTTCTTCTTCAATTGCATCTTCACCAGCTTTCTGGTTTCCATGGTTTTCTTCACTGCCTAAGCTTAGCTGTTCTGGAACTTGTTCTGTAGACCAGGCTGGCCTCAAACTCAGGCAACCTCTGCCTCTGGAGCACCGGAATTAAAGGCGTGTGCCATCATGCCCAGCTCTAAGCTTTTCTTTAATCCCTTTTAATAAATTGGAAACTTGACTGGGTGGGATCTTGCCCTGAGGTCACCACTCCCTGAGTTCCATTTCTTAACCCGTTTATCTCCTTGCACACAGGATTAGTTCTATTCTACTTTCTTGTGCCCCTTTCACAATCTGTACATTTTGTGTTTTTATTTGCTCAGCTCCCCCTTTTCATTATAAATCTTCATCAGAGTCAACACTAGCAACCACACAACAGAGTCTGTACTAGGCTGTTTTGAGATTTCCGCTGCCAATGGAACCAGTTTACAGTTTCAGAAGTTTAGTTCATTATCCCTATGGTAGGACATGGCAGCATGCAGGCAGACATGGTGCTGGAGAAGGAGCTGAGAGTCTCTGCATCTTAACTCACAGGCAGCAGGAAGTGGTCTGACTCACTGGGCATGGCTTGAACATACATGAGACCTCAAAGCCTGCTTCCACAGTGACACACTTCCTCCAGCAGGGAAACATCTCCCTTTGGGGACCATTTCCTTTCAAACAAGCACAGATCAAGATTATTTTCTGGGCAGTCATCACCTAGCTGTCCTTTCACGACTCAAGACGTAAGTTCTTTCCAGCACCTTGTCTACTTCTCCAGGAAGGTGGGTCATATATCGACATCCGCCTCCACTCCTAGGCAAAGGCTGGTGGGTGGAGACCATCTCCTGTGGCACACGTGTGGGCAGCAAGCTCCTCCCTTTGCCCCTTATGTGATTTAATTGCCTGGTTTCTCAATGGGGAGTACTCAAGAGCCTCTCTCATCCTGTTGCTTGCCTACGCTGTTTTCCCTCCTCACTAGAGACTGCATAGTTCACCCTTATAGCAGGGCTACAGAATCTGGTAGCATACCAAGAACAGGCTGAGAGACTGAGTATTTCTTAGGAATCCCACACGAGGGACCAGCAACATAGCTCAGTAAGTAAACAGGCTTTGGTACAAGCTTGATGACTAAGCCTACCTCTACAGCGGAAGAACTGGCTCCTCTAAGCTTTCTTCCGACATCTGTACGGTCGCAGGCGTGTACATGCACACGGTGCTAAGTGACATTTAAAACTAACTTAAAAGGACTGCTTATCACGGGCTTGCTCAGTGGTAGCATATGCAAGACCTGGGTCCCAGCACAAGAGTGGGCGTGAAAAAAATCTCATCCAATTATTGGGTAATACATTTTCCTTTCGATAAGAACAATTCGCAGAACATTAACTGTATATTCAAATAAGCTGGGTTCCCCCTAATATTTGCAGTTGTTCCTTGTCTAGGATAAATGAAGGTGAATTCACTGACTATGGGTATGTAACCATTAGAACTCTCAGTGTGTTAGAACAGTGCTGTTGTATAAGGGGAAAGTTGCTTCAGTTCTGAGCAGCTGCCTTAGCTTTCTGGAAAGAAATGGCGGTGAGGAATAGTGACTTGACCTAGTGCCTGGGGGACAAAGTTAAGGGGGATCGCCATGATCGCAGATCCCGGTCAGCTGGGGTGACATAGTGAGATCTTGTCCAAAACAAAAACAAATGGTTACATAGACAGAGCATATCAAACCAAAGAGCTTGCACGCAGCAAAGGAAACAGCCAACAGAGTGAAGACATGATCCCAGAATGGGAGAAAATCTCTGTAAATTACACATCTGAACAAGGGTCAGATCCAGAATAACCTAATATAGCCCAGTCGACTTAATAGACTTAATATCCAGAATAGCAAAGGAGAACCAGTCCCATCAAGACAGGCCATAGATCTAAAGAGATACGCCTCAAAATGATGTAGCAATAGCTACCAGGTGAATGAGAAAGCATTCCAGTAATCATCACAGAAATGCAAATCAGAATTACAGCGGAGTCCCAGCTCCACCTCACTCCAGTGAGGATTCCTGTTGTGCAACAGGCACAAGATAAATGTGGAGAAAGGGGGATCCGTGCACTTGTGAGGATGCTAGTTAGCAGCCATTCTGCAAAAATAGTATGGGAATTTCTTTAAAAATCAAACCACACGACCCAAAGATATTACTCCTTCTAAAGGAAAGGAAGCAAGCATGCCTAGCCGATCCTGCATTCCCATGGCTACTGTAGAACTAGTCACAATATCTAAGACATGGAAACAACCTACCTGTCTATCATCTGATATAAAGATGCAGAAAATGTACATTCGGCAGGGAATACTATTCAGAATTGTAAGTCTGTAATTTGTGAAGACCATCATATTAGATGGAATGCCAGGCTCAGAAAGACAAATACCACATGATCTTATCACACGTGGAATCGAAAACAGCTGATCGCATAGAAATAAGGAGTGGACTGGTGGCTGCCCGAGACCGGGTGGGGGCTAGGAGCAGGCAGGAAGTTACAGTCAGAGAAGCGAGGTTGCAGCGTGGTTCAGACGGGGACATATGGAGCTCGACTGGACCGGAGCTCGATTTTTCCTCCAAACACAATTGGAGGAAAACATGTCAATGTAATGATGTCTAACCATACTCTGCTGTACTCATAGACTGGTGCCCACCTCGATTGTCCTCAGAAAGGCTTCATCCAGCAACTGATGGAAACAGATGCAGAGACTCACAGCCAAACATTAGGTGGGCCGTGGGGAACCCTGTGGAAGAGGGGGAGGAAGGATTGTAGGAGCCAGAGGGGTCAAGAACATTACAAGAATAACCACAGATTAGCTAACCTGGGTTCACAGGGTCTGAACGGACAGCCTGGGAGCCTGCACAGGACTGACCTAGTCCCTCTACATATATGTGACAGTTGGGTAGCTTGGCCTACTTGTGGGACTCTTAGCAGTGGGAGCAGGGGCTTTCTGCAGCACGATTAATAATAATCCAGAGATGGAAATTGGGGTTCAATGTGAAGGTCAGAAAATCAAAACAGCCAGTCACTAGCTCTTACCTCTGCCTCAGTCCGAAATGGCGATCCTGCCTCCAGGAATCTCAGAATGAGACTGTGTGTGAGAGCTGTCTCCTCCCATCTTACAATGTCTCTCTAGTGCTGGGATCAAAGGCATGAACCACTACTGCCCAGTTTTTATGGCAAACTAGTGTGGCTACTGGGATTAAAGGTGTGTGTTACCACTGCCTGGTCTGTAAGGCTGATCAGTGTGGCTGTTTTACTCTCTGATCTTCAGGCAAGCTTTATTTACTAAAATACAAATGAAATACCATTACATCTGCCTCTAATGCTTTAGCTGGTTTGGGGGGACCTATTTCTCATACTGAGTCACCTTGCCCAGCCTTAATACAAGGGGAGGTTCTTGGTCCTACCTCGACTGATATGTCATGTTTTCCTGGGAGGCCTGACTCTTTCTGAACAGAAATGGAGGAGGGGTGAATGGTGGGGGGCGGAAGGGGGGAAGGGAAAGAGAGGGGAGGAAAGAGGGGAAACTGCTGTAGGTATGTAAAATAAATAAATACATTTAATTAATAACAAAAAGCCAGAAGGATTCTGAGTTGTACCATAAATAAGTAACAGCTGTCTGAGACATTCTTAATCTGGTCCAAACATCACGCCACACACACAGGTGGCAAAGCATCTTTCCATGGTTTCATGTAGCAGTTTACATGTTTGTTTGGTTTTTTAGCAGAAAAAAAAAAGCAGCTCATCTACTAGGCCTTACCTGATGAAGGCATCCTCCAGGCTATCATTCTGAGGTTGATTTTAACCCTTCACCTGCTGGCCTAGGTGTGGTTTTCTACACAGAGTTAACGCCCAAGAAAAGAATTCTCACAACAACTAGTCCTGCCTTGTCAACATGCTGCCCGCTTTGCTATTCTGGCCACGGATTCACCAAAGCGTGCAGCTTCTAGAGAGTGAGGGGTTTAGACCTTGGGTGGACTGGGGGACGGGGTGGGGGTCCTGCTGCCGTCAGGAGAGTGAGGGGTTTAGACCTTGGGTGGACTGGGGGATGGGGGTGGGGGTCCTGCTGCCGTCAGCTCTGCCGCTTTGCTTCCTTGTGTGTACACTGAGGACAGGGACCTCACGCCCTCATAATTTTGGTCTTAGCGTCACCTGAACTTGTGGATTACATACACACAGAAGTAAAAACTGGAAAATGAGAAATAAAAATCCCTGATAATTAACTATAAATATTTCCACATGTGCCCTCGTAGACCTTCCCAGGATGTAACTCTATAATGTCCTTTATCTGCATGTGTTAGAGCTGGTGGCCTTGCCCCTCCTCAGTGATAGTGGTTCTCAGCCTCAATGGCTCAGGTCATCCTGGAGACCTCAATCTTTGTGAATCCCTAGATTCGGGAAATCCTAAGGTTCCCGCCTAAACACTGCTCTCCACAGCAGTCGGGAAGATACCTTTAAAACATGCCAGGCTCCACTCCTGCCAGGCATAAGGGTTCAAATCCCCATATCTTTGGTCTTTGCCTACAGCCCCCCATTCCCCACCCTGGGAGGGGGCTTCAGACCCTGGTCTCCTTACACTGGTTGCTTGGTGAGGGTTTGAGAGCCCTGCCTTGTTCCTCTAAGATGTGCTTGCTTCTAATGTGAAACATGGCTGCTCCCTTGCCCTGTCTCAGAGCCCTTTGCCCTGTCCCCGCCCCCTTGCTCTGCCCCCGCCCCCTTTGCCCTGTCCCCGCCCCCTTTGCCCTGTCCCCGCCCCCTTGCCCATCTCAGCTCTCTTCTCTACTCCAACCCCCTTGCCGTGCCCCAAGACTTTGCAAAATGAAGATGCCCTTGGAACGCTTTTCCTGACATTCTACTTAAAAGCACTCCCATTCCTCGACCCCAGAATTTCCTTTGGCAGCCTGATGCCCTCTCCTCCAGAGAATCCTGTCCTATATTTAACCTGTTTATTCTATTCATGAGTTTTCTTTTTATCGCTAAATGGAAGCTCCATCAGGGTGGGAATTAAAAGAATCAGTCTATATTTGAATTCTTTGACTAACGAATTTAGACTCACTCATCCTCTGCCACTTCCCACGCCACCTCTAACTTAAACCTTTTCATTCCCAACCAGTCCAAGGGCAGGAATTTTTGTCTCTTAGTCTATATTTTATTGACAGTTTCAGAAAAAGCCTACACCCATAGACATTTGATGGAGAATACAGGAAAGATGCCGTGCTGGGCATGGGAAACAGGAGATTCTAAAAAGCAAGATGAGGGGCTGGAGGGGTAGCCCAGCAGCTAAGAGCACTGGCTGCTCTTCCAGAGGACCTGGGTTAGTTTAGGCTCAGTAAAGAGGGAGAAATTACCGCGTTGAAAGGATCTGTGGACTGTTGTAAAATATGTGTGTAAATGAGTACAGCCAGGGCTAATCAATACAGAAATGGAGTACTAAGGCCAGAGGGACTGTATTGTTTTTCAAGTCTAGTTCAATCATTTCCACCATTCAAGTGGCCACAAACCAGAAAAATCTAATTAGAGATGGAGAGAGGGGAGGATGAGGATCAAAATCTATAGGAGATAAAGATTTATGAAGCCCTGGAGGTAATCAAGATGAAGAAAGTGATTTAGAACAGCCCCTTAATTAAAGGACAACATTCCTCTCTTTGTTTTTCATTGTTTAACAAACACAGGGAGATGCCCAGCCCATTTTCTCAGGCAGCACTATGTCTAACAGCTTCTGAATACGGTTTTAAAACGGCAACCACAGATGTGGATGATCACAGGCCATCTTTTCCACGGCTAACAACTCAGTGACAAGGTGGCCACCCACTTCCTGAGCAGACAGGGTGGTAGTGGCTCCAGCCACTGAGCTACACGCTCGTCCGAGGGCCTGGCACAGCAGGCACTGAACAAAAATGCAAATGAAAGACTTTTTACAAGAAAACTCAGGGACACTTTTGGGGTTGGACTCTGGAAATTAAATTTGAGTCCAAAGGAACCACAAAAATAAGTAAAGGAGAGTTCTGATAACGGAAAGGCCACCTACCGAAATGGCCTGCCAGCCACACAGTCTTTGCAATCAACCTTCCCGGAAAGCATTTCCTGGGAAAATAATAGCCATAAAAGTAAAAGGCACAGCCACGACGATAACGAATTATTGGCAATGGTTTTGCCAATCGCTTTACATGGAGTCCATTCATCATATTTTAACTGTGATGCACAGACCAGCTTTACGGGAGACCACGATGGCCTGGGCTTTAGGGCTTTGCTCAGGGCTGTGCAGCTTGGAAGTGGTGGAGCTGGTCCAAGCTCCTGGACTCTTACCAGTACACTCTACTAAACTTTATTGCCCTTTGTTATGTGCAACACTCGCCAGAAACTCTCGGTTAACTCTAATGCTTAGATGATGAGCTAATCAGTTAAAATGAGAAACTTCTCTTCCATTCCTCACTGATAACCATTTCACAGCCCATCCTCCTGGTAAGACTGAACACAATTTTGTCTTTCATTGGTTACTAACGTCATCCGGGAGGAGCAGTTTTGGCTCCCAGGGATGTCTTTCCCATGTAGTTCTCACTCACTGCTCACTGCCAGCTAACCCGTGAAGGGTTTCTCTCATTACCTAGTCCATATTGAATCTTGTTTGTTTGCATCGCTTTTGAAAAGGAGAAAATCACTCGAATCTCTGATCTTTTGCTTCAGTGACGAAGCCTCTGGTAGTATGGCATTTCAAAATCAGACATATGGCTTTCGTGGTGGCTCCAGGTCAGTTTGACTTGCCTCATCTGAATTAGGTTCCTCAGAATTCCCTTCTTTATGTTTCTGGTAAAGGTGGAGGTCAAGGAACATCCACACAGGAGATCTGGAGGACAAGATGAAGCAGCGACAGCTGGAACAATATTAAAAAATAACTGTGAAATGATTTCTAAATGCAAACCATTTGGCTTTTATGCTTGGAATGTTGGGCATGTGTTTTGTAGCTAACACATCATTGTGTGTCTGCTGGCATCCCTCTTTTGACACAGAACAGCTGTTGGATCTGCAACTACTCCCCTTCCTCTGGACCTTCTGCAGCTTCTCTAACAGTTACACCAGAAATGAGCTTATCTTTATAGTGGATGGCACCCTAGTCTCTCTAGCTGTTCCCTCACAGCATCGAAGTTGGAGGCAGGAAGGACCAACCCAGTCCCAGCATCCTGTGGTTCCTCCTCACGCCCTTGAGCTCTGGGATGTGCTTGTGGGATTCACTTTTCCTTTGCTATCCCTCTGTGCCTCCTTTACATTCATGTTTCCTTTCTCAAGTGTCTTCCAAGTGGGAGTCAAGCCCCTGCCTCAGAGGAAAAGACAATAGACTTACACACTAGCACAAACATCTCCATGATTCTGTGGGTTCTGACGTCTGTAACCCTAACACACGTGAGTGTAGAGACTCACATAGGCTCTGACATTGTAATCTATCACACGTGTGTGAAGAGACTGTAGGTTCTGACATCTGTAACATACCACACATGTGTGCAGACTCATGTGGTCTGCTTCTTTCTTTGAATCTCGACTGACAACAGACAGACAAGAGGGTTAGAAGCCTGAATTCTATGAAACTTTGCCCTGTGCATGGCAAGATCTTTGTCATATTCATACTCAGAGGACGGCTTCAGGAAACGACGGAAGAGTGTGGAGGGAAAGAAAAGGGATCCTGGGGGCAGAAAGCAGAAAGATAATCTGTGATAATGTGATATTTGTCTGTTTGGTGCCAGGACCATGCCTGGTGCTGGAAATACGAACATCGATAACAAACTTAGATCATATAATCTAAGGGGAAGGAGGACTCCTACAGAGCTAGCTGTAATAGAATAAGTGCTGTATAATTGGTATGGATAAAATGCTGTGGGGACATGGAGAGGAAGTCATCAATTTTGTCTGGAAGAGTCAGTAAGAGCTCTGCAGATAGATAGGGTACTGATGCTTCACCATGGAGAATAGACAGGTACCACTGATGCTTCACCATGGAGAATAGACAGGTACCACTGATGCTTCACCATGGAGAATAGATAGATACCATGGATGCTGCACCATGGAGAATAGATAGGAACCATGGATGCCGCACCATGGAGAATAGATAGGTACCATGGATGCTGCACCATGAAGAATAGATAGGAACCACGGATGCTGCACCATGGAGAATAGATAGATACCATGGATGCGGCATCATGGAGAATAGATAGGAACCACTGATGCTGAACCATGGAGAATAGATAGGTACCATGGATGCTGCACCATGAAGAATAGATAGGAACCACGGATGCTTCACCATGGAGAATAGATAGATACCATGGATGCTGCACCATGGAGAATAGATAGGAACCATGGATGCTGCACCATGGAGAATAGATAGGAACCACGGATGCTTCACCATGGAGAATAGATAGATACCATGGATGCTGCACCATGGAGAATAGATAGGAACCATGGATGCTGCACCATGGAGAATAGATAGGAACCACGGATGCTGCACCATGGAGAATAGATAGATACCATGGATGCTGCACCATGGAGAATAGATAGGAACCATGGATGCTGCACCATGGAGAATAGATAGATACCATGGATGCTGCACCATGGAGAATAGATAGGAACCATGGATGCTGCACCATGGAGAATAGATAGGAACCATGGATGCTGCACCATGGAGAATAGATAGGAACCACGGATGCTGCACCATGGAGAATAGATAGATACCATGGATGCGGCATCATGGAGAATAGATAGGAACCACTGATGCTGAACCATGGAGAATAGATAGGTACCATGGATGCTGCACCATGAAGAATAGATAGGAACCACGGATGCTTCACCATGGAGAATAGATAGATACCATGGATGCTGCACCATGGAGAATAGATAGGAACCATGGATGCTGCACCATGGAGAATAGATAGGAACCACGGATGCTGCACCATGGAGAATAGATAGATACCATGGATGCTGCACCATGGAGAATAGATAGGAACCATGGATGCTGCACCATGGAGAATAGATAGGAACCATGGATGCTGCACCATGGAGAATAGATAGGAACCACGGATGCTGCACCATGGAGAATAGATAGAAACCATGGATGCTGCACCATGGAGAATAGATAGGAACCATGGATGCTGCACCATGGAGAATAGATAGGAACCACGGATGCTGCACCATGGAGAATAGATAGATACCATGGATGCTGCACCATGGAGAATAGATAGGAACCACTGATGCTGCACCATGGAGAATAGATAGGAACCACTGATGCTGAACCATGGAGAATAGATAGGAACCACTGATGCTGAACCATGGAGTAACAGGCTTAGCAGTTAGCAGGCATCTAATAAAAATGAACCTGCAGGTGAGAATGCTTGTAGACTTGCAAATCTTTCTAAATTTGCCAAGCAGGTTGGATGATACAGCCCAGGCTACTTGTAAGATAAATTAGTGGCCACAGTATTTTCTTTACCATAAAGGAAGGGAGAGAAGAACTTAGCATTCTCATTGTTCATCTAGAAAAAGACAGACAAACAAGGAAATGAGGAAGGTGCTAACAATAAAGCTAAAGCAACAAATAATGAATTTTTTAAATGAACAAAAGTGGAGGGGTAGGGTTTCCCCATCTTCCTTAGTCTCGCCTTGGATTCCTGGGTCCAAGAGATTCATCTGCCTTTGATGTATTATTCTCTACAACCATTTATAGAATGGTTGATTTCAATGTAAAAAAATGCCAGAATATGGAAAAATATGGTAAGGTATCCAAAATTTTTTGAAGTAGGACTATTTCTGATGCTCTAAATCAGTAAGTTTATTTCTAAAAACAAAACACTATAGACCGATTTTATTTCCAAATAAAGATGATAAAGTCATGCTCATAGTTTTAAACTGGTGCAGTTTTATATTCCCCTGTCTTGGCCACTTGCAAAACTAATTTCATTAAAGAAAAAAGAAGAATAGAAGGAACATAAGTCAGGCTTTTGGATGTCTGCCTCAAAAGTCTCCAACACAAGATGAAAGTGTACATGGCTATCAGGGTACAGAATAGGTGAGAAGTTGAACCCCTGATGTGTTCATCCTCACATCCCAAGTCTGTGGGCTGTCTTTGTATCAGCAACGAGTGTCTCAGAAGTCTCCACAGGATCGTCAGTGTCTTAGCTTTTACATCTAATCATTCCAGAATCTGAGCAGCTACATTGAGAACTGCACTTTCTGAGCCAAAACCAAAGGTATTTGTCTAAAGCAATAGGCAAGCCCTTTCTGTTTGAATTGTTTTATCAAACTGAATCCTTTAGGCTGCTCTTGAACCAAAATTGCTGTAGGCTTACCAGGCAATTGTGATCTTGAAGAAGAGTGTAGTCAAAGCCAGAAGACCTGCCTTATAATAAAATCCACGTGTGTGCTGTCACTACCCCCCCTCCCTACTTACCATCTATCTATTATTTTGTGGTACTGGAAACTAAATTCTGGTCGTAATCAATGTTCAGCAAGTACTATATCACTGAGTTATGTCCTGAGCTATCCATCTTGAAAGGATAAACATCTGTGAGATATTTTTCAAAGAACTTGGACCAGTCATGGCTGTGGATGTTCTTAAATTATTCTTGTTCTTGTAGGGAGGGCCTTGGACCTTCCCCAAAGCAATGTGCCTTACCCTCTCTGAGGAGTGGATGGGAGGTGGGGTGGAGGGGTAAGTGGAGGGAATGGGAGGAGGGGAGGGATTGGGAACTTAGATTACTATGTGTAATGAAAAAGATAGTTTATTTTCCTTTTTAAAAAAATTAAAAAAATTATTCCTGCTTTCAATCTCTTCTCTTTTTTTCTCTTCCCATCTCTTTTCTCTTTTCCCTCCTCCCTTCTTTCTCCTCTTCTTCCTCCTCCCCTTCCTCCCCCTTCTTCTTCCCCTTCTTCCTCCTCCCCTTCCTCCTCCTCCTCCTCTTCCTCTCCCTCTTGATAAAGCCCCAAATATCTCAGTCTAGCCTCAAACTTGTCTTATATTCAAGGATGAGCTTGAAATCATGACTCTTCTTATACCTCCACTTCCCAAGCACTGGACTTATAAAAAAGTATGCTCCCACCGTGCCTGGCTTATGCAGTGCTGGGGGCTGAACCCAGGGCTTCATACATGCTAGGCATGCACTGTATATATTGATTCATGTCCTTGGTCCCTATGTATGTTAAGGAAGCGAGCATCTAGAAACTACTTTAGCTATAAATCATCAATTTCTCACTGATACAAAGGCAGGAGGAATGCTTGTTAAATGGGCAGAGGATTTGCAGGAGTGGAGAGATAAGGAGCGGTGATGGGGTGAATATGAGCAAAATACAATAATATACATGTAAGAACAAGTAATGAAGAAAGTCACTATTTCCTATACTCACTAAAAATTAATTTTACAAGTATGAAGAAGGGCTAGAAAGAGGCTCAGAGGGTAAGAGAGCTTGCTGATAAGTGTGAGGCCCTGAGTTCTGATCTTCAGCGCCAGCATAAGGAGCAGTGTATGGCGGGACAAATCTGTACCCTCAGCAGTGGGGAGGGAGAAACAGCAGGATGATCATGGTGGAGGCAGAGGCAGGAGGATCATGGGGAGGCAGAGGCAGGAGGATCATGGGGGAGACAGAGACAGGAGGATCATGGGGGAGATAGAAAGAGGAGGATCATGGGGGAGACAGAGGCAGGAGGATCATGGGGGAGACAGAGGCAGGAGGATCATGGGGGAGACAGAGGCAGGAGGATCACGAGTGAGGCAGAGGCAGGGGGATCACGAGGGAGGCAGAGGCAGGGGGATCACGAGGGAGGCAGAGGCAGGATGATCATGGTGGAGGCAGAGACAGGAGGATCATGGGGGAGACAAAGGCAGGAGGATCACTAGACTTATTAGCTGCTGGCATAGCTTGCGGGAAGAGCACAAACAGATCCAATCCAAATTTAATGAGAGACTCCATTTCAAAGGAACAGGCACAGTGATAGAGGGGAAATACCCAGCATCTTCCTCTGACCTGCACACACACACACACACACACACACACACACACACACACACTATACACACACAGCCAACACACAGATCTGCACACACGTGTATACACACACATACACATAGAAAGGGAGACACACATACACAAAGGAAGAGAGAGACCTACACATGTGTGTATATATACACACACATACAATCTTTAAAAATTTATAAAGAAATGTCAATTATTACTGTCCTTAGGGCTGATGTGTATCTCCAGTGTTCTAGAAAGATTTCTTCTGGCTCCATATTCTCAGTGTGTGGCTTCCTAGAGTTGGAAGTCTCTCGATGGGTCATGGAGATGTGATCCATTCAGTTAAAGAAAGTAAATCAAGAGATCCCACCATTGCCAACAAATCTGTTTGTTTTAGAGGAGGCATCTACCTGGAGCCTTCACTCCTCAGCCACAGGCCCCTGGAAGCTGCTTTGTCTAAAGAGCATTGACTGCTCACGTGAACTATAAGGTAACCAATGGGCAGGGTGAAAGCCTGGCAACTCTGCCTTTGGTTTGTCTCTCTCTCCTCTGCTTTGGACCAGAATCCTGTCCGCTTCTCTCTGCATAGCTTACTTTTCCCCTTCCAAAGGTTAAGACAGGAGAAGTCGCTGTCCTAGGCTGGCTGTCGCTCTGTATTCCAGGAAGAGTAGAACCTTGGAGGAAGGACGGCTTCCCACCCTCCACTAACCCCACCACCATGTGACACAGTTGCCCAGAAGAGCAAGGCTGCACCCTGGAACAGGAGAGAGCATCACGTAGGAACCAGACTAGTCCCCTCAGGTGATGAAAGCAATTACAGATGAACAATTTATCAGACCATCTCCCGGGCCCAAAGCTGTGGCGACAACAGATGCTTCATTATGCTTATCTTCCCCCCGCCCCTGTTTTTCCTCAGGTTAAACCTAATGTTCTTGTCAGTACATTCAAAATGAACATGGAGGGGTCATTGGATCCTTCATTGTTCCTCTTCCCAGTGCCTATTTACTGAATCTTGTCTCTCTGCTTTTCAGCACCATTCTTTAGCTGACACATTGGAATGGGTGACCAAATCTAGCCAACCGGGGCAGCCGGAGCAAGGGCTTTCGCCGTAAAACCCTAGTTAAAAAGAGGGGAGAACAGGAGAGATGGCTTAGCAGTTAAAGGCCTTGAATGCCCTTTGAGAGGATTGGAGCTTGGTACCTGACTCCCACCTTTGCTCAGCTCACAACTGCACACAACTCCAGCTCCAGGGGAATGTGACACCCTCTTCTGGTGTCTGTGGGTATCACACTCACAGGCACATACCCACATACAGACACAAAAATAAAAGTAAAATAAATTGTAGTTGTGTATTAAAAAAGAGGAGAGGGTAGATGGGGTGGGGGGAAAGGCTATATTTAAAGCTATCTTCTTCTGAAGCATTATTTCAAATATGTGTATTAATGTTAATTTTTCTTGGAGACAAAAGAAATATGTGTGATCAGAAATATTCTGGTAGATAAGGAATTAAAATGTTTTTTTTTATTATTTTGTTTTTGTTTTTTTCTAAGGAGGCAGATTTCAAACGCTATACAAGAAACTATCCAAGCTGCTTGTAAAACATTTTCAAATGTTGGCCTCCATGGCTAGTGCTGGCCTCTCTGTAAGCAATAAAGAGGCACAGGCCACGTGAAGCTAATGGCAGAAGATGGACAGACACAGGGGCTTGACAGTGGCCACGGGGCTCAAAGGGGAGCTGATGACAGTATGGACAGTTAGCTTCCATTCCTTCCTACGTAAGACACACCTTGAGCTCCAAGTCACCTACAGCCACTCTAGGGGGACTCAGGCTGAATCAGATGATATGATGACAAACATTTCCTATCTGTTTTCATGCCCCAGACCCATGTCACCCCAGAGGAGAGCAATTCTGTACCCCTTGAATAAAACTACAAGGAGCAAAGGCCCTGGACATCAGTTCTTTTCTGTCCCCCAGCATGTTCCTCTTGTCCTGCAAGGTTCTCTCATAACTCTCTCCTTCTGTCCTCCTCCCTCCCTGCTCCCTACCCCCAACCCCCCCCCCCACTTGCCTGCCCTGCTTCTCTTTCTCTTTGACTCCAGTAAGCTACCCCAGAGTTCCCTTCTGAGTCCATTTGAAATTTATTATATTAATGACACCTGCAAAAGGGACACTGTGCCCACCCCTACCTTCCCGTGACAAAAGCGCATTAAGAAGTGTTGGGATGTCCAACATGGTGGTGCATACCTTCAACCCCAGCACTTAAGAGGCAGAAGCAGGCAGATCTCTGTAGGCAGAGACTGCTCATTTGTTCCCAGCTGCCCAGACCCAAAATAATCACACAGAAACTGCATTAATTAAAATACTGCCTTGCCAATCACTTAGGTGTATTGCTAGCTAGTTCTTATATCTTAAATTAACCCATCTCTATTAATCTGTGCATCACCTTGAGGTCATGGCCTACTGGCAATGTTCCATGGCCTCCCGTGGGCGTCTTTCTCCTTCAGCAGCTACATGGCATCTCTTCTGACTCTGCCCACTTTCTCCCAGCATTCAGTTTAGTTTTCCTGCCTAGCTCTGTTCTGCCCTGCTGTAGGCACAAGCAGCTTCTTTATTCATTAACCAATAAAAGCAACACATATACAGAAGGACCTCCCACATCAGATCTCCGAGAGTTTAAGGCCAGCCTGGTCTATATTGTTCTACACAGTGAGCTCCAGGTCACAGAGGGTTATACAGTGAGAACTGCCCTCTCCCCCTAAAAATAGACTGGGACTGATATAAAATCAATAGGCAGCGCCACTTCTGACTTACATACCATGGCAGTAATAGATGTAACACTGTAAAGAAGGTAAAAACTATTTGTTTGCAGGTGAAGGACTTCCGTCAACTGCACCTTCGTCTCCTCACCTGCAGAGGTGTAACTATTTGACAAAAGAGCTGGGCAAATTGGTTGGATACAAAGCATTTAAAAAATCAATACTTTCCTGTATATCAACAATAACAATTACAAGATGTAATAGGAAAAAGAATCCATTTACCGTGCACAGGCGTAGAGCATGGAGGACAAAGTTCTGGAAGATAATCAAGAGGAAAGGCAGCAAAAGGCTGCTCAGGTTGGACACGGCTTTCACAGTGGCATCTCCCTAAGAGGGGTTGAGGGAGGGCCACTTCAGAGTCACAGCGGGTGCCCCTCAGAATGCAGATTCCTGGGCCGCCTCCCAACTTCCGCAATGAGAAGGGAGGGAAGGACATTTTCAAAAAGTGTGTGTTAGGCCGGGTGTTACAGCATATAACTATAACCCCTGCAGTGGGGCGGCTGAGCAGAAAAAATATGAGTTAGAGTCAGCCTGGGCTACACAGCAATGTTTCTCCAAACAAAGCTGGAATAAAAACAAACTAACAAACAAAACCCCACCAAACCCTGAAAAAGCGGGGCATGTCTCGACACACGACACACCTCTGTGCAATGCTGGCACACGGCACACCTCTGTGCAATGCTGGCACACAACACACCTACTGTGCAATGCTAACACATGACATACCTACTGTGCAATGCTAACACACGACACACCTACTGTGCAATGCTAGCACACGACACATCTACTGTGCAATGCTAACACACGACACACCTACTGTGCAATGCTAGCACACGACACATCTACTGTGCAATGCTGGTACACAACACACCTACTGTGCAATGCTAACACACGACACACCTACTGTGCAGTGCTGGTACACGACACACCTACTGTGCAATGCTAGCACACGACACATCTACTGTGCAATGCTGGTACACAACACACCTACTGTGCAATGCTAACACACGACACACCTACTGTGCAATGCTGGTACACAACACACCTACTGTGCAATGCTAACACACGACACACCTACTGTGCAATGCTAGCACACGACACACCTACTGTGCAATGCTAGCACACGACACAGCTACTGTGCAATGCTGGTACACAACACACCTACTGTGCAATGCTAACACACGACACACCTACTGTGCAATGCTGGTACACAACACACCTACTGTGCAATGCTAACACACGACACACCTACTGTGCAATGCTAACACACGACACACCTACTGTGCAATGCTGGTACACAACACACCTACTGTGCAATGCTGGCACACAACACACCTACTGTGCAATGCTAACACACAACACACCTACTGTGCAATGCTAACACATGACACACCTACTGTGCAATGCTAGCACACGACACATCTACTGTGCAATGCTGGTACACAACACACCTACTGTGCAATGCTAGCACACGACACACCTACTGTGCAGTGCTGGCACACAACACACTTCTGTGCAATGCTAGCACACGACACACCTACTGTGCAGTGCTGGCACACAACACACTTCTGTGCAATGCTAGCACACAACACACCTACTGTGCAATGCTAGCACACGACACATCTACTGTGCAATGCTAGCACACGACACATCTACTGTGCAATGCTAGCACACGACACATCTACTGTGCAATGCTGGCACACAACACACCTACTGTGCAATGCTGGCACACAACACACTTCTGTGCAATGCTAGCACATGACACATCTACTGTGCAGTGCTAACACACGACACACCTACTGTGCAGTGCTAACACACCTGGGAATTAAGCTGCCACAACTTTCTTCACTCCGGTTTCATAAAAGGCTCATGAAGATCACTGTTCTCACACAGGTTAAAGATAAAGTGTATCATAAACTTCAGCGTTAAAAATAATGGTGTCCTGCACAGAAACCAACAAGTCAACAGAGCAGAAAACATAGCCCTAAGACAAACTCCTCCACTCGGCTGCAGAAGCAAAATGCTTCATGTCCATTATACCATCACCAGGAAACTGCTGCCCTTCGGCCCAACCAATTGGGAGAGTTCGCTTGGACCGGTCTGGCCACGGTGCATAGAAGCAATTTAGGTGTGCCGTGGGGAGGTCACAAGTACATCTCCGAGGGAGGATGCAAGCCAGAGGCCACCCAACTTCAGGTCCCACTGATGAAATGGTGCATGGTACCTATAAGGGTTTTCAGTTCAACCTACGGAAACGCAGGTACTGATCTGAACCCTGGCTGTTCCTCAAAGGGGCCATGCACAGCAAGGCTGGAGTGATGAGGAATGGGGGTTTTACATATTTAAAAATGTTCTGGGATGAAGCCCCACGAGCCTGGGTTCTCTCTCAGGTCAGCTGCAGCTGACATCTTGTGCCGGTTAACCCTTGCTTGGAGGGCTGCCCTGTGCATTGTGAGGTTTGTAGCTGCACCCCTTCTTCTGCCTGTTGGCTCCTTACCCACCCAACTCTAACAACAGAAATACTGATACTGCCCAATATCCCTAGGGCAGGGGAGGCAAAAAGCACCTCTCACTGAGAACAGGTGTTTTAAAGGAACCACGGATAAATACAGCAATCATTCAAATCATTCAATAAATGTGCTGGGAAAATAAAATTTCAAATTGAAACGATAATTATTCATTTAGATCCTGGTGTGCCAGTCAAACCAAAGTTTCCCTTGGAATAAGGTGATTGTCAAGTTGATGGCATGCCTATGGGGGAATTTTCTAGATTAGGTTAAGTGGGATGAGAAGACCTACCTGTAAGAGGGCAGCCTGACTCCACAGGATGGAGTCCCAGACTAAATAAAAGGAAGAAAGGGGGCTGTGCACGAGCGCTCATCTCCCTCAGTTTCCTGACTGATGACGCAATACAACGAGCTGCCCCCAGCCCCTGCCACCTGCCTTCTCTGCCGTGATGGACTGTGACCTGAAGCCAAATCAACCCCTTATCCCTCAGTCTGCTTCTTGCTGGGCATTTGGTGGCAGCAAAGGCAGGAACCTGGGGGACATCCTCAGCTCAGGGCTGCCTAGG
Source organism: Microtus pennsylvanicus (assembly GCF_037038515.1). NCBI lineage: Eukaryota > Metazoa > Chordata > Mammalia > Rodentia > Cricetidae > Microtus > Microtus pennsylvanicus. The sequence goes on along the minus strand of NC_134590.1, from coordinate 8,286,967 downwards.
GAAGCATTTTCATTCCTCCCTCTCTTTTAGATTGCCTTGTTTTCTTTTTGTGTGCGTGGGTGTTTTGCCTGCAGGTAGGTATGTGTATCCTGTGCACACAGGGAGGTCAGGAGAGTGTCGGAGCCCTAGGCACTGGAGGTTCAGGGAGTTGTCAGCCACTGTGGGTTCTGGGGAAAAAACCTGGGTCCTGCACAAGAGCAGGAAGTGCTCTTAACCAAGTTTTCTCTCCAGCCCTCAGAAAGTATTTTCTTTAATTTGAAATATAGGAAGAAATCACAAATGGATACCGATATTTTTGACCACCTAGACTAAATTTTTGGGAAAACTAAGAGGTAAGTGATAATCTGTGGGAATTCTTATAAGCAGCATGAAGAAGGCCGATGGTCTTTACACATAATGTCACAGGAATATAGCTACTGCACGGGGGAAATGAGTGAAAAAATGATGCAAAGAAAGATTTACGGGAGAAGAAAGAAATGCCCCGCTGTATGCAGGAATTTCTGCTGAACTCACCAAAGTTTTCGTTTTTTCTCTGTCCAAGAGGTAAAGACCTAAAACCAGATTCTTAATGCAAGGGCAAGTGTAGGTAAATGGGGGTGATCTATACCCTGATGACAAAAATGTCGGGCTCCAGACAGTCAAGGAATACAAGAGGCAATGGGATCGGGAGGCTTGAGAAATCTGTCCTCCAACACAAATCTGTGGTCGGGGTGAACCTGGCTGCCACGGAAAAGATATGTCCAGGTCTTCACCCCCATTTCCTGCGAGTGTGACTATCTGAAAAAGGGCCTTTGTGAGGTGGGTGCTGACAATCTTAAGAGGTCCTCAGAGATTCATGGTGCTGCTGGTGTCCTTGAGCAGCGAAGGGAGGACACAGACACAGATGACAGCCACAGAGAGCATTGATGGTGCCACACACCAGGGAGGCAAGAGAAACTAGTCCCTGGACTCTTTAGAGGGAGCAAGACTTTAAAGGGCCAGCATCTTAATTCTGGATTTCTGGCTTCCAGGGCTGCTGTTTGTGGAGACTTGCTGAGGCCTCTGGAAACAAACACACTAAAGAAATGGCAAGGGGTAGGAACAGAGGTTCATACTCAAGCCTGCATGTGTTGTAAACAGTAAAAAATCAGGGAAAACTTGAACGATAAAAGAATGAATACAGGGAGTAACTGGTTGACAAGATGTCTCAGTAGGAGAAGGTGTTTCCTGCCAAGTCCGATGGCCTGAGTTCGATCCCAGGACCCACCAAATAGGCAACTTCTGCAAACTGCCCTCACATCCCCCACAATAAATAAGTAAAAATATAATGTTTACATTTTAAAACTGGAAGGATTAAGTTATAATGAACCCATAGTATATAATACAGGCATTATAATGTGTCTTAAAAAAGAATCTAAAAATTCTTATAGTATATAGATAGAAAATTCAGAACATAAAAGTATGTGTACAATGTAATCCCCGAAGGTAACTGCATACAGTCTACCTGCTTACCGTTCTTATGAACAACATGGGGAAGAATCCAAATTGGATACAACACATGAAGTCAACAAAACACTAGCATATGCACACCTATTGTCCTACATGTTCAGGAGGCTACGGAGGGAGGATAAACTGAGCTCAGAAGTTCCAGGCTGATCTGGCAACACAGTCAGATTTAGTCTCAAAAAAACTCTCATAACCTAAAAGAGTTTATCCTGAGAAATATTTATATTGATATCATCAGCATAAAGCATTCATGAGTCGAAGGTGAGCTCCATGGATATTGAATGACATTTAATAAAACACTGCTCATCTCTTAGAAAATACATGGGCAAACTATGGTCAGAGGGCTCTATGATGTTCCTCCCTGCTTGCTCTTCCTATTTGCCAATAGCATTCATTAGGATGAGAAGAGAGCTTTCCCCATAAACAAAAACTAGAGTAAATTAATACTATTGTGTTTATTTCTATTGTTCTAGCAAGAGACAGAAATAAAAACATATGGAAATGGGATTATTAGCAAAAACCGTGAGACCAGAGAACAGACTGAAATATTAGTGAAGTTAAAGAAAATTTATATAGAAGGTCAGATAAAACACATAAATCCAAACATCTCAGAATCATACAGCAGAAATGGACAAATGTATAAAAGCACCCACCCTAAAATGTGGGGCCTATCTGCAGCAATTTTCAAATGTCTGTTATATTGTTACCGACTCGAGTATCAAGAATAGTAAATACCATGGATTTAGTATTCCAAGATAGGGAACAGGGTGCCTTGAATCCTGTCTGACTTTAGGAGATTTCTATCATCATGGAACATGCCAATTCATTTATTTTTAAGTAGATTACTGAATTGACCACAAATATTTGCATATGAATGTGGTCGTATAATTTACCTGAAAGCGTAAGCGTGAACGACAAACTTCTACTTCTTTCTCTGTACAAAGTTTGCCTGCGCAGCTCACTTAATCCTCACCCGAGTCAATCTCATATCCCCATTAGCTCACACTGGCCCTGCGGCTGTCTGCGGAGCTGTGTTTTCTTAGGGGAGGCGATGCGTCCTGCTCCTGCACATCTACAGGGTTCCTAATAGAAACTCCTCCTGATTCCAGTTACCCACTGGGAAAGAACAGGAGGAGAAAGGAGGAAAGGTGACACACACACTTAATGATACATGCTCAGCATACAGTAGCAGCAAAATTATACTCATTATGCCTTAAATTTGCTAAAATCAGTATTTGAGAGGATGTGTTAAATTAGTACAGAAAGATAAAATAACAGGCACAAATCAGACTAAATCAATGACAAGCCTGCAGTAAACCCCAAATCACTCTGTCTACACTCTCTGAATTCCCATTAGACACTTAAATGCTCACAGTGTTCTGGTTCTTATTCCTATAGTCCAGCTGTGGTGGTTTGAATGTAATTGGTCCCCATAAACTCTTACAGAGAGGCACTATTAGGAAGCATGGTTTGTTAAAGTAGGTGTGGCCTTGTTGGAGGAAGTATATCACTGTGGGAATGGGCTCTGAGATCTCCTTTGTTCAAACTTTGCTCAGTATGATACTGAGACCACTTCCTGTTGCCTGGGGGACCAAGATGTAGCTCCTTCTCTACCCTCACTTCCTTCTCCAGCACCACGTCTCCCTGCGAGCCACCATGTCCCACCATGATGATAGTGGACTAAATCTCTGAAACTGCAAGCCACCCCAATTAAATGTTTCCCTTTGTAAGAGTTGCCGTGGTCGTGGTGTCTCTTCACAGCAATAGAAACCCTAACTAAGATACTAGCTATGGGTTGACAGTAAAGAAATGTGTGTACACAGAATGGGCAAAGTCTCCCGGACTTAAAAGTACATATAACTAGACATGTTTCCTGTAACAGTACAGCCTTTGCCATATACTGCTATTTAAAAAATCTGTTTTGGTAGATGGAGATCTCTCTCTCTCTCTCTCTCTCTCTCTCTCTCTCTCTCTCTCTGTCTCTCTCTCTGTCTCTCTCTCTCTCTCTCTCTCTCTCTGTGTGTGTGTGTGTGTGTGTGTTAATATACTTACACATACTAACAAGTATTACTTTTTCTTCAAGGCTGAAATCATTTTGCTGTAAATGTGGTGTATTCATACAGTGCAGCATTTCGGTTATAAAAGAGGAGCTTCCCTCATCTGCGGCAGTGCGAGTAAGCCTTGGGAAATCACACTAAGTGAAGCCCTCATTTACGAGGACACAAGCCGAGTGCAATGTGCACACTTTACAGTCCCAGTGCCGGGGAGGCGGGGGCAGGAGGACCTTGAGTTCCTAGCCAGAAGGGCTCCACTCACTTAACCTCTTTTTCACAAAACAAAAAAAGGCACTGGTCTGGTTCTACTCTGAAGAAGTCCCCAAGGTTGTTGAGTCACACTAGGTTGGGGAAGAATTCACTTGGCGGAACTCTCTGAGCATTTGTTTTCGGTTCAGTTTGTGATCAATTGTTCACGCAAAGATGTGCTTCTACCAGCATCTCAGTGACAACAGAGCCCCCACTGTGGGGTCCACCTGCTTTATTTAATGTCAGAAAAGAATGAATGAATAGAATCTGCAAATGTGTGACCAATGGAAAGGCACTGATCAAGAAGAGAAGAGGTAGGAAGCCACACAAGAGACAAAATGTTAGGCATGAAGAGGCACTGCCTTTGGAGCAGACTGGAGGAGTGACTGTCTCAGAATTTCTGTGATAAAACACCATGAGCAAAAGCAGTTTGGAGAAAAGGGGGTTTGTTTCATTTCACGGCTGTCAGGCCACTCCCATCACTGAGGGAACTTAGGCCAGGAACTCGGGACAGGGACCTGGAGGCAGGAGCAGAAACAAAATCCTGGTGGAATGCCGCTTACTAGTTTGCTCCTCACGGCTTGCACAGACTTGCTTTCTAATACACTTCAGGACCACCTGCTGAGGGGTGGCCCCTACCCACAGTGGGCGGTCCTCCCTCATCAGTCATGAAAATCTCTACGAACTTTCCTGCAGGAAATCTTAGGAAGGGATTTTCTCAACTGAGAGTTCGTGCCTCTTCCCAATGACTCTGGCTTATGTCATGTTGACAAGGGGTCAGTTGCGTTGGCTAGTTTTTATACCAATGTTCTCTCCCAATATCCCATGCTTCTTCAGTATTATGCTATCTCAGGCTGTTTACATGTCTGCTGCTCCTGCACTGGGCACTTGCTTATCTCAAACATACAGTCACGGCAGAAATGTGTTCTGAAAGTATAATGTAAAGCCCTGGACATAAGAATCAGAAGAGGTTCCATGTTTCCTTCTTTGAAACTAATCTGTAATATGCAAATTGGCACTTTGACACTATGGGGTAAGTGAGTTCTTGTTGCTATGACAACCTGTTGGGCCTAGACTCTAACCTCAAAGATTTGTCACAGTCTTCATGATTAAGATAATATCAGCCCCATTAGCCTTCAGACGTTCATTTCTGGCCACTGGCCCATAGGCACACTCTGTAATGCCCCAAGGGGACACTGTGGTACACAGACTGCCTTGTCACCCTCTGATGCCACCTCGCCAGCCAAACTTGATGGGATCACATGAGAGTTTTTAATAAAAATGTGGTGCCTGTAAAGAGCCCCTCGCCCCGAGATTCTGATCTGATTGATCAAGGATGCAGCTTGATCATTAGCTTCTCAGATGCTTTTACCACGCAACCAGGCTAGGAACCTCTGCCCCTGGCTTGCCTGTCCCCCATCAAGCAGTGGCACTGTCTGAGGTAGCAGCTCATTAAGAACTCTATCATTTCAGCACATGCCCATGCCTGTCAATGGACAAGGGTCTCTCTGGACTACTTAATGGAAGGATGCTGCACTTTAGACAGCACAAGAAGGCAGGTCACATGCTAACTACATCTAAAGCCACATACGGCTGGTAGAATTAAGTTCATAAAAATCTATCCCACAACAGGCCCGACTGTAGATATCATTAGCTTTGGGGGCCGAATAGTCACTGACCCCGACACTCAACTCTTTGGTGGTATAGACGCAGTCTAGGCAATGTGGGGACAGATGAGTGGTTATGTCTAGTAAAACTTTATAGTATTTTGCTGGACTCTGCCATTAGATAGTCAAATGCCCTAAGATAAAACTAAATTGCCGACTATAACTTCTAAACACAGAGAGTACGGATTAATTGTAAGGTGAAGAGAAAGAGCACATTTGAAGGGGAAGTGAGTCTCAGGTATAGACCAGGAACCATGTTAAGACAGCCTGGATCACAGTATGTAAGAACTGTAAAACGGTCGTGGTCTGAGAGAGTAAAGAAGACTCCTCCTCCTCCTGTGGCGACTGGACTCCAAGAGATAAATCACATGACTTCCAAGGTGTTGTGTAGCTTTCAGACACCCTACAGGGAAACCATTGCCATCTAGAACACTTTTAATTTTCCACACAGAAAGAATGAGTTAAAATCTGTGTTATTAATAAGAAGGAAGTAACAGGGAGAAAAGGAGCCATCCTGAGAGGCTGGGCTGATGGCTCAGTCAACACAGTGCCTGCCACGCAAGTTGAGGACTTGAGTTCAGACCCTTGGCACCGCCATGCTACGACTCGGAGAGTGGAGACGGACAGATTCCTGCTGCCTGCTGTCTAGCCAGACTAATCTAAAGGTGAGTCTTGGGATCAATGAGAGACGTTTCAAAACTCAAAAGGAAGAACAACTGGAGGAGATACCTGACATTAAACTCTGGGACTGACATGCATGCATCATACACAATTGTATATCCCATTCCTTCCCTCAAACAGTCATTCTGAGCCTCTGAGCCAGGAACCATGCTACAGGCACCACTAGAGCTAGAAGCCACATCTCTGAACTCTGTTAATGGCTTTGCAAGCAGACATGACTTGGATAAGTGGCCTGGTCTTAACAGATCACAACGTGTCCCTATCTGGTCACAACTGGAGCTGTTCTGCAATTCAGTTAATGGAGAAATTTTCTCTTTAGGTCTACAAGCCTAGATGTGCAATCAAAATTATGTTATGAAATGGCAGCCCACTTCCCTCCATGTAAATCAATTTTTATGCCACATATAAGCTGAAATTAAAAGGGAGAAATACCAATCAAAATGTCATAGGGAAGATAATTGTCTTTTTAAAGATCAATTGCATTAGCCGCTAAAGTTACAAGGGATATAAACATAGTCCTTGCAGGCACTGTGCTGTCACTGATAAAAATGGTAAAAATTTAAAAATGTTAGAGCGTTGAAGTGGAGGGTGTGTGGGGATACAGTGTCACAAAAGGAAGCACTGTTACCCCTAGCTTAACATCCCGTTACTGCTCCATCTTCATGATTCTGCATACATCACTAAGTCTTGGCAGATCTGGAAGCTTTAACTTTTACTTCTGTTAGGAGCCCCAAGAGAGCTACATCACAGAAGAAGCCTCATTTTAATAAACTAACACCCAAGTTCAATTAAAACTAATACTTCTGCTTGTGTTGTTTTACAACAACGTCACCATTTTATTTATTGATTTCATGTGTGCACGTGTTTTGCCACGCGTATACAATGTCTGGTGTGCAGACAGAGGTCAGAAGAGGATGCCATAACCTAAACTGGAGTTACCCATGGTTGTGAGCCACCAGTGAGTCCTGGGAATCAAACTCAGGTCCTCTGTGAGAACAAGCACTCTAAACCCCCGGGTCATCTCCCCAGCCTCAGTGTCACCATTGCTTAACTATTCTATTCACTCACGAATTGACAAACAGTTTGCAAGACTCTAACCAACTAGTGTAGATTTCCAGCATTGCAACACCCATTTTAGCTATTTTAAGAAGCCACTTTTTAACATGTCTTAAAACTCCCAGCTAATGCCATTTAAAACATTTCCTTGTCAGCCGAATCATCACAAACGTGAAAGAATAGAATAAACCTAATCATAATCAAAACGTTTAATTTTGTCACATGCCTTAATCTCAACCTATGGGAAGAGGATCTGGGATTTTGGGTCATCTCCTGATGTTAACGTACAAAGAGATCAAGGGAAACAGAGGACGAGGGAATCTGAGGGAGAAGGGTGTGTGTGGAACTGGGAGGAGTGGTGGGGAGGGAAACTGAAGTCTCCATCTAATGTGTGGGAGAAGAGATATAGACATATATCTCAAAACAAGCCTGGGCTACATGATACTATACCCGAAAAAACACACAAAATGGGTTTTAAAAAGTAATATTCAATGAGGGGTTGGGGAAATGGCTCAGCCTCTTGCCCCCACACGTTGGATGAACGGTAGCTGTGTTCCTAAGCTCTGTTTGGAGATGCTTGCATTTACGTTAGTTATCATAGTCATTTACTACGAATGTTTCAGGGTGAGATGATGCCATTTCAACTGCAGGCTGATTTCCTCTACTGCTGCAGTTAAGAACGATTACTTCTCAGGCGTCGTCTATACGACTTGCAGTGTTTTCTCAAAAACAGTTCGTCAAGCTCGGTTCCACAGGCACAGTCGATGCCACCGTTCAGAGAAGCAGACAATTCTGTGGCCTTGAACAAAGTGAGTCATTTACAGATTTTTTAGCATGTTCGCCACAGCCTCTGGACTTTCAACAGAGGGAAACTAAGCTTGTTGGCAAGCTGTGGCTTCTCCTGTTCTACCCAGCACAGTCTCTGGTCACTTGTGTTTAGCCCTGTTCAAAAGGAAACCTGGAATCTGCTTCTAGATGACAGCGGAGCAGGGGGGAAAGATTTCCAGCCTCAGTCTGAAGACCTCCTAAGACACTGATTTTCATTTATGTTCTTATTTATATTAAACATTCTTTTTCCAGTTGTGGGGCTTGGGGTCAGACCCAGGACCTCTCCAGCACCAGGTAAGCCTGCACAACTGACTTAGCCGCCCAGCTGTTTTCCATTTACTGTCTGAGGACTACGCCAAGAGGCCCTCACAGGAAAGAAGTACTTTTGAAAAGAAAATGTTGGTGATTTTGCACAGCGGGGGACTTAGGAGACGGACCTGTTTCCTTAGAGTACTTGTCATTTGCTTGTTGCAAACCAGAATGCAGAAGTTAGGGGATGCAGGCAGGAAGAACACACTGCTGGAGATGTAATAGGTTGTCAGTCTCCAGGATGCTCAGATTTAGTAGGCACCAGGCCGCCTCTCCTCTTGAAGGGCATTAACCTTCCGAGACCACTGGCTGGCAGCAGTGAGGGCTTTCACCCTAGAACTGTAGTGATTTCCCTCTCCCCATCACACGCAGTCTCACGCAGAAAATCACTATATTTGCACGAGTGCCATGATGCACAGCGCCTGAGCGTCACAGGTCTGCAGATGTCCCGTCTATGTATGTGACGCTATCACATACGGGGCGTAGGGTGACCGACCTCGTGGACTGTCTGTCTCCAGCCTGATTGCTTCACTGCCAAATGAGACGTAGGTAGTGTGGGGAACAGAATTCCCTCATCAAAGGAAAACAGGATAACTCACGTAGGGCATGCTGCATGGAGTGCTTGGTAAGCACTGGTTATTGCTGGGGACCACATGTGTCTTCTCAAAGAGGGGTCACAAGATGAATTTCACAAGCAGGACTTTGCATCTGAGCCAGTACACACACACACACACACACACACACACACACACACACACACACACGACTGCAGATAATGAACATGCCTAAATCATGTTGAAGAGACGAACTGGGCTGTGCAGTGAAGGTTTAAATCTAGAGGTCCCATTTCTCCAGGGCTCAAGCCACATCTGCCTGCTTCCTTGTGGCCTGGCCATGGTTATACATGGAGGAAACAGAGGTTCCATAGAGGAATGTACAATGTACAGGCATCTTTCTGGTTCTGTTTCAGAAGGGAAATGCTGATTCACATCTAGAAATTGATTTTAAGACCCAAGATAAGCAGTTTGAAAATACTATGGTGTATGAAAACACTAACAAAGTTTTTTTTAAAAAAAGCTAAAAAGACATGCTACTTTATTTCAGAGACTTTGGCATGGTATTGGAACTATATGAAGCATTCATTAAATTTATTTGAGCATCTCCATCACCTTGTGGGATGGCCAGTGTCCTTCTAGACTGATAATATCTTCAAGTCAAAAATACCTTAGGGCTATTTTAACCTAATTCTAATAAATCCCAACACATTCAACAATCCCTAAATGACTGACTGAAAGATTGTCCCTCCCTCAGAGACTGGGACCCCGATGACTCTCAGCTCTCCCCTGCAGAGGGGCTCTTAGGCCTCTGGGTGAGGGTCACTCATTCAAGAAATGTGAGAAGCGAGGTCTTGTGAAATCATCTCATTATAAAGTGTGCTCTCTCCACCACCAAAATAACAGTTTTAATCAAAGCGAGTTAGTTTAAAAACGGAAGCCATCCAGTAGAAGCTGAATCAAATCCCACTTTACTAAAGATGATAGTAGGCGGTATTTTAAGTGGATTTGGTAAACCCCACAGGCGGTGTGGAGCAAGGGCGGGGGAGAGGTGTCTAGATTGAAGCCCCAGAGAAAGAAGCCAGATATGAAGGGCTGTCACATGAAGACTTCAGCCTTCAATTGTCCCCGGAGTAAGCTGTTTGTCGCTTTTCTCAGGGATGAGAGGAGAGGAACAGTCAGGCGGTTGCCCTCCTTTCTCTATACCTCTCCCCCTCGGCTTTAAACTTATCAAGTGCAGAAACCAACACTGAGAATGAATGAGATCCACAGTGTGCACAGAGCAAATGATGCTCCTGTGTGAGCACCCACCCACGTGCTCCTGCGTGAGCACCCACCCACGTGCTCCTGCGTGAGCACCCACCCACGTGCTCCTCCTGTGTGAGCACCCACCCACGTGCTCCTCCTGTGTGAGCACCCACCCACGTGCTCCTGCGTGAGCACCCACCCACGTGCTCCTCCTGCGTGAGCACCCACCCACGTGCTCCTCCTGCGTGAGCACCCACCCACGTGCTCCTGCGTGAGCACCCACCCACGTGCTCCTCCTGCGTGAGCACCCACCCAAGTGCTCCTGCGTGAGCACCCGCCCACGTGCTCCTGCGTGAGCACCCGCCCATGTGCTCCTCCTGTGTGAGCACCCGCCCACGTGCTCCTGTGTGAGCACCCGCCCATGTGCTCCTCCTGTGTGAGCACCCGCCCACGTGCTCCTGTGTGAGCACCCGCCCACGTGCTCCTGTGTGAGCACCCACCCACGTGCTCCTCCTGTGTGAGCACCCGCCCACGTGCTCCTCCTGTGTGAGCACCCGCCCACGTGCTCCTCCTGTGTGAGCACCCGCCCACGTGCTCCTCCTGTGTGAGCACCCGCCCACGTGCTCCTCCTGTGTGAGCACCCGCCCACGTGCTCCTCCTGTGTGAGCACCCGCCCACGTGATCCTCCTGTGTGAGCACCCGCCCACGTGCTCCTGCGTGAGCACCCGCCCACGTGCTCCTGCGTGAGCACCCGCCCATGTGCTCCTCCTGTGTGAGCACCCACCCACGTGCTCCTCCTGTGTGAGCACCCGCCCACGTGCTCCTCCTGTGTGAGCACCCACCCACGTGCTCCTGTGTGAGCACCCACCCACGTGCTCCTGTGTGAGCACCCGCCCACGTGCTCCTCCTGTGTGAGCACCCGCCCACGTGCTCCTCCTGTGTGAGCACCCGCCCACGTGCTGCTCCTGTGTGAGCACCCGCCCACGTGCTCCTCCTGTGTGAGCACCCACCCACGTGCTCCTCCTGTGTGAGCACCCGCCCACGTGCTCCTCCTGTGTGAGCACCCGCCCACGTGCTCCTCCTGTGTGAGCACCCGCCCATGTGCTCCTGTGTGAGCACCCACCCACGTGCTCCTGTGTGAGCACCCACTCAAATGCTCCTGTGTGAGCACCCACCCACGTGCTCCTGTGTGAGCTCCCACCCACGTGCTCCTGTGTGAGCTCCCACCCAAACACGGTGCCAACACCCAAAAGTGATGCTTATTTTTGTAACAGTCAGAGACAGGAATTTAAAAAGCCAACTGTTTTTAGAGTAGGAATGAACTCCAGCACAAATCCAAGTGCTTTTTCATAAGGCAGGATTCCCGAGTTAAATCTTAATCCCCGGCAGTATAATGCAAATTTCTACTTCTCCCTAATTAAGGGATAATTGTCATCAAAATGTATCTCTATCAGAAATGAGTGGTGGGAATTCAGAGTTGCACTACCTAATATGGTAGCCACTATCCCTACGTGGCAATTTAAATTAATTAAACTTAAATAAAATTTAAAATCTGTTCCACAATTGTACTGGCCACGTTTCAACAGCCACACGTGAATTGTGGTTATAAGACAGACTTAGAGAATATTCCCATCCGTGTGGAAAGTTATACTGGGTAGTACTTTTCTCGACAGGGTTATATATAAAAAGGAAACTGTTCATTTCTAACCCAGTAGGAGAGCTCCAAACCTTGCCTAATCTACTAGAGCTGGCATGACCCAGGGAACACCCAAAATTTCCCATCATCTCATATCGTTCCTATTGTCCTGTCTGAACTCTCTGTGTTTAGTATTTCCACTTTGGGCTGGGGAGACGGCTCAGCCTATAAAGTGCTTGGCAGGCAAGCCATGGGACCTGGGTTTGAATGCTCTAGTGCTCATGAAAAAGGCTGAGCATGGTGCTGGGTACCTACAACCCAAGCCAGGCTGACAGAAAGGGAGGTGGAGGTAGTAGACTTCTGAAGCTCATTGGTCCAGACAACCTGGCACAATCAAGGAGTTCCAAGTTTGGTGAGAAACTATCTCAAAAAACAACCGTGGCGCGAGATTAAGGAAAGACATGCAACATTGACCGCTGGCCTACACACACACACACACACACACGCATGTACGCACATGTGCATACCACACTCCTACCCAAGACCACACAACAGTATGATAATGATAGTCACGTGGGCCTGACAAGAGCCTCATTCCTACTAAGTCCTGAGGCCAACGTCACAGGTTCTTTTTAGGAAGAGGAAGACTGCCAGCCAGGTAGTGCATCATCTTCTCAGTATCGTTCTGCATAATTGGCCACTGAAACGATCCCAAAGGGCCAGATTACAGCAACATGCATTCCCTCTCTCAGGGCTCCAGACTGGCCACTGGACTACAGAGGTATTGGCCACGAGGAAAGAGTTTGGCAGTCACAAAGCAACACAGGTGAACACAGTCCTGCCAGGGGACGGCTGTGAGAGAGATGGCAGCAGGCTGGAGCAGAGACCAGCAGGAAGCATCATCACGTTCATGAAAAACGATGACCCTGCAAAACAAACCGCCCTCCTCACAAAGCGTCTGACGAGAAACACATGGATTAAGCAACTGCTATCAAGATATTATAATGCAAATTTAGACAAGCCAAAGAAGTGTCATTCAGCTAACTGCAGACTATAAACATGCATTTTTCAAATAGTTTATGTTTGCTCAATGTCAATTTACTACGTCCAGTTTCTGAGCTTCCAACTTGGGAGGCTTGCAAAACATTTAAGCAATTTATACATCAAGGACAAATCATGAAGATCCCCCTGCTCATGCCAGGAAGATTAAATTCACACTTCTAGTTCATTCAGAGAAGGCAGCTGCTAGGTGTGGCGGGGCACGCCTTTAATCCCAGTATTTAGGAGGCAGAGGCAGGTGGATCTCTGTGAGTTTGAGGCCAGCCTGGTCTACAGAGTAAGTTTCAGGAATCCAGCGCTACATAAGAGAGACTTTCTATGTGTGGGAGGAGACAGAGACAGAGAGAGAAAGATAGATGGGGGGGGGGCAGGGAAGGAGATAAAGACAACAGACACAGAGAGACAAGAGACAGAGAGAGAAAGATAGATGGGGGAGGGAAGGAGATAGAGACAGACAGACAGACACAGAGAGACAGAGACAGAGCGAGACACACGCATGGAGGGATGGAGAGACAGCTACAGTTAATGTTAGAAGTAAGGTTCTTTCTGGGACACATGTAAGAAAAAGTTAGGTATCTGGTGCATTAAAGTTGAGACTGTAAAATTACTCACTCTGCATTTATTACATGTGTGTGCCTAACGGTTCACCCTCAACATGGGAAACCTTAAGTGGGTCAGCTTATTACTGCTACCATGGCTTTATACATTCACATTCGCCTCCCTTTTTATTAACTGCAGCCCAGAATGGAGCTACAGTCCTGCATTATTAAAATCTGTCTTCGATTCAAGCAGAGAACTGGAGAAGCAGAAACTAATATTGCCCTTTCGGCTGTGTTACTGTAATAGATCTAAGAACTGCTTTATTCTGCCCTGCTTTTTCAATATGCCGGTGTATTTCGGTTCCTTAACAGGACCACACATACAGGAGGTCGGCGTGGGATCGCCCAGGGAGATCGGCTGGCTTCCATTCCACCTGGGCTGTGTTCTCACACTGGCAATCAGAACCCTGGCCCAGCCCTGAAAGACCTGGCCATAATAACCGCAACCGAAAGACCAGCAAAGTGCTTAGGGTATAATAAAGTGTCACGGGGGTAGGGGTGAATGGAGAGGGATGAACGGGGTGGGGTGGGGGGGGCGAAGGCACATGGGTTTCAACTGGGAAACCCCTTATTCTCCCTTGATTCATTTCAGGAGGGGAAAACCATTCACTCAGTGAAGGCTCTCTCCATAACCCGAGGCTGACGACTTTTTAAAATTATTATGACCACGGACAACCAGAGCTGCCTAGTGCCCGGCGACCGGCACCCCTGCCCACACTCAGTCCCAAATCCCCGATTCTTCCCAGGAACGCGCGCCCAGCGGGGCACCGCAAGTTAGCGCCCGGGGTCGGCTCAGCTCTGCCGCTTTCTCCCGGTCCCCACCCGGGAGCGGCCGCGGAGGTGGGACACCTGTCACCGGGCCGGGTGGGGGCCGCGGGCGGCACTGCGGCGGCGGGGAGCGGGACGGGCGAGCCGCGGAGCCGCACCGCCTGCCTCGGGCTCGGGAGCACACGCTCGGGGGCTGGGGAGGCAGTGCCACCGCCCGGGTGGTGTCTCCGCGGGGACCCGGAGCCGAACGGGCCGGGCAGCGGGGCTGAGGGACGGAGGAGGACGCCGCGCCTACCTGCTCCGGGCGGCAGCAGCTCGCGGGCCGTGACCTGCGGCGGCGGCGGTGGCGGCGGTGGTGGCGGCGGCGGCAGTCGCGGCGGGGAGGGCGCTTCCTTCAGGAAGAGGTGGGATCTGCCCGCCCGCCCCCTCCCGCCGCAGCGCGGCCGGTCCCCGACTTACTCCGGGGTCCCCGCTGCGGGGCCTCGGGTGGACGGCGGAGCCCCGCGGTCCCGGGTTCTACCTCCCCCAGTCCCCGGGTGCCTCCAGTCATCCGGGGCCGCGGCCGGGGGTGGACGGTCCAACAGCTTCCTTCCAAAGCCTAGGTAGACGCGTTTGCCTGGCGCTCCTCGCCCAACAAAAGGCAGAACGGAATCCGGGATCCTCCGCCTTCTGGTTATTTATTCCTGACCTGTTGTAACCTTCCTGCTGGCTCCTTTCTGTCCGCACACCTAGGGCTTTGCACACAGCAGCTAGGATTCATTCTCAGGCCCGCCAGCCCTGTGTAGTTCTCTGTCACCCGCTGCCCTCCCGTGGCTTTCTTTCGTCTTACTGAAGGGACACAGGGCCAACTTCTGACCCTGACAATGAACGGAGGACTTCAAGGCCGCGCTCCTACGGCCAGCTCGCTCATCTAAATCCCTTGTGTCCTGGCCTGGTGTCATAAAACTGTATTCATCAGCATTTTTGTGGCAGTCCCCACCCAGACCCCAACTTTTGTGGTCTCACTCTCACTGACCCCTAAGCACCATAGCCCAGTGCCATTTTAATCTCAGATTCATAGCTAACTTACTTTACTGGCCTGCTATATAAGGTAGGGTCCCCTAAGTCAACTTGCCACACCCATCTATTTAAAGCCATTGCCTCAGAGTACAAACTTGTAAGGTCTCTCCCCAATTCAACCTGTTCAAATTCTCCACCACTGGCTTATAGTTATCCACATACGTGTTGATTTCTGGTCACCGTTTTGTTCTGACGCTGGGCTGTTAGGTTTTTGAGGACTTGTGCATGACTTTCTGTTCAGCATACATTAAGGAATGGGGCTATTATTTCGTCAATTAAGGCAGCAAAGCAAAAGTTAATTCTGGCGTAGAGTCAATGGTGCTGGAGTTTTTCTGAAGACTTGTCTGTGGTTTCTTCAGACTCCTGTGAGTCCCCCAAAGTTAAATATTGCCTGAGGCCCACCATGAACCCCAGCTCTGAAAATTCTACCCCTACTCCCTGTCCCCTTGTTTGTTTGAGACAGAGGTAGCCTGTGTTGCCCAGGCCGACATGTTGACACCAGAGGGTCCTTCTGCAGGAGGCCATTAAGACTGCATTTTGATCACGAGTATATAGGATATGCATAAAAAAATCATTGATTCATGTTGCTCCTGGGGGTCATGACCATGGTGGGCTGGGGTGGGGAAAGTTATTCAAATGCTGATGGGTACATTTTTATGACTGCCTGACCAAGACGAGAGAGGAGAAGAGCAAGGTGGCCCTGGAGAGCAGGTTTTTAGCATCCTTGAGGTTTTCTCCCTCCTCAGTCTCCCAGGCATTGAGGTTTCAGGTGCTTCTGCCTCCTTTCTAAGTCGACTGGACAAGGACTCTGGCTAGACTTCTTCCCACTCATCTTCTAAAAACTGTTTGGTTTTGTGTATACTAGAGTGCCACTGTTTGGGTGTGTGCACTTGAGTGCCACTGTTCGGGTGTGTGCACTAGAGTGCCACTGTTCGGGTGTGTGCACTAGAGAGCCACTGTTCGGGTGTGTGCACTAGAGAGCCACTGTTCGGGTGTGTGCACTAGAGTGCCACTGTTCGGGTGTGTGCACTAGAGAGCCACTGTTCGGGTGTGTGCACTAGAGAGCCACTGTTCGGGTGTGTGCACTAGAGAGCCACTGTTCGGGTGTGTGCACTAGAGAGCCACTGTTCGGGTGTGTGCACTAGAGAGCCACTGTTCGGGTGTGTGCACTAGAGTGCCACTGTTCGGGTGTGTGCACTAGAGTGCCACTGTTCGGGTGTGTGCACTAGAGAGCCACTGTTCGGGTGTGTGCACTAGAGAGCCACTGTTCGGGTGTGTATACTAGAGTGCCACTGTTCGGGTGTGTGCACTAGAGTGCCACTGTTCGGGTGTGTGCACTAGAGAGCCACTGTTCGGGTGTGTGCACTAGAGTGCCACTGTTTGGGTGTGTGCACTAGAGTGCCACTGTTTGGGTGTGTGCACTAGAGAGCCACTGTTCGGGTGTGTGCACTAGAGAGCCACTGTTCGGGTGTGTGCACTAGAGAGCCACTGTTCGGGTGTGTATACTAGAGTGCCACTGTTCGGGTGTGTGCACTAGAGTGCCACTGTTCGGGTGTGTGCACTAGAGAGCCACTGTTCGGGTGTGTGCACTAGAGAGCCACTGTTCGGGTGTGTATACTAGAGTGCCACTGTTCGGGTGTGTGCACTAGAGAGCCACTGTTCGGGTGTGTGCACTAGAGAGCCACTGTTCGGGTGTGTGCACTAGAGAGCCACTGTTCGGGTGTGTGCACTAGAGTGCCACTGTTCGGGTGTGTGCACTAGAGAGCCACTGTTCGGGTGTGTGCACTAGAGTGCCACTGTTCGGGTGTGTGCACTAGAGAGCCACTGTTCGGGTGTGTGCACTAGAGTGCCGCTGTTCGGGTGTGTGCACTTGAGTGCAGCTGTTCGGGTGTGTGCACTAGAGAGCCACTGTTCGGGTGTGTGCACTAGAGTGCCGCTGTTCGGGTGTGTGCACTTGAGTGCAGCTGTTCGGGTGTGTGCACTAGAGAGCCACTGTTCGGGTGTGTGCACTAGAGTGCCACTGTTCGGGTGTGTGCACTAGAGTGCCACTGTTCGGGTGTGTGCACTAGAGAGCCACTGTTCGGGTGTGTGCACTAGAGTGCAGCTGTTCGGGTGTGTGCACTAGAGTGCCACTGTTCGGGTGTGTGCACTAGAGAGCCACTGTTCGGGTGTGTATACTAGAGTGCCACTGTTCGGGTGTGTGCACTAGAGTGCCACTGTTCGGGTGTGTGCACTAGAGAGCCGCTGTTCGGGTGTGTGCACTAGAGTGCCACTGTTCGGGTGTGTGCACTTGAGTGCAGCTGTTCGGGTGTGTGCACTAGAGAGCCACTGTTCGGGTGTGTGCACTAGAGAGCCACTGTTCGGGTGTGTGCACTTGAGTGCAGCTGTTCGGGTGTGTGCACTAGAGAGCCACTGTTCGGGTGTGTGCACTAGAGAGCCACTGTTCGGGTGTGTGCACTAGAGAGCCACTGTTCGGGTGTGTGCACTAGAGAGCCACTGTTCGGGTGTGTGCACTAGAGAGCCACTGTTCGGGTGTGTGCACTAGAGTGCCGCTGTTCGGGTGTGTGCACTAGAGAGCCGCTGTTCGGGTGTGTGCACTAGAGTGCCGCTGTTCGGGTGTGTGCACTAGAGAGCCACTGTTCGGGTGTGTGCACTAGAGAGCCGCTGTTCGGGTGTGTGCACTAGAGTGCCACTGTTCGGGTGTGTGCACTTGAGTGCCGCTGTTCGGGTGTGTGCACTTGAGTGCCACTGTTCGGGTGTGTATACTAGAGTGCCACTGTTCGGGTGTGTGCACTAGAGAGCCACTGTTCGGGTGTGTGCACTAGAGAGCCACTGTTCGGGTGTGTGCACTAGAGTGCCACTGTTCGGGTGTGTGCACTAGAGAGCCACTGTTCGGGTGTGTGCACTAGAGTGCCACTGTTCGGGTGTGTGCACTAGAGAGCCACTGTTCGGGTGTGTGCACTAGAGAGCCACTGTTCGGGTGTGTGCACTAGAGAGCCACTGTTCGGGTGTGTGCACTAGAGTGCAGCTGCCTTTGGAGCCCAGAGGCATCCGGCAAACCTCTGGGAGCTAGAGTTATGGATGGTTGTGAACCACCCCATGTGGGTGCCGGGGACTGAACTTGGGTTCTCTACTAGAACAGCACATACTCTTAACTACTAAGACTTCTCTCCAGTGCCTTTAATTTATTCTTCTGCGCGCGCGCGCACGCGCGCGCGTGTGTGTGTGTGTGTGTGTGTGTGGTGTCTGAGTGTGTGTGGTGTTTGAGACAAAGTCTCACACAACCTAGATTGGGCTAGGACTCTTATGTAGTAAGGCTGGCCTTGAACTCCTGCCTCCACCTCCTGAATGGTAGGATTCTGGCCAGCTTTGTTTTTGTCTTTGGAGAGGGTTTGTGTCGTGGTTACTATTCCTTGTCAATCCCAAAGAATCTAGAGTTACCTATGAGACCAACCTCTGGGCATGCCTGTGAGAGATTTCCTAGACTAGCTTATTCTCCAGATATGCCTGTAGGAAGTCTCTGGATTAAGTTGATTGACTGAACGTTGCTCCATTCCATGGGCTGGAGTCCTGAACCGAATAGAAGGAGAAAGAGTGAGCTGGGTACTATCATTCATCCCCTTCTATTTCCCAACCGCAGATGCAATGAAGCTGTCTAGCTCAAGCTCCTGCTCCTGCTGTCACAACTCCTCAGGTGATCTGCTCTACCCTGGAACCCTGAAACACAGTCAACCTTCTCTTCCTTAAGCTACTTTGTCTCCTATTTTGTTGCAACAAGGTGAAAAGTAACTACCAGCCCTGTTGTGTGGCTGATAGGGGCAAAAAACAGTTCACTAACCAGCTGAAACAAGGATTCTAAGTTGGGTTTGGTAAAACTGAGTTTTTCTTCGGGTTACTTACAGAGCAGGGGTGAGGAATTGCTTACAGGGGCAAGAACTACTCAAAGGCAGTTGCGTCACCAGCGTGGTCAACACAGACACTGCATTTTGATTGCAGTAGAAGACCCCAGGCTGCAATGGGAACCAGTGACCAGAAGCAAAACATGAAAACCTCCAGTTATACCCCATCTTCCTCACGTTACCTCCACAGTCATGAAATATTCTCAAAGTGAGGAGGGGACTGAGATGAGGGCTTAACTGAGAACCCTTCTCAGTTTGGTGGGCTTCCCTCTGATTGGTTTCTGCCTTACACTTATTTTTCATACCTACAGCTAACCAGTCAGGGCCTTCCTAAACCTACTAAAAGGCTCTAGACCCAGCCTCTTCGATGGCAAGCACTTTCTCTTTTTAAATGAACATTATTTAAAAAAAAACAAATACTTTCAAATAAACAAAAAGACCACATCAAAATTAACCAAATACAAACTCTATACATCTTAATAAACTTATATAGATCAGGATAGACATTCAAAATAAAGGCTGTATAGGTTCACATTAAAACTTACATTTTCATTATTGAATATATTTTATGCATTTATCCACCACCAAGGAGGAAATGTGGGTAATGGACAGGGGTTATGGAAGAGGATATAATTGTTTTTCTCCTTCTCACGCTGCCACGGAGTTCCTGGTTTTGGTGGTGGACATTTTCCAGTCTCCTGCTGCTGCATTGTGACCCATCTACAGCTTTCTTTTTCTCTTTGGCTTAAAAAACCCTTGTTCCGCTCACTCCTTTTGCTTTCTCATTCTTATTAGTCAGGAGACAAGAAGTAGGCAGAGAAGGAAGTCTGCAGCGACTCCCTGGACAGAGAGTGGGTTCCCCCCTGGACAGAGAGTGGATTCCCCCTTCCCAGCCATTGCTCTTTCTGGTTATTACATTGTTATTCCTTGGGGGCGGGGCCTGTGACTCTTGTTACCGCTTTCTCACAGTTGTAAGTTGTGTTTACTTTCGGACTCTTGTGAACTTCCCTGTCCCTCCAGCTTGTGAATCCAGTTAAGGCTTTCTCGGCTGTAAGTGTTGTTTACCTTCTGACTATGAACTTCCCTCTCCTTCCAGGAGTAGGAAATCACTCTCCCAGGGGCACACCCTGGGTTTTGCAGGCCACAGCTTGCAGTCCGCTTGCCTCAGCTTTCCCAGTATCTGGGATCATAAGCACATGTCATAAATGTGTGCCACCAGGACCGGATAAGACACAGGTGATTGTTTCTTTAGATTTATTTCTTTTATTGTATGTGCATGAGTATTTCGCCTGTATGCATGCCTGTATACCACATTAATGCCTGGTGCTCAAGAAAGTCAGAAGAGGGTGTTGGATCCCCCAGAAGTGGGGACGTGGATGATGGTGAGCCATTATGTGGGTGTTGAGAGGCGAACACCTGCCCTCCACAAGAGCAGCAAGTGCTCCTAACCGCGGAGCCACCTCTCCAGACCCAGGATGTTTCTGATGAAGAACCAGATGTAGTTTTTGACATGACTGTGAGGGGCACAGCCTTTTATGGAAATGAGGAAGCGTCCAATCTGTGAAAGTTCCTTCCTTGGTTCTTGGTAGAAGGGTAAAGTTCCTTCCTTGGTAGAAGAGTTGACAAAGCTGGGCCCATGTTTACTTTTGATTTCACTTAGGGCCCTGCCCACTTTTACTTTAGAAGCCAACTTGAGTCTGGAAAGATAGTAAGCTCAGGGCCAGTTATCAGCAGTCTTCACCACTGCCGCCTTCAGCTCCAAACTGTCCTTACAGATCAAGGCACAGAGTGAAGGGAATCCCGGTCCTGGCAGTGACAGTCTGGAGCGACATGTTAAAATGCTGGATACAGAGAAGAGCTCAGCACTAAAAGCAGAATCTATGCTCACGTGCCTTACTTCGGTTCTATGTTCTACAGTTCAAGAGAGCTGGAGACAAATTACAAGCTTGTCTGTGCTTTTCTATTCCTTTAATTGATATCCCACCCATTAAAAGTCTGTTGTCTGTTATGCACTTGGTATGGTCTTAGACATTAAATCCATATATGGCTAAGTCAGAGCATGGTAGCCCACAACTTAATAGCAGCATTCATAAGGTGAAAACAGGAGGATTGCAAGTTCAAGGCTAGCCTGGGCTCCATAGTAAGAGTTTATCTCAAAGATAAATAAATAGCTAGCTTCCGAGAGCCGATTATCTTTTAATTCTTGTAAGATTCATCTTGTACCTTCAAGTGACCTATTGGTGGGATTCTAAACCACTTCATGCTGTGAGGAAAAGGCCGAGCATAGAGTTAGAGATCAAGTGTGGCGGGAAGGAGGCTTTAGGCCTGTTTGCTGGTGCATGCTTACCACAGACTTTATCGGGACAATGGGGATCAGTATTCAGGGACATTATTCTGTAGGACCATGACAAGACATTGTGATTTTGGCACCATCTTGCTCTAGAGGCCTGCTGTCTGACCTCAGGCGACTTGCACAGCGGTTCATGCAACTGAGTAGGGGCACTGGATTTTCTGATGTAAGTGGTTCCTAGCAGAAGTCATGGCAGAACACTTAGAACTACAAAGGAACTCTATATTCTTGTGTATTTTCTTTCTCCAGGGCAGCCGGTTTGTTGTTGTTTACGATTCAAATCACTCCCCTTATTTATCGGAAACATCAGACTCGCACAGCTCATAAAGTCTCCGAGAGACTCTGGAAATTCAGGCTGTTGGTGAAATTGCAATGAATTCCATTATGATAAAAACCCCTGCATAACAAAACTGCCAGCTCTTCTCCGGCAGCTGGGAACTCAGCTACTGCACAAAGTTTCTGGGAATGCCATTTGATCTGCTTGTTAAAGAAAACCTTAGCTGGATATAATGACACACACTTGTAATCCTAGCACCTGGGAAGCTGAGGCAGGAGGATTGCCCACACTGTGAGGCTAGCCTGGACTATTTAAGATAACTTAGGTTCTCTGTCTTGAAAAAATGACCCTGTCCCACCAACAGCAACCAACGAAACAACAACAGAAGGAGGAGGAGGAGGAAGAAGAAGAGAAAGAAGAAAGAAAGGAAAAGGAAAAAGGAAGAAAAGGAAACCGAGGTTGTGCTAGGAGGAGGGTGGGATGCTCTTGGAGAGGACGCCAAGCAGAAGGCATCATTTTCCTCTCACTCTGCGAGGCTCCCTCGCTGATAATAGTTGTCAACACTCTAACCACACAGTGTGCTATCCTTCACCAGGCAGGATTCCGATTACCTTACGTATAGATGCTGGCAGGGCGGTTGAGGGAGGGTTTCTGTAGACATGGTTCCAAGGCTCCTTCGCACCCACAGTAGGGAAGCCAAGACAGTGTTTCTCTCTGGTGGGAGAGACTTCTCACACAGCCAAGTGGGTGTCCCTTGTACTCTAAGGAGCGCCACAGACTGCCAGACTGAGGTGTGGCTCAGGTTTGAAAAACCAAAACTGACCAAAAAAAAAAAAAAGCCTGCCTATGAATGGGAGGAACAGCAATTTAGTCCACAGATGTCAAGCCTGAGAGAGCACCAGGGGGTGGGACTGTGATCCCACTCAGTGACCGCCTAGAAAGGGCAAGCAACCTCAGCAGAACGAGGCAAGGGATTTATTTCTGCAGGTCCAGAACTGGAAGCCATCAGTGGGAGGGTAACGTGATCTTCCTGTACTAAAGGAAGAACTGGATGGTCAGCACCCACCCAATTGGCACTGGCGAAAAGCCAAGTTCTGACAAGCCTGTGAAAATAGCAGGAGAGTGTGGAAGCGTGGCTATGGGCAAAAGCATCCTACCTGCAAGCCCTCGGAAACCATTCCATTTCCTTAGCTTTCTTCTTCCACTTCTTCCTGGGGGAGCTGGCCAGCTTAGGAAGGGGAGAAGTGCCTACATTACCCCCTTTCCCACGGGAGGGGATTTTTGTTATTAGCCTGTACCAGATATATTAATTACTGAGATGTCTGCATTTTTGACTAATATAACCACAGACTCATTTAGTTCTTGAGAGTGGCCCCCAAAAGAAGAGGCCCTAATGCTTTCACTAATCAGGAGATAGGAAAGAGTTTACAGGCCAGCTCTGAACAGGGTCAGTGGGAAAGAATTTGACGGTTAATGAGTGTATCCATGTGGCTGGCTAAGTGCACCAGGCTTAAGGCATTCCGTATCAGACTGTGAGTCTCTAAGTTCACCCCTGGGTCTTTACCTGAATCCTAAGGAAGTGATATGCATCATGAAATCCCTTTTGGTGGCTGTATAATGATAATTTAGGATTTCCAACACAAATGTTGTAAGGATTTTGGATGAAAAGAACCGGACTCCTAAATGTAAGTTTTACTGTCTAATAAATACTGGTCCACAGAGGTCTCTTCATCTCTAATGGGCCCAGATTCGATGATTGTCAAGATCTCCATCAGTCAGAAAATTATATTTCAAAGAAGGCTACAGAAAACCATACATCAAGGGCCGATATTTCAGGCCCTACTCTGTCAGACTCGGCCCTCACATTGGTATAGTTCTCTCAGTGTTTCCAAAAATGGGGTTCTGACAAGGACAGCAGTGTCTTCCTTCAGAGGCAGACATGTGACTAGGGCTGATGTGATTGCCATGGTGACAGTCTCCACATTGTATGCCAGGCATCACCTGGGAATCCCCACACACTGTCCCATATTCCCCTGAGTGCGCATTGCTCTTGCTGCTCTGCTCCGGTGGGAGAGGCTGGGTTGCACAGCATTGACGACTGGCGTTCCTAGGGAGAGCCTCAGCCAAAGAATGGATTCCAGGCTGTGAAGTTCACTGTAGCTCCATAGGCCCTGTTTGCTAAGAGTCCGCTGCTGCTGCAAAGAACACATGCCAAGAAAGTGTGAAGGGTTTTCATTTCAATCAATGCTTTCTTTGGACCTTTTAGCTTCATGTGTTTCATTTATGTAAGGCATTCATTATTGACTTGCTTTTTTAAAAACCACTCTAAAGCAGAGAGCTAAAGATGAATAAGTTTATGGTGTGGTATTCGTTCCATCATAAATGGCTGCTTTTGAGGAATTTAACGAATTCTTATTCAGACTTTTTCAAAGTTCTAGCCAGGAGACATTTCAGTGGTAGGGTTTCATTTTCTACCTCTGTGTCCTGCTCCCCAAGTACTCCATCTCTATCTGCCCTGAGGCCTCACCAGCAACTAAAGGCCTGGCAGCGATCAAGTAGAAACCTCCTGAATCCTGCCAGGAGTCTGATGCGGGCTCTCCTTTCTGCCATTGGCTGCTAAGCAGTTTACATATCAGCTCTGGATGCAGTTTCACTGAAAATATTCTCACCTTCTCTCTACCCCAAATAACTTGTTCTTCCCTGCAGTCCTCCCTCCTTATGGTTCTTTCTGCCCTTTTCCACTTTTCGAAGATGAGGGCCCCGACTTTACATCCAAGCCTACCACTTGCTACTCTCCTCTCCCACTTCTCTCTTAGTGATTTCTTAATCTCCCCTCATCCAAAGACAAGATTCTTACATCCTCAGCTTACAAATCCATTTCCTCTGCTCTAAAACTGCCTTCCATACCCCCGGTGTGGCTCACACTCCTGTTTCATCTCTCCCCTTTCCTGCATGGGAAATTTCTCAAAAGTGCAGGTTTTGAGTGCTAGAAGTCTGAACTCCATCTCCTCTGGCGAAACACTCCCTGGAAGAGCCCCAGGGAACGACCTTGCAGGCACTGGGTCCTGCTGACTGCTGCTGGCCTCCTACCCCACCTTTCTGTTCTTCAAACTCACTGGCCAGTTATGCTTGGTTGTTGGTTGTGCACATCTGTAGTGCTAACGTTTGGGAGACTAACTCCGGAGCTTCACAAGTTTGAGACTGGGCTGGGCTACACAGTGCGCCTTTGCCTAAGAAAGAAAAAGAAGGGAAGAGAAAGGAAGGAAAAAAGTCTCACTGGTTCTTTCCCTCCTGTGCTATTCTGGGGGTCGCCTGAAGCTTTGCAGGGGTATTGGTGATCTGAGCTTGGGTCCTCACATTTGTGTGGCAAGCATTTACTTGCTGAGTCATCTTCCCGACATTCCCAGCCATCTTTTGATGACTCCTTGGATTGTTTCCATCTCTCGGTGAGTTGAATAATACTATTGTACGTAATAATGTTCATGTTCTTTTGTGGGTAGGTGTATTTATTTCTTTTAGGGACATGCTGTTTCTACAGTGATTCCACATTTAATTTCCAGAGAAACTGCCTATGTCTTTTCCAACATGGCTATACCATCTTACAATAGCACTAGGAATTATGAGAATTTTTAATTTCTCCACATCCTCACTAACACTTGTGATTGTCTATTAAAAAAAAACACACAGTCTATCCAAGCTGGAGAGATGGATCAATAGCTAAGAGCACCAGCTGCTTTTCCAGAGAACCCAGGTTCGGGACCTAGCACACCCACATGGTAGCTCACAACTGTCTATCACTCCAGGGGATCCACTGCCCTCTTCTGGCCTCCTTGGGCACCAGCCACACACGTAGTACATAGACAAACATGCAAACGAAACGTTCATACACATAAGTAAATTATCAAAAAATTAAAGCCCCATCCTATCCTAACAATTCAAATGTTGTCTCCTTGTGGTTTTATGTTTCTTTCCCGATGGTCATGACTATGAAAACCTTTTCACGTTGTTATTGGCCATATATCTTCTTGGGAGCTATCCTGATCTTGGCCCATTTTTAAATTGGGTTGCTTGACCATTAGATATTGAGTCGTGACAGTTCTGTGTGCTGGGCGCTAACTAGGTATGAGCTTTGCAAATGTTTCCTCCTGTGCCATCACCTGTCTTTTTATCCTCGCCCCAGCATCCTATGAAGCCAGCATCTTTAATTTTTATAAGTTCCTGTTGTCTACTTTTGTTTGTTGTTTCTGCTTTTGATGTCCTGTTTAAGATGACTTTGCCTAGCCCAAGGTTACAAAATATACTGCTATATTTTCTTCCAAGACTTTTATAGCTTAAGCTACTACATTTGAGTCTTTGCCTTATTTTATGCACGAGGAAGGGGTCCAACGTCATCTTTAGCATGCGGCTATCCAGCTGGCCCAGTGTCATTTGTTGAAAACACTATTTCCCACCCACTGAACATTCTTCGCACCCTTATTGAAAATCAATTGACTGCAAATGTAGGAGTTTATTTCTGGCCTCTTAATTCTCGCCCATCGATCCATGTGTCTACCTTATGTCAGTACCACACTGTCTTAATTACTGTGGCTGGGTTTGAAATCAGGATGTATGAATCTTCTGCTTTGGTTCGAATGTGTCCCCCAAAGACCGTATGTTGCAAACTTGGGAAGTAGGTCACAATAGATATAATTAGGCTTCAAACCGTTTGACCCCGAGAGTGGATTAGTGCCGTTGCTGCAGCATTCTGAAAAGGGCTTCTCAGATGCCAATCCTTTGGTCTTGGACTTTACAGCTCACAGAGGCCTAAGTCAATCCATTTTTGCTCACTACAAATTACTCCGTGCTGCTGTTCCAGGCTCAGCCAGCCTCCACCTCGATTCCCCACTTTTGATGCAGTTTTGGTTCTTCTCAGGCACTCTCATTTGCATGTGAGTAATTAGATTAACTTGTTCATTTCTGCAAAGCCAGTTGCTATTTTTATTTGGGTTGCATAGAATATGCAGAACAATTGGGAGAATATTGTCATCTTATTATCTATTCTTCAAATGCGTGAAAAAGTGATGCCTTCTCATTTACTTAAGTTTTATATTTTTTAAATTTGAATTTATTTTATGTGGGCTGGTGTTTTACCTGCATGTATGTTTGTGCACCACATGTGTGCCTGGTGCCTTTGGAGGCCAGAAAAGAGAATTGGGTGCCCTGGAGTTGGAGTTGCAGACAGCCGTGAGCCACCATGTGGGTGCTGGGAATCAAACCTGGGTTTTCTGGGAGAGCAGTCAGTGCTCTACCTACTGTGCAATCTCTCCAGCCCTTAATTAAGTTTTCTTTAATTTACTTCAACAATACGTTTATCGTTTCTAAAGTATGGATTCTTCTTTTGCTGAATTTATTCCAAAATATTTTACATTTTTTGGTACTATTATACGTGATTTTTTTTTTTAATTCTTATTTTAGTTTGTCTTTTGTTTCCAAGGAGAAGGACAGTTTATTTTGCACACTGACCTTGTAACCCACGCTTGGCTGAACTCATTGTGTGTGGTGTGTGTGTTCCTTAGGATTTTCTTCTGCAGATGGTTACAGTTTCCTGTGCTCCTTTCCAATGTGGATGTGCCGGTTTCTTTTTCTTGTTCTACTTTGAACATCGAACATAAAATTGAATGACGTGACCAGAGTGAACATTTTTCTTCTCTCTTGATCTTAATAGAAAGAACCAGCCCTTTACTAGTGACCACAGTATTAGCTGTGTTTTTTTGTAGTTGGCCTTTCCATAAACCAAACAAAAGTGGACACGACTCTCACTTCCAAATAAACAAACTGAGCTGTCCCGTTTCAGAACCTTACAGAGAGTCCCCAGTTTGAACGTGTCACACTTCATTTTAACATAATCTTTTGGTAAAACATTTAGATTGTTTTTTCTTTTCCTTCCCACAATTTACAACATGTATGATAAATATACTTAAGTACGTGTGCTTTTTTTTTTCCTTTTGAGACAGGGTTTCTCTGTAGCTTTGGAGCCTGTCCTGGAACTAGCTCTTGTAGACCAGGCTGTCCTTAAACTCACAGAGATTTGCCTGCCTCTGCCGCCTGAGTGCTGGGATTAAAGGTGTGTGCCACCACCGCCCAGCGCAAGTACGTGTGCTTTCAACATTGAAACAAACTCCTAGATGTGGGGCTGGGGTATAGCTCAGTTAGCGGAGTGCTTGCCTAGCTTGCACACTCTGTTTTATCATCAGTACCACAATTGGCCATGGTGCACACCTACAATCCCAGTATTGGGAGGTGGAGGGGGGCGATTCAGAAGTTCACGACCATCCCGTACTACAAAAATCAGTCTAGTTAAGAAGAAAGAAAGAAAGGAAGGAAGAAAGGAAGGAAGGAAGGAAGGAAGGAAGGAAGGAAGGAAGGAAGGAAGGAAGAAAGGAAGAAAGAAAGAAAACAAAAAAGAAAAAGATTCCAAAATGTGAGGTGTACAGTTTTAGCGTTCACTAATATTTCCAGGCAACTTTCTAAAGATTGTAGTGATGTTTAAAGATATTCGTTTCTGCACATCCCAGGTTTGATTCTTATTATTTTTAAAGATTTAAAAATAGACAACATGATGCTTCTCCCATTTCTCTGCTCTTTTCCTGGTGACTGGGGATAACCTTCCTTTTCTGCTATATATCTAAAAATACATTTAAGTTTATCTTTTCTCTTCTCACTTTGGTTTTTGATGATTTTTAACATAAGATAGTTTGAATTTTAGGTCAGGCATTTCTCTTTTTAAAAAAATCATCTGCATTTCCAGGATTACTGGAAAAGTATCTTTTCAGCCAAAGCTACTCAGACATTATTAATTTTTTTCTAATGTTTTCATCCTGTGCACATGAATGCTTTTCTTCTTTTAACTTTTAATTCTCTGGTCTAGTCATAATTGTAAAAACAGATGTGAAGGTAGCAGCCTGCCTCGCTGGTCTCCTCACGGTTTGGTTGATAATTATATCCCACGTTTAACTGCATAAATAGTCTCAGTGCCTTGCCCAAACTGGCCTCAGATCCACACCCCTTCCTCCGGCCTCAGCCCCCTGAGCAGCTGAGATTATAGACGCGCATCCTCCTGGCCACCTCAGACTGCTTTTCCTTGTCAAACATCGGTCTTAATGCCGATTTACCTGGGCCGCACGTTTGGGTTCTCTCCAACCGTATGGTTCTGTTTGGCTGGTGTTGACAAAGGCAGGCGGGTTGTCCCACGTATCCTTTTTCATAACATCCCTTCCGTGTCCTTAGCATTGATTCTGCTCTCTGCAGTGGACATCTGCCTCTCAGAGCTCACGCCCACTGTGTAGCCGTCACACAGTTTGAGTAGACTGATGCTGGCCACGGGCACAGCTGCAGCTGCCCGACCAGTCAGCTAGCTCAGTCCTCTCTCCAGTTGCGTCACTTTGGTCACGAGAGACACAATGAGACTTAAATGAGTTCAATAAGGGAAATTTTAGACTTTTTGTTAATGGTTGGAGAAGCAATGAAATACCCTTGTATTTTGTTGGTAGCTATATGTAACTGTGACTGGAATCTTCAGCATTTAGGATGTTTGGTGGGAGGACCATGAGTTCAAGGCCAGCCTGGGCTACATAGTGGGAGACTTGTCTCAGAAAGAAAGTTCAGAGCTGCTGTCTTACTGGTATGATGTAATCAGAGCCACTGTGGTTACCTGAAGGTGAGCCTAACAGAATCAGGCCTACTAACCTCTGGCTGGAGTGGGGGAAAGGTCATTGGATTCTTCTACAGTTTCAGCCACAGACTCCCTTCTGCCTTCTACCCCAGCTGGAATCCTGCCTTTGCTGTGGGTGGTCTCCTGAGGTGGTGCTGATTATATTATACTGCTAGGGGTGGATTATATTATATGGGGGTGGAGGGGAGATCTGTGGCGAGGTGAAACTTCTCAGTAGCGTGGTTTCCGTGGACTCACCTTTTTCTGGTATTCCTAAAAGTGAACCCATAAAGCCGTTGCTTTGGAAGGAATAGTTTCTTTGGTCTGTTTTTGGTACCATCTATATGGTGAATAGGTGTTTGTTCATGTTTGCCTGGGAAATGGTGTGTGTGTGTGTGTGTGTGTGTGTTTGTGTGTGTGTCTGTGTGTGTACAGGTTGAAGCTGACACCTGTACATGGAGGAAGAAAAAAAACCAAGATATCAAAGAGGAATAAAGGTTGAATTGTGATCAAATTATGCGACATTGTACCTGAAGCCCACATGATTTTTCTGCTTTTTAGGTTTGCAAATAAGTAAATCCTTCTTTTTGTTGAAATTTAAAGTCAGGTCATGTGATGAGGGAATGGCTGACTGGAAACATACTTACCTACCATGAGTGAGGTCCTGGGTTTAGCCCCCAGCATCAGACAGACACACATACGTGTACGTGAGTACACACACACACACACACACACACACAATTGGGTTATTATAGAAAAAAGTCATTATAAAGAGTACACATTTGGCCTTTGTGAGAATTTTATTTCTAAAACTGTGTATGAAAATGATCCTTTATTGTCCTTCAAACCTTCATTCTTACCACAGGCTACAAAATGATGATCTAGCGGATGGTCTGGGGTGTGACTCAGTCAACGGAGTGTTCAATTAATGCTCACCAAACCCTGGGTTCATCCTCAGCTCCATGGAAGCCCGGAGGAGGTGGAAGGAGAATCAGAGGTTCAGGGCCACCCTTACCTACATGAGTTCAAGGCCCCATGGCTACATGAAATCTTGTCTCAAAATCAGGACAAAAAAAGCTAAAAACAGTCCAGCCGTTCGGCACAATCTGATCATTTCCGAGTCTCGCTCTCCTCTTAGTGCCCCCCCACACATGGACACACATCTGAACTTACCTCACCGCCCTGTTTCCAGTCTTCTCTTTCCACCCTCGAAGGGTCAGCCCTATTTAAGTTTTATAGGCATCTTGCTATGAGGTTTTAAATGCCTCCTCCAGTGGGAATTGCCCGTTGCGAGGTGGCAGAGACACAGATATGAATTTGAGATGACTGCCGCCCAAGAGAGCATGCTCCCAGCAGTGGGTTCAGGCTCCTGAGCCCATCGTGTCAGTGAGATGGGCCGCCTGCCCTCACGAAGACACAGGCACTGCCTGCTACCTGGCAACCAGGAAGAAGTCTAAACAATAGACTCTAAGGCTATGCTAATAAATTGTGGAGTCTAAACCCTTAAAGCTGTATTTATGCAAAGATAAACCATTGATTGGGGAAATTAAGAAAGCACATGAACTGAATGGGATCTTTTACAAACCAATTAGAGTACTTAAATAGTTATTTTCGTGTAATGTCTTTGGGATCATGAGTAATACAGGTCTCGGTAAGGGAGTTAAGCTAAATATTTTTGTACTAGCTTAATAATATTCTATAACTTGCTAGTACTCCACACTCAACCCACGTCCCTGTGCCCGCTTTGGGGTGGTGGCAGGCGGGAAAGTGGTGAAAATGGAAGCGAGATGCAGAGAACCAAGTCATAGGAAGAGGAAAGCAAACCTTAGAAAGGATGCCTGCAGGCAGAGCTCAGAGCAGGCTGTGAAGAGGGAGCCTTGCCTTTGCCCCCATCAGTGAGTCTCCGCCTTCTCCAGCTCCTTACACTGAAGACAGGCACTCAATCGTTGCTTACTGAGCTAGCTGCAAACCCTACCCTCGACTCTCAAAAAGCTGAGGCTGCCTCCTGACTCACAAAGCCTGATTTTTAGCACCTGCCACAAGCTGTTTGTTTCCCCTCCCCATTCCTTTGTCCTTGAAAGATACTCACACCTCTTCTGGCTCCACTGTGACCTGTGGAGGGTGGCTGGGAAGGTAGGCACCATGCTCCCCGAATCCTAAGTGCGCTTAAGGTCTTCCCCCAACAAAAATAACAATAAACATCGATGATTGCTTTTAAAAAACAGGTTCCTGAAAATCAGTTCCCTTCCCCCCCCACCCCTGCCTTGCAGTCTCAGACCCTGACTGCCACATTTGCCTTGCAGCTTTGTCCTGTGTACACACACACAAACACACACACACACACACACACATCAGTACCTTCCTCGCCTGGCCTGTGGCTTTTTTTTTTTTTGAAGGCACTAACTAAAAGGAGGGCATTGAGCACCACCACCTGCAATCTTGGAAGCGGTCTTCGCAGATCCGAGCCTCTGTACTCTCCCTCGGGTGACCCCTTTCAACCAAGAACCTTTAACCTTGCAAAGGTAGGCTGACTCGTCATTTCCCTGAGTGACGCGACCTGGGCCTCCTCTTGGCTGCCTCCCGGCAGCAGTTTTTATCACTATGGATACAATACGTGAGAAAAGAAAGCACCTTCACCTAGGCTTGCATGATGTTTCCCACAGGTTCAGCGTGACTCCTGATTTATGGTGAATTGGCCAGATTGGGTGTAAATACATAAGCTTTACGGGGCTATAGGCCAGCCAGACCCTTGAGCACTGGGTTAGGCGGTCCCTGTAGGGGTCCAGGGAAGGGGATGACGTTACCTAACAGCCTCCTAGTAGTACACGGAGTACAGGAGGGTTCTTGTGTTGTTGGCTGGCCATGTCACCTTGGGTGAGCCAGTCTCTGGCTCGCGGCTGCGAAGGGGACCTAAGACATTTTTCCAGCTCTCACGGACTACCTTTCCAGGTGGAGATTTTCCACGTCCTTCCCCAATAGAGGTGCGCAAATGAATCCTGATTGGAAATGACATCAAGAACATCAAGCTTGGTTGATGAATTCAAGCTTCCAACACTGGACAGGGAGAATGGGTTCTGGTTGCCAGGCAACCAGCCTGGGCCCTTGTTGGCAGAGGGGCTCAGGTCTTTTTAGCGATAATTGGCAAGGCTCCCTGTGACCTCCTTTTGACCAGAGCTAGCCTGTGGCGCTTTAACCACACTGTCCTTGCTGGATGGAGAAACGCTCCCACTCTCCCTCAGCTCCGAAGCTGGCAGTGAACACAGAGGAACTTACTTCCCCAAGAACACTGCTGTCCAATTTCCATCCTTTACATATGAGCTAATGTTTGAACATCTCTACTTCATGAAATTCTTACCCCGTTTGCTCCTCGGAGTTTACCCTTGCCCTTGACAGAGAGATAAGAGTCTCCTCCACCAAAGAAGGGAAATCATGAGCTGCAAATACAGTTGCTTCATGGCTGACACAGTATAAGGTATCATCATGAATGCATTTACTGTACCTAGCCTAACCAGGTACCCAAATTACAGGTTTCCCTCCATGTAGTGTAGGGGTGGAGACGAGAAGGCAAAGCCGAGGTAGAGGAGCATCTCAGTCTATGAGACACTGTGCTTCTTCCAGAGGAAGCTCCACCCATCGCCAACATGAATGGGTCTCCAACCAGTGCCTGCTCTCCTTCTTTTGGCCACGATGGGCAGGCACCAGCCCATCCCTTGGTCAGGGATGTTGCCTCTCCCCAACCTCTTTGCAAACTCCCTGTACAACAGTCCTGGGCCCTGCCACGTATGAAAGCACTCTCCAGAGGTGAGGTGTGCCTCTCGACACCCCAGGGGTGAGGTGAGATGAGAGGGCAGTCCTGGCTGATGAGAAAAGACAGCCTGCAGTCCTCCACGGAAACCACATGATACTGGAGCATGAGGCCAGCACTTTACAGACATGAACACACACATGTGTACACGCATGCAACACACATGAATGCACGCACACATGCACACACACACACGTGCACACACATGCACACACACACGCTCGGCCCTCCCCCGAATCTCTCTTCTTTTTACCATCCCTTTCTTCAACCTGTGATTATTTATAGCTTGTCTCCTTGTGTTTATTCTCCCCCCTCTACAATGCATTCCCCACTCAGCAGCCAGGTGGTTAAAAAACAAGCAGATCAAACAGACACACTTTTCTTAAGTGGCTCTGCTCTCTGCTGAGACAAAACTCCAACACCTCCCCCTTCCTCTGCGCTGCTGTGTGGTCTGGAGCCTGGACAGGTCTTCAGTCTTATCCAGGCTGCAGCCCCATCACTGACCGTGTTCCAGCAGCCTTGGCCTTCAGCTCCAGCCCAGCTCAGGCCAAACTCTTTCCTCCCCTTTTCACCAGCTGTTCTCACTGTCTGGGGAATTCTGCCCTGGTCTTTTCCCTGGGCAGACTCCCTTTGCCTTCTGTTCTCTCTCATCCCTGTGTAGCTCCTTCACAGTATTCAGCACAAGCAGGAATTACAGCTGTTATACATTTCCTTTTACTTAGTTATTGCTGCTTTCTCCCACCAGAATGCAAGCTCAGTAAGATCATAAGACACCAATCTGGCTTGTCCAGGGTTTTATCCACATCTAATCCACTGTTTGGCTCATATCAGATTATTTGGCTCATATCATTGTTGATTAATGAAAGGGTGACAATGAACAATAGATATGCCAAGATTACACATTTACATGCAACTACACACACACACTAAACAACCACCCATACAGAGCTTACTGTGCCGTGTGCTCAGTTCTTTGTACTGATAACTCACTTAGTTCTTACGTGTCCCTGCTGAACAGGCAATGTAGCTATCCCTTTTCCAGACTGGTCTCGAACTCACAGAGATCTGCCTGTCTCTGCCTCCTGAGTGTTGCTCCCGAATCCTGGGATTGAAGGTGTGCGCCACCACCACCCAGTTTTAGCCCCTTTCATTGAGAAGAAAACAGGAACACAGAATAGTTAGTGAAGTCTAAGGGCAAAGATTGGGCTAAGTAAGTGGTTGTGTTAGGATTCTAGGGTCTTTACAATGCCTTAAACAAAGACTCAATCTTCCCACAGCACTAGAGTTTGGAGGCTTCAATTTAGGGTGACAACAGTAACAGCTTCAACTAGGGCCTCCCTCGTTGGTGGGCAGCTGGCTCATCTCTTCCTGTCTGTTTGCACAGTCATTTCTCTGTGCTCATGGGCCCCTGTCCTGATGGTCAGGTTTCATGAGGGTCAACCCTAGTAGCCTTATTTTAACTCAGTCACCTCTTTATGGGCCCCCGTCTCTGAACAGCTACATTCTGAGCTACTGGGATTGGGCTTCATCATATGAATTTAGGGTGATAGTTCAGCTGTAGGAGTGGAGCTGGCTCTCTCCAGCACCCGTGTTTGTAGCCACCATGCCATGAAAACGCTGAACATCTCATAACAGTTGGCGCGTTCTGAGTCTCCTGGCATGGGAGATGCTCTCAGCTGCCCACTCAAGACCCATCTCCGCAATTCACCACTCTTTTTCTCTTGCCAGCAAACCTGGCTTTGGTTCAGGAGGCAATGTGGCCAGCTTCAGCACTCAAAGTCTGGACCGCTCCCCAGTACTCTTGTTGCTCTCTGTTGATGTCCTCAGTCCTTCCTGCGCCGGGTGGGGACAGGGGCATGGCTTCGTTCTGTTCTGTGAGCAACAAGAAGCCAGCGGTGGTGGCTTGCACTCGGATGAGCCACTAAAGAGCACACTGGGGCCACCTTTCTGCCCCTTCTGGGAGTCTGTTTCAGAGCTGTATGAGGGGAGCGCAGAGGGTGGGAGGGTGGCAGTGGGTGAGGTCTGGATGGTCTTCAGGACTGGAGACTGGTTTCAGGGGGAAGATGGAAAAACTGCAGAACGGCTGGACCAAACCGCACTGCTCCCAGACATGTTGTTATAAGAGATCGCTAAATATCCACCCTCAGCTGACTTCAGATGAGCCCCTTCCTTCATTCCTGCTGTTGCTGGAAGGTGGTTTCCTTGTTGCAGACATATCCATGGGCTGTGAGGACCAGGTAGGAACCCACCAAGCTACCGAAAGGAAGTGCTTCATGGAGCATCTAGAGAAGGCTGTCTGTGGACAGAGGTGAATTAGCTTTCCAGAGACCCTGAGGACAAAAGCTCACTGCCAATTGATAGGAAAGCTTGTGTCCTTTGTAAAACTAATAACTTTCTCATCTGTGAAGTAAGGGGAGCTCAGTGAGTAACTCATCCTCCTTCATCCCCTCCTTCATGCCTCCTCTCCTCCTTTGCCTGATTCTCCTCTTCTCCTTCTTCACCTTCCTCCTCCTCCTCCTCCTCCTCCTCCTCCTCCTCCTCCTCCTCCTCCTCCTCCTCCTCCTCCTCTTCTTCTTCTTCTTCTTCTTCTTCTTCTTCTTCTTCTTCTTCTTCTTCTTCTTCTTCTCCTTTCTTCTCGTCTCCTTCCTCTTCTTCTGGACAGGATATCACTATGTAGCCAAGACTGGTCTTGAACTCAAGCTCCTTTTGCCTCAGCCTCCAAAATGTTGAGATCACAGGCATATACCATTACCCTTGGTTTAGCTAAAGACTTAACCTCCCCTTCAGCACTAATGTTATAAGAAATAAAAACAGTATTGAGTTGAGATAAAAACCCTACATCATTAAAAAAAAAAACAAAAAAAAAGCCATCTTACAACACCTCACCCCTAAATGTTTAAAGTCGTGTTAGCATGGCTATTGTACTATATGAAAACTCAGGGCATCAGAAAACGTCTAGCAAGAGAGCTGCATTAGACAGGAAAGCGATTATATCCAGAAGAGATTAAACAAATTATGGGAAGCTTCATTTTGGCTGGGTACAGTGCCACAGGCCTATGATCCCATCGACTAGGAAGGCTGAATTAGGAAGGATCTCAAGTTCAAGACCAGCCTGTGTAACAGCAAGAGGCATTCTCCCCAAAGTGAAACTAAACAAAACACTGTTGTGGTAGGCAGCTGGCCTAGCGTGGATAAACACCTGAGCTGTGTCCCCAGCACTGGGGGGACAGAGGTGTGCTGTGTTCATGCGGATCTCTTACAGAACCAAGGGTAGAGATGGTTAGAACACATTCTGTGTAGGACGCTCTCGAGTGCTCAGACAGGAGCCTTTCCTTCATAAGAGGGACAGTGTGGATTAGACTGTGACATGCTGGGGCCACTCATGGTTATAAAGACAGAGTCACATTTGTCCTTGAAGACTTACTGGTTGCTGCTCTTTGAAAAGGTCTGATGACGGATGGCATCGTTGCCGTGAGTGAAGCCTCCTGACTGTTCTGCGCTGAAATCATAAGGACGCTTACACAAATCTACACAAGTGTGAAAATTCACAGACATGAACTCAACGCATTAGAAAAGACAAGAGCAGTCTTAGCATATGCTAATTTTAAAATTAAACTCAGAAGTATTCTTATCTTTTGGAAGTACATGGTGAAATATTCATGGATAGAATGGTAACAGTATCCAATATTTGCTTCGGATAACAGGAGGGTGGTAGGCCTGGGGTACAGATGAAAGAAGGCTGGCTGAGAACCGAGAATTGCTGAAACTCGGATTTTTTTATATATGACTCTCCAGGGGCTCATTATGTTCTCTTCCTTAAAAAAAATCTGTTAAAGATCTCCATCCTAAAAAGATGAAAATAGAAAACACTGGTGAGCAAGAACTTCAGAGAAGCTGCTGGCTGAGTGTTGGGCCTATGGCTGCCTCTAAGATAAGGCTTCGAAACAGAGCGAGAGGAGATGAAGATTACATGACTTCCTGCAAAGCTTGTCAGGTCTTACTACAAGTGTGGACTTTAAAAAATTATCTGTAGCTACAATAGCATCAACAGAACTTAAAAAAAAAGTATCGAGGAGGTGGTAGCACACACCTTTAATCCCAGCACTCAGGAGGCAGAGGCAGGTGGATCTCTGTGAGTTCGAGGCCAGCCTGATCTACAGAGCGAGTTCCAGGGCAGCCAGGGCTACACAGAGAAACTCTGACCCCAGAAAACAAAAAGACAAAGAGAGGGGGAAAGGTGGTAAGACTTTTCAGAATAAAGGCATGTGGTCCTACTGGGCTGCGAACATTTCACAGTTCACCTTTGTGTTGAATTAGAAGTGAGAGCCAACTAACAGAGATTGAAAACCTGCTTACGACTGTCATCAAAATACTCCTTCCAACTACTGATCTCAAGTCTCCCCCCTCACTTAAAAGCTTTTATTCTCATCTGATTAAGGAAGCCAAGTCTTAGACTGTCAGGTGGTGTATCCGGGATATCCGAGCTGGGATGTAAATTCAGATCAGCTCCCACTGACGGTGCTTTTAACCAGTGGGCTGCGGTTTGCCTGTCAATACGAGCAGGCTGCCTCCGTGCGTCCTGTATGCCCAGCCCACTTCTGCCTACTTCTTCTCTAGCAGGCCACACCTATAATCCTCTCCAGAGGACTTCCCAGCAGCTGCTCAGTGTATTCAAGTCTAGAGAGCCAGATGTGGGGGGGGGGGGGCGGGGGGGGTTGATCCTCAGAGCCAGTGCCTGCCCGGCAGGAAAGTACCAAGGTTCAGCTCCCTGACTTGCCAAGGTTAATTCTGGTATATAATTAACACTCCTGCGCTCCCCAGGGGTCAGGCAGGAACAGAAGTTTCACCGTACCCTCCTGTAGAGCCCCCCTTTCCTTGTGTGGCTTCCCTGGCTTCCCCGGGAGCATTTCCTCAGGAAAACACTTGCTCATGACACCCATTCAGGGGCTGCTTCTTGGGAACCCAGCCAAAGACAACGTCTCTGTATTTGGGTTCAACTTCATCGCTAATAATTCCTCACAGAGGAAACGTGCGAGCACACCCCGCCATGGAATAGACAGAGGTCATGGCCGCCAACACATTTAGGTGTGCAGTACCACATCTTCTGTTGTGACTTGTGATCAGAATATCCAAGGAGGACAAAACCTACCTTCTAGGAAGATCATTTCGATGAATAATAAAGACTAAAGAATGCATTTCTTCCCACGTGCACCCCCGGAAGAGCGTCCTTACCAGAAGAGGCTTGAGTCATCAGCCCAATGCTGTCTGAGAACAGAGAGAGGGTTAGGCCTGACCGTGATGGGTGACAAATAGGAAGAGACTTGAGATGCGGTCTGAAGCAATGCTCTCCCATGGCCCCATCGGAGCAAAGACCACAGAACCCAGCTGCACCCCTTGCCCCGGAGAGGGGAGTTCGGTTCACTAAGGATTATCCTATAGGCATGTAGTGACCTAGGAGAGATGGCATTTATGCAGCTAAACTGGGTGAGTTCCTAGCTGCCTCCAGAAGTTCTGGGTAGTACAGACGGCCCTTGAACTCATGATCCTCCTGCCGTAGCCTCCCAAGGATGAGGGTTACAAGTGTGAGCCAGCACCCAGCTTCTCCCTCGGTCAATTCTGTGACTTGTGTGAGCCTGGCAAGTTATTCTTACATCTCTGAGTCTCAGTTGTGAGGAGTGTGGAGGGCAATAAAAGTAATGGCCTCACATGTTCACTGAGAGGGTTGCGTTCTACTCTATGACAAAATTCAGAAAACAAGTTGTCGTTGTTACTAATATTATTGAGTCTCACGCTCCTGCCTTTGAATGCCTTTGGTAATAGCACTGGGGGCAGAGAGCCCACGAGGAATTCGAAATGCCCATGCATTGCTGTGGGCAAAGAACATGACATCCTTCACTAGGAAATAGAGCCTAAAAAGCCAGCTCCAAGACAAGGGAGTCTGGCTTCACTGCACATTGTTCTTCCCTTTGTGGTAACACTTTGACACGGCTTATTCTAATTTGTCTGCTCTTATCTGTCTATTGCTGGGAAGAGAACTCTTTTTAATACTTGATTTTTATTAGCATGCATGGATTATCCATGTTTTGTGATGGCATTTTCATACATACATATAACGCATCCTTGTCATGTGTACCCATGACCCTCTACTGTTTGTGTCTTGCTTCCTCTAGTCTCCTTCCTCCTCCTAATTCTCCTACTTCCATGTATCTATTTATCTGTTATTTAATTACTTTGGATGGCCCAGTCCATTTCACTAGGTTGCCTACAGAGTCCTGGGTGAGGGGTCATTTAGAGCAGCATGGGGCTTTTAGCGCTGGAGAAAATGTCTGTTACTTCCTGCAGCAACCATTAACTGCCTGATGACACTCAGGGTGGGGTGGACCCTCGTGAGCTCGCTCCACTATCTACCATTATCAGCCTATGGTTCCTCCTTGGGAGCCTCATGGACACGCACCCCTGCTGTGGCTGGATGCTGACAGGCCCAGTCTTGCACAGATCTTGTATTAGTCATGCCAGCTGCTGTGAGATCCAGAGAGTGATAGTCATGATCCAGAGGGTGACAGTCGAGCCGTGTTCTGACAAGTGTTCTGCCTTGTCACTCCACTCCTTCTGGCCCTTGTATGTTTTTTTTCTGGTCCTCTTTCCAGGACAGTCTCTGAGCCTTGGATGGGGCTCCCATTCATGGCCAAGCACTCAGTCGTCTCTTATTTCCATTACTTTGATGAATTATGAGTCTCTGCTGTTACTACTGTCCACTGCCAAAGAATAGTGTCTCTGACCAAAGCTAACAGTAGCGCTGATCTATGGATATAAATATAATTATTCCGATGACAGTGGGATGGGCACATTCTACCCTTTTAGCAGAACGGCAGCAGCAGGTTATCTTACCACCACCCTACCCAGACATGAGCTTTTGACCAGGTTTGCAGTGCCAGACATGGACTCCATCCTGTGGAGCAGGCCTCAGCTCCGACTAGAGAAGAGTTAGGTCCCCCATAACAGAGTTGCCACTATTGCACCAGGGACACTTCCCTGCCCAGTCAGTAGGGTCACATGCAGGGACCACAGCTGAGTAAAACTTTTGACGACAGCTTTCCCCTGTACCTGCATGGCACCCTCTGGCATGCCAGCAGGAAGGAGACAGGAAGGGAACACTTTGAGAGGCAGGACACTGCACCATTGTGGCTGCATCATTTGGCAGCCAGAGTACTAGATTCTCAGTAACGTCCATTGTTGAACAAAAGTTGAGCCTTATGCCAGCCACAGGGATCTGGGCAGAAATATTCTACAAGAATCAAACTAAAAGAGAAGAAATTATGTGATAGTTTCCAAAGAAACCACATCAACACGGATGGAAAGGAGGAAGAGACTGAGAGAGGAAATGGAAGAGAGAGAAGTGGGAGGGGGAGTGAGCGGGACAGAGCAAGGAAGCGAAGCAATCTGAGTATCAGTAGGAAAATTTAGGAATTTAATGTATATTTAATTAGTTAAGATACCACTAGCTATTATTAAAACTTAGGAAGTCTAGACAGCAACAGGAAAAAATACTCAAACTATAATTATTACATGAAATACATTTTTATCAGAAGGATGATTCCCGCCCTGGAAATGGTATGGATACATATGATCAGGGGCTAACGGGGGCTTAGGACGCAGGCTCTATTGTAGGGATGACATTTGGATGAATTTTTTCTTGTTTAATATCTCCACGAGTATTGCTACACATTTCATGCATGTGAAGTTAGATTTTTTTAAATAAAAGCAGTTGGTGAATGCTCCATGACAAATGCTGTCATGGTTCCAGACATCAATGACCTCCCATGGCTCCTTCTACCCCAGGAGTTGGGCATTTACCAGCTCCTGTTACAGCACTCAGAGGCTCTGAAGGGTCAGAGGCAATAGCTTGTGTTTGATGTATATGTTGTCAAAGCTCAAT
This sequence comes from Microtus pennsylvanicus, assembly GCF_037038515.1. Taxonomy (NCBI): domain Eukaryota; kingdom Metazoa; phylum Chordata; class Mammalia; order Rodentia; family Cricetidae; genus Microtus; species Microtus pennsylvanicus. The sequence goes on along the minus strand of NC_134590.1, from coordinate 8,245,758 downwards.
GCGAAAACAGAGTGATACCAAGCCAGGATCGATACAGGATGTGGAAGGTTGGCTCCTAACTCAAAAAGTACTTTCTAAATAATTTGAGTGTCTGCTGTATTCCAGTCCCTTGTCTAAGTGCTAGGATTCGAAAGACAAGCAGGCCAACTTCTAACCCTCAAGGAAGCTCAGAGCCGCCCAGGAAGTAACAGCTATGGTGTGATATGATTAGTGTTAAGACAGCACATGGAAACGGTCTGAGTGCTGGCCCAATGGCATGGAGTGCCGCCCCCGGAGTCCGAGGTCGCCTGTTCGAGTCCCAGGTAAGTGAGTACTGTGTGTGAATGTGTCTATCTGTCTGTCTGTCTGTCTCTGTACTTGTGCTGTACTGTGCTGTCTGTGTGCTTGTGTGAGTGACGTGTGCTTGCATAATTAATCGGAAAAAAAAGTTTAAAAAAAGACAGCACATGGATTAAATACCATGGAATGTTGATTGGGGAATGTTTGGTACAAAAAAAAAGTAATTTCTTCTGAGAGACAGGCAGGGGTGTTACAAGGCTTCAGGAAAGACCCGAAGGAAGGCGGTACACCTGGCTTCATCAGATCCAGGAGCTGGAAGGAGAAATACCACAGCAACCAGGTAGTTAAGCCAGGAGTCTCCCCCTCCTCCTATGGGTGTCTCTCTCCCCTCTCCATCTCCTTGTTCCTTCTGGGTGAATGCACCCTCCGTCTGTTCTTCATCTGCACTCTTGCTGCGTACAAACCCCACTTTCTTTGTTTACTTTCTCTATTTACTTCCCTCAAAATGGCCGCCGGTTTCCCACAATCTTCAGACCCAACACTAAACAGCTTGTTGGCATCATTGAGTTCTAACTCCAAACTCCTGAGGAAGAAAACCGTGTAGGGCAGTCTTGGATCTGGCCCCGTGTGGTGGTGCAGGACTCAGGAGCCTGCTTGTTTAGCAAAGGGAGAGACGGGAGACTGGGAAACAGACAATGACCAGCCTATCTCTTCACAGGAGAACCAGGCACTAACTCTGACGGCATATACCAAGCAGATAGTCTGGGGTTGAGTTTTGTGGGTGATGGTGAAGAGGTTCAAGTTTCAAATTAAATTTCAAAGAAGCTGACTGGTTTATGGAAGGAAAGCTGCAAATCCCATGGCTGCTTTCGCTTGTTCTGAAGGAGTCTCCAAGATGTCACTGTGCTGGGAACCACCAGGATTATTTTCCACAGACACATCCAGAGAACCAATGTCCCTGTATCCATCACCAGTTCCAATTGCAGCAAAAACAGAGTCCCAGAAAGCGGTCTGATTCCTCAGAGGGATCTGACAAATCCTTTGAAGTTTAAGATTTTTGCTGAATTAAAAATATGTGCATACATGCACACACATACTCATACTTGCACATATACAGATGCATGCCATGCATACACATGCACACAGACATACACATATGCGTATACAAGCACACATGCTTACACACACATGCATTCATGTATTTTCTGACTGTTTACCCTGTTTTTCCCTAATGTATAGAGCAAGTTCTCCTGTCAATAGTTGAGAATTACTTTACAGAAGCGTGTGTTACAGTCTTTCTTTCCAGTGCATGTAAATACAGTGTATTTATAAACATAGAGACTGTGTAGATGTCTGCTGAAAGTCAGCTCTGTGGGTGTTTTAAACAAGGGAGCTGCCAGTTTACAAATTATTTCCTTTTTGAACATTGGTTCTTCCCATATCTACCTTCCTACCGCCATCAGCATGCTTCCGCATTATCAACAGCATGCTTCCGTGTTATCATCAGCATGCTTCTGTGTTATCAACAGCATGCTTCCGTGTTATCAACAGCATGCTTCTGTGTTATCAACAGCATGCTTCCGTGTTATCATCATCAGCATGCTTCCGTGTTATCATCATCAGCATGCTTCTGTGTTATCATCAGCATGCTTCCGTATTATCATCATCAGCATGCTTCTGTGTTATCATCTGCATGATTCCGTGTTATCATCATCAGCATGGTTCCGTGTTATCATCATCAGCATGCTTCCGTGTTATCAACAGCATGCTTCCGTATTATCATCATCAGCATGCTTCCGTGTTATCATGAGCATGCTTCCATGTTATCAACAACATGCTTCCGTGTTATCATCATCAGCATGCTTCCGTGTTATCATCAGCATGCTTCCGGGTTATCATCATCAGCATGGTTCCGTGTTATCAACAGCATGGTTCCGTGTTATCAACAGCATGCTTCCGTGTTATCATCAGCATGCTTCCGTGTTATCAACAGCATGCTTCCGTGTTATCATCAGCATGCTTCCGTGTTATCATCATCAGCATGCTTCCGTGTTATCATCATCAGCATGGTTCCGTGTTATCATCATCAGCATGCTTCCGTGTTATCATCATCAGCATGCTTCCGTGTTATCATCATCAGCATGCTTCCGTGTTATCATCATCAGCATGGTTCCGTGTTATCATCATCAGCATGGTTCCGTGTTATCAACAGCATGGTTCCGTGTTATCATCAGCATGCTTCTGTGTTACCCAGGCTTTCAGCAGGGCCCTAACTGCTTTCACCAGATTTACATCCTTGCATGCATCCCTTGCCAAATGGTTCTCCCTGAATGCCAGCATCTTTTATTCCATTGGACCCACCAAATCAAGTCCAAAGTCTGTGTTCTAGGGCGTGGCTTGGGACGGTCCTCCAGACTTCATGTGCTGGAAAACTAGACGTCAGGCCTTTGGGAAATAGGATTAGATGTCAGGAGAGTGAGACCCGTGTGGTAAATTGTATGCTCCTCTCTCTAACCCTGTGACGTTCTCCACCAGTGGCAATGCAGCAGGAAGGCTTTGTCTGTGATGTCCTTACCGTGTAACCCCATAGCAGGAAGGCCCCGCTGGAGGCTGGCACCATGCTCTTGGACTACTGCTTCTGAGCTGTGAGCCATATAAACATCTGTTCTTTACCCAGCCTCAGGCATTCTGCTACAGCAGCAGAAAACGGATTAAGACACATCCAACATCCAACATCGTTAGAGTGCAGTAGCCATGGGCCTTCATGCGTCAGGTAAATTGAAGGACTGTACTGCCAGATAACTAAACGCATGTAGACTGTCCAGTCAGAATCTAGTTTCCTTCTGTTTTCAGTAGATAGTTTTCCTTTTCAGCTGTCTAGCTAACCTCACCTTTCTACTGTCATTGCTAGGCATTCAGCACGAAGTGGTTGCGTCATCCTTCACATACCCACAAACTTAGCACATACGTGTGTGTGTGTGTGTGTGTGTGTGTGTGTGTGTGTGTGTGTGCAGTTCGCTGTCCTGCATGTGCTGTGGCTGCTCACTACCATCCACTCTGGACGAGACAGCTCCCTTATCCATCTGTGCTTCAACAATTGAGCTCAACCTTGCTTCTCCTTGAGCAATTGTTAGAAGGGTCTGGGAAATCAAAATCTACCAGGCTTGAAGAGAAACAGGAACAGGAAATTAAGGAGAATGGTGACTAAGAAACACATCTGTCTTCGTGGGTTTCTGGGGCCACTGTGGCTGGCAGTTGCTCTTGACTGCCTTTAAAAAGATCACCACATGCCTGCATATCCGCTGTTGAGGAATTTTATGCTCTCTTTCTTTGGCCTTCTAGACCACAGTCTACACCCTGGGCTGAGGGAGTCTGAGAAACAGAATCGTATGAGTACACCCTCCTCCCAGGAAGAAAATGGAGGCTTTCCCCCACTCCATCTTTCCCTGAGGGGGTTGGACCCAGTGACCCAACAGCCATACGAGATAAGAAGCTGATCGCATATAAGAGGGTGACTCAAGCTTGTATCCACAAAATGATGCATGTCAACAGCATGTTTGCATGCGTTTGTATTAATTTAAGTTCCGTTATACTATTTCAGACGTAATGAAAGACCTGCTCTCTCCAGGTTAAAATTGTCACATCAATCTTTTCATTTGCTTTTCTTATTTGCACATATGTAGGTGTGTACGTACCTATGTGTACCTATGTGTGCATTTTTGTTGTTGTCCTGGCTGTGCAGACTCAGTAGGAGCAGGTGGACAGTGACCTGTGGTAGTGATGATAATGAAATGTTCTTCATCAATGGATTGCCAGGAACAAAATCCCCAAGTTCATTTCTCCTTCCTCCCTGCAAGGACAGACACCGTCTTGTTATCAGCCTTGAAGAGGTCGTCTGTCATGATATTCTACTTTTTTGTTTTGTTTTTTTCAAGACTGGGTTTCTCTGTGTAGCCCTGGCTATCCTGGAACTTGCTCTGTAGATCAGGCTGACCTTGGATTCAGAGATTTTACTTGTTTCTGCTTCTGGGTGCTGGGAATAAAGGCTTTCACCATGCCTGGCTTGACGTTGACGTTTTACTTTTAACCTCTCCCATGATCCATGTGGTACAGTGAAGAGAGTGCACGTTCTCCACGAAAGGCCAGGTTTTCCTGCCTCTCTGCATGTGGCCTGAGACAGATATGAAGACAGTGAACATGATGTTCAAGCCTCGATTGTGTGCCTCTCCCAGGCCTGGGCTATAAAGCCTCGATTGTTGCGGGCCTCTCCTGGGCCCTGGCTATAAAGCAAACCTAAAGTTCTCTTTCTGTTCTCATAATCTGCTCCCCATGCTGTGATGGAGCCTAAGCGGCCATTTTTTATCATAGAAAAGAATCAAGACCCTGACCCCTAGTCAGCTTGAAAGTCAAGTGTCCCAGCAGATGCTACACGAAGCAGCTCTAGATAGCACCTACCCATCCCTGGCCTAATATCAGAATTATGAGACTCTAACCGTGGAGATAGCGTTAAGCCACCTGACTTTAGCCTGATGGACACAACCCCTAGTCGCTTCCGATTTTTTTTCCTAGAGGGACAGGAAAGCTCTTATCTCTGGATAAGAGCCAGAAACTTGAGCCTCCAGTTTCCAGTCCCAATGTGAACTCCTAAGCTCTCTGACATTTAAGTCTCTGTATGGATGCTCTGCCTGTGGGTGTGTCTGTGTACTGTGTGCATACGGTGCTGGAGAATGACAGGGCAGGGAGCGGATCCTCTGGGGCTGGCGATACAGACAGCGGTGAGGCACCAAATGGGTGCCCGTCTTCTGGAAGAGCAATCAATGCTCATAACCACTGAGCCATCCTGTGGCCTCCCACTTAAGTGCCTTTAATGACTGATCAAGGTTTCTAGATAATTCTAAGAGCCTTTAATTTTGCCCTCTAAAAGAATAATCTTTCTAGCATCTGATGTCTAAACATCTAAACTCCAAAGAGAGCGAGTGAATGAGGGAAACATTGATATTTCCATTTTATTTAAGCCTCTTCATCACAGCTTCCTGGAGGCCACTGAGCAGTACCCCAAGACCTTATAGTCACCCAAAGATGCACCCTTCTCTCTGATCTTGGCCTATCTAGTAGGTGGCTCAGCTTCCATCCACTGCCCACACGTTGGCTGCTTGCATGGCACCGTATTAAGCCCACAGAAGCTGCCATAACTTGAATCGCCTTGTGGCAAGGCAGTGGGGTGTCTCTCCCTCGGGTGCTGCTTTCTAGACCCTGCACTTTCCTGCGTTTGATGCCCTTCAGAGGTTTGAGCGTCACTCCAGCGATGTCAATCATTCCCTCCTTCAGCTCTGCAGAGGGCTTTGTCTCCTAGTTTTGAGGGCAGCAGCAGGATGGGTTGCCGGGACTCCAGGGGTGACAAACCAGGGGAGTCTTTTAGAACACCCCCTTTCCTTTAGGTGGGAATACAAACACTCCAGTAAAAAGTCAGGACACCAGTAGCTGGGAAAGACGGCTTTCTACGAGACAGCTGAGGCTCATCCAAACCAGCAGCTGCTCTCAAATCAAGCCTCCACCGTTGAGATCCCAGCACTTATGGAAAACCTTGGCAATCTGAATGGATCCTGGGTACACGCCATCCTGAGGCTGGGGAGTGATGGCTTGAAGATCCTGATGTGTGCCCTGGGAGCCCTCTAGTCACCTAAATAAGGACATCTTCTTTAGAATAAAGGGTTTTCAATCAGTTACAAGCTGGCATTTTGTAGGTAAACAAGAATGCAAGGTTCACTTAGTAGTCGAGGAAGCCTAAGAACAGCAGGTGGGGTGACAGCAAGACACCACAGTAGTGTCCCCAAATGTACCTTCCATGTCCTTTGGGGCTTAGAGATCAACGGGTCTCAGGTTTAAATTACCTAGTTGCTTTTTAAAAAAAAAAAAAAATCTTACGCTGCAGAGCCCCGATAGGCCAGGTGTGCCAGAAGTACAGGGTGAAGACCAGGATGACGTTCTTAACGCTGTCAAGTGACTTCAGCATTCAGGTGACTGAGAACCACACCTGGAGCCTTGGGAAGACCAACACTTAAGCTCACACGGGTGCCAGCGGAAGCCAAAGGACTGAACCTAATCTCGCATAGCTAGGCCTGTGATTTAGGTTGCCATCTGCTGTGAAGAACAGAAAACTCCGGCAATCAATAATGAGCTACTTAAAATAACACGGGTCATTACTTCCCATAGCGTGGAGGCCTACGGTAGGGCAGACCTAGGCTTGGCTGACTGAGCCTCTACCATACTCTCCCACTTTTGCCGTCGTTCCTGCTTGCTGGCGCTCTTCTTGCCTAGTTCCCTACAGTTCTAAGAGGGTTTCCACAGTTCTAGGCAGCAGAGGGAGGGGTGAAGCCCCCAAAGACAGTCTCAATCTAAGGTCCAGAAGTTTCCAGAAAGGCCTCCTTGCCCAAGAGAAGAAAGTTACTCTTGCCATGGGGTTTGGGAGCAGTGAGCCCTTTTCCCGGGGGGCAATAACTGAAGGCTCAGGGTTCTACCGTCAGGGCTGAAGGAACCACGGTGCCTTCAACAACTGTCTGAAGTCAGGTTGGCTTGTGGGTAGGAAGATGCCTAATGAGGTTGCTCTGAGAACATTTGCAATAGTATACAAAAGTGTGTACACTGGATACTGTTTCTATAAACACCTTTAAAGTTCCTTTCGAAGGAAAAAAAACCCTAAATACTGTTTTCTAGTTTCCCCAAGTGGTCCTCCTCAGAAGCTGTCTGAATTATTGATCCGTGTTCCCCACAGGTGGCCAGCATGCTCCTTAAAATATTCTCCATGGACCTCCTACAGTTTAGCTTTCTGCCACTCAGCTGCCATGAGAATAGGAGAATACGTACAAAGGAAACCCAAAACAGAAGCAGAAAGAAATACTGTTGCAAAAAAAAAAAAGAGTGCATTTGGAAAACATTGAGATTTTTAAATATATTATTGACTTAATTAGTCCTACTATTAATTACTACTGACTGGCACAGTTGACGCCTATTGTTGTGTTGCTTAAATAATAGCACCTACGTCAAAGGGAGTAAACAATACGTATTATGTGCTTTCAAACCAATAATCATTTTACATACATTCATGCTAAAGTAATAATGAATATCATATTTTTTGTATTATTATGAAGCTTCTGGCAATGGTCAGATGGTTCTAATATAAAAAGTCAATCATAGACTATTTAAGTCAAGAAGAATCTCCAGAAATACAAACACGTGCGGTATCTTAGACAGGAGACTGCATTCTAAGGAGACCCAACCAGCTATGGATTTCAATTAATAATGATTGAACTCACTTTTGCGATTATACCTGCCATAGTAACATCAGGGATGAACAATAGGGAAACTGGATTGGGGCATGAAGCTGCTGTCCTGTTTTTGTGACTTTTCTACAAATGCAACATGATTCTAAATTTTAAATTTTATTAACAAACCATGTACGATGATGGTTCATACTGTAATCCCAGCATTCAGGAGGCTGAGGCAGGAAGATTGCTGGGTTTAAGGCCAGGCTTGGCTACATCGCAAGAACTTGCTTCAAAATAAGGTGGCAAAAGAATTATTAACAGATAAAGGAGGATCCTGACCGGGTGTTGTAGAAATGTTATTTATTGCAAACAGTGAAAGAAGAGATCAGTATTCCATGTTTGGTAAGACTGTGAGAGCAAGAACACTCAGGTCACCTAAGAAAGAAAGAAGTCCCGGGCGTGGTGGTGCAGTTCTTTAATTCCAGCACTTGGGAGACAGAGGCAGGTGAGCCTAAGGCCAGCCTGATCTACATCCTGAGTTTCAGAGCAGACAGGGCTACACAGAGAATCCTTGTCTTGAAATCAAACAAACAAAGAGGAAGAGGAAGAAAAGAAGAAGTGAAAACAGACTGGAGATCCACAAACATCCACAGATGTCAGAAGAAGCCTTAAGAGGAAGGTTTGGGAGGCAGGACATGATTTGTCAAGCTTAAAAAGGTTCAAAACACACGGTGTTGCATAGCGGGTTTCCGAATCCCAGAATCTGTGCAGACGCCGATGATGACTGGTGAGGTCACTGGACATGCATAGGGCAGGGTGGCAGCTCCTGGGACAGACTCACAAACGCCTGGGTGGCTTCTAAAGGAAAGAAAGGAGACCTGAGACGGGCTCGCGCCTGAGATCTTCTGTTGAGTTCCGGAAAGGGTTCACTTAGCACTTTGAAAGTGCGCCCATTGCTTCCGTTCCCTGCACACTGTCTCTCCTTCAAACCCTTAGCTCCAAGAGAAGCTGTTTCTTTGTGTTCTCGGTGTGGGTGTAATGATATGTTTGAGAATTTTGAAGACTCGATCATGAAACAAAACGTTCTGTGTTAAACCACAGTGCTATCAATAACCCTAACCAGCTCCCGACTCGCGCTTACTTCCTGGCTGGACTTGTTCCCTGCAGATCCCAGCCTACGGCTGGAAGAGTAAAGCCAAGCGCAGTAGAGCGATTCAGAGTTACACAACAGTTCAGTTCGTAGTAAAGGCATCTAAACAGGCAAAGCGGCTCTTGGGCAGAATTAGAAAGAAGGCAATGTTCCTCCGGGTGCCCACCCACTTCCCTTCCGCACGTCTCTGAGCACTAATTCCTTCCTTTCCGTTAGTGAGAGGATTAGAGCTCTCGGGCTTCAGCAGCATGCCAGAGTTCTCTGGGACACCATTACCTCCCCGCCCGCCTCCCCCTGGCTCCGTGATGATAACACGCCTCAGCCCTAGGCACATACGCGAGAGGCACCCCGGTCTACACTAGGGACTGACAAACACCCATTGAGTATGCTAGCACATGCCTGTAATCCTAGGACTTGGGAGGCTGAGACAGGAGGACAGCCAGGAGTTTGAGGCCAGCCGGGACTACATAGCAAGTTTAGGAATGCGTTCACTAGAGTTGGAAGGTAGAAAGATACTACCATTTGTGTAAGAATGGGGCAAGTTAGGAAAAATACATGTGCTTATACATACGCGCATCTATTCATATTTTGTTTAATATAAGCTATAAAAATAACAAAGCAGCACTACTCAGAGAAAGGGGTAAGCGAGTGAGACAGAAGGCCAGGGAGTGGGAGTCTGAATCCATGGTACAGCGTTTGGATTTTTCTAGTCCTGAAAATGTATTCTGCAATGTGCATGGGCCTCCGAGGGGGTGATAGGCAGCCTGCTTAGGGCCAAGCACCTCCCAGTCACTTATTCTCTGCACAGTGAGCAGTTAGGAGTCTCTGCGGCTCACTGTAAACACAGAGCAGCCGCGGGGACCCAGATAAAACCACCAAAGACACGCAAGTGCATGGATGTTTTTAGGGCTAATCCCAAAGGGGTCACAAGCCCCAGGTTGAGAGCTGTTGGTATATACTGTACAAAATTCAAAGAGGATACAGGTGCCTTCTTTTTGTTCTTGCTGTTGGGGAGTTGAATCCAGGACCTCCTCGCCACTGAACTACGTGCCCAGGCCTACGTGTTCTTTTACATGCTTTTTATCTGAGGTGTAAGGTGTGGGTTCCCAGACTGTTTTGACCAGGAGGATGCAGAGGGAGTGACTCTACGCTGGGGCCTGGCTTGGGCAATAAAGAACAGCAGCTTCTACCTGCCCCTGCTTACTGGAAGGCTGGCCTGGAGCCCAGAGCCTCCAGGCAAGCGGCAGTCTACCCTGCTAGAGAGACCTCTCCAGAGAGAAAGGGGCTGGCTCTCGGGTCATCAGGGAGCCACACCTGTCACTCCAGCGCCATTAGTCACCAGCTGATTTCTACTAATGACTTAACCGTTGTGACATAGACCATAGGCATTCCCTAGTGAAGCTCCGAGTCCTGGTCCACAGAACAGTCTGACGTGGCCTCTGTCTTAGGCTACCAAGCTTTGATGAAGTTTGTTACACACACACACCACATACATCTCTCACACACAGCAAACACATCACATACACACCCATCATACACAAGCACACACCTCTCACATACCTATCTCACACACATACACAACATACATACACACACCACACAGAAAACACATCTCTCTCTCTCTCTCTCTCTCTCTCTCTCTCTCTCTCTCACACACACACACACACACACACACACACACACGCACACTTTTACTGGAACCCAGCTTAAGAACATTTAGACGTGGAGATTTAAAATGCTGCAGGGACAAAATTGTGAAAAACTTGGTCCTTGGTGGGCCAAAAATATTTAAGTATTCGAAATTCAGGACAGCAATTTGCAGGCAGGCAGGGTCTCTTCAGTAAGGAAACTGGAATCGGAGGTTGCGGAAATTTGCTTTAGGAGTCTGGGTAATTCTGCTAGCTTTCTTTCCGTGCCAGCTTGGTTGTTGACAGAGCTAAGGAGAAGCATCAAATTCTGAACTCTCTCAAGAAGACAGAAGCTGCTGTGAGTAGCCTCAGCCACATCTCACCAGGACGTGGTCTGCCGGCTGCTGGTTAGCTCCCACTGCCGTCTTCTCCAACGGACCCCACGTGTCGTGGAGCAAACAGACTTAATGGTGTTTCGTGAGCAGCTGTGGGTTTTCTAACCCAGCAGATTCATCGTTTGCCTTTATAAAATGCAATTGCTTTAGGTGGTAATTTCACATAGTGGATTGATTCTGTTGATTCTGTTAGCAAAACAACAGGGAAAAAAAAGACAAATCTGTGTGAGGGTGTGGCTTGCTTTATTAAAATCCTCTCTCAGGCTGGCATACGGGCAGCCTGATGTGGTTTTACCATCGAGCACCTCTCCCTCCCCCCCCCACTTCTCTCTCTCTCTCTCTCTCTCTCTCTCTCTCTCTCTCTCTCTCTCTCTCTCTGTGTGTGTGTGTGTGTGTGTGTGTGTGTGTGTGTGTGTGTGTGTGTGTGAACGTGTGAGCCACAGCCAGAATGTAGACATCAGAAGACACACTCAGGTACCTAACTTTTCTGAGGATTTTTTCATAGTTCACTGCTGCACGCAGCAGGCCAGCTGGCCTGGGAACTCTGAGGCTTCTCTTCTCCCTCTCCTTGCCGGAACTTCGGCCTTAGATGCAGGTGCTACACATCTGGGCTTTACCGGGTTGGGGGGACTCTCATTTGCATGGCACCAGTTTTACCCACTAAGCTATCATCCAAGTCCTGTCTTCCATTTTTCCTTCAGTTGTTTGCTCTTTTTCCTGCCCTGGCACTAACTGTGTGCTATTTGAAGAAGAGGCCTTCAAACCCTACTGAGCTTGAAAGAATGGCTACCATGTTGGTATGTAACATTTTTATTTAACGAATGAGGGCTTTCATTTCAGTTAATTCATGGTGGTATATCACCTAAAGATATCAAAATGTGAGGAAAGTTGTTAAGTTATGTGTTCCCAAGAACAGTAAGTAGCCTTTGTAAGCTAATGACTCAGCAGTTCTGAAGTAGAGGGGACAGGAGACCTTCAGCAGGTACCCCGGGTCTGCAGGAGCTCTCAAACACATTCTTCTTCTTTTGGGAAAAGTGATTATTTACCTGAGTAGCAGAGGACAGACATCCATGGCCCAGGTGAAGAGACTGCATTCTCTGTGGAACCAGCGAGCTCTCCAAATGCTTCCGCCAGCAGCCGCTCTGAGGCAGCTCACTGCAGAAGGAGCCCGAGGCGCTCTGACTGGAAAGTGGCTGAGAAGACCACAACCTTCCCAGAAGTTCCATGTTAGGTCATTTTCCTGGGGTCAGTTGGGAGGATCCTAGGCTAGTCCATCACCAGGGTCAGACAAAGGTGTCTTGAAATAAGTTTACACTGTAGGTGGACAGAGACGGCCTGGTGGGCAGTCGGACAATAAACAAACACAGAAAATGAAAAAGCACTCTGGGCCCATGAACAAGGAAACACGAATCTATTCAAGGGCAGCAGTTTGGGGAGAGTGACCTTACAAGGACTGTGGTTACCATGGCAACTGACTCTCAGGCTACCTGTAATACTGTGCATTGGTGGAGTTCAAGCGACTGGTTCTATGACCCTAGAAACACCAGTTTTCTCTCAGGGGTCTTGGATAACAGCAGAAGCACCAAATTTCATCCCAGGGTGTCTCATCTACCCGAGTCAATAAATGGATGCTCAAGAGTGAGGTGTGGCAGGTAGCTGGGCTAAACTGCCTGGGCTAGAGGCCACACTGAAGAGGGGATTCCAGTACCGCCCTCTGGGCTACTGTGGGGATGGAAAGACGTACGTATAGCTTGATGCATGGCCGAAGTCAGATGTGAGATGGAAAGACATACAGCTTGTCACGTGGCCGAAGTCGGATATCTCACTACATGCTGCACTGTCGGCTGAGTGAGCTCCTGGATAACCGGATTTATCTGGAGCACATGCAGATGAGCCGGCTAAGAAGAGAGCATGCTGCACCAGGAGGGGGGATGACATCAGATGACCGACAGCCTCACAGGTCCTCTGGACACATAATAGAGACACACAGGGAAAGGCCAGGTGGAGACAGAGGCAGGAAAGGGCCCCGCCCTCAGGACCTCCAGGTCTTGTTTGGATCTCATTTCCAGGCTTTTAGCTCCAGCACTGGGGGAGAATACATTCTCGTTCTAAGTGACCTAGTTTCAGGGACTTTGTGTGGCAGCTATGGAAGTTAGTATATATGAATTTCTTGATTTTGAAAAAATAAGCACATATTCACACACACACGCGTGTGTGCGCACTGGGGAAGGTATACAGGAAAGCGGCACAGCACACGCAAGATTGTATAGCAAAATGTTAGTAATAACTATTTTTAAATACGCATTTATTTTTATTATTAGTGTGTGTACATTCTTGTGTGTGTGCGTGTGTGCATGTGTGTGTGTGCTTGCGTGCGTGTGCGTGTGCGTGTGTGTGTGTGTGTGTGTGTGTGTGTGTAGGGCATGCCACAGCATGAATATAGAGGTTAGAAGACACCTTTTATTTTTTTAGTTTATGTGTATTCGTGTTTTGCCTGCATGTATGTCTGTGTGAAGGCGTCAGATCCCCTGGGATTGGAGTTACAGACAGAGCCACCCTGTGGGTGCTGGGAATTGAACCAAGATCCTCTGGAAGAGCTCTTATCTGCTGAGCTATCTCTCCGGCCCCAGTGGTAATTATTTTTAATGGCAGAGGAATGAACAACTTGGTTTCTGTTTTTTTTTCTTCAAATCCTCTGTTATGAAGTTATTACTTTAATAATCTGATCTAAATTAAGTGTTCATCTAATTGATGCTTCTGGGCAGATTAATATCCAAACCTACAAATCAGGAAGTGTTAAATCCCATTCCAGAGACGACTTACTCTGGCGTTTTCATCGGTGTCGTGGAAGTCTTTCTAAACTCACTATGGCGTGCCTGGATTTAGTGCTTTATGCTTTTGCCTATTTGTCTGCCAGAAGGCAACTCCTGTGATTCCAGTCTTCTTAAAAATAACTGGCGTTATCTCCACGACAATGACAACTTACCATGCGTCAGGCACTCTTCTAAGTCATGAGCTGCCAGGCCTGGAGCGACCTTCCATCTCCAAAAACCCCATGAGGTGCTCTTGTTGGCTCCATTTTACATATGAGGAAATGAAAGCAGGAAAGCTAAGCAGCCTGCTCAAGTTCTCACAGGGGAGCAAGCACCAAGGTTCTGAAGTGGATCCGGGCTCCAGACTCCACACACTTAAGAATCCTGTGCAGCTAGGTAGAGGCTTGTCTAGCACGCCTTGAGGGCTCACACTGACGAGAGAGGAGGAGAAGAAAGCCCGATGTGGTCAAGCACACCTGTGATCTCAGCCTTAGGAGACTGAGAGTTCAAGGGCAGCCTAGACTATGTACTGAGGTTCAGGCTAGCCTGGGCTAGCCACAAAAGGAAAGTACCTGTGTGAACTGTATCTCTTTCATTAGGTTCTTTAAGTGTAGCTTAGAGCCTGAAGTCTGTTTTATGTCCTGCCACCCCTGTGGTAAGGAGTAAGAGTGGTGTAGAAGGTTCCAGTACAGCTCTGGGGAAAGGGTGCAAACTGTTCACACATACCAGGGCAATGAACAGGCATTTACAGTCAGCTTACCAAAGACACAGTGGAGAGGTTGACCCTCCATTGCCTACTGTCCACTAAAAATCCAGTCAACATTCATGCCAGGCATGGTGACCTGTAAGTCCCTGCACTCAGAAGCTGACATAGGAGCCTATGAGTGCCAGACCCAGCCTGGGTTATAGAATGAGACCCTGCCTCAACACACACACACACACACACACACACACACACACACACACACGCATACACACCAAAAGGGGTGGAAACTTTATAAGGACTCCAAGACCCTTCCCATCTTCTCACTTCTAGACTTTTTTTTTTATGTTTCTGGAACATTCTGTTCCCACTGCCTTGCCAAGAAAGTTCAGCCAGGTGTTTCTTCGCTCCCGCTCCCTTCTCCCCTTCAGTGATGTACCCTGAGGGGGTGGCTCCGTCTGCCCAACTTTTCTTAATGGGGCTCTACTGTAACGGGGTGAGGGGCTTCCAGGAGCTGTAGAGCTGATGTCTACCTTGCCCTAGGCTGAGTCTAAAGCATAAAACACAAAGCGAACTATAATTAGCCAGCCTGCTGGCTACAGACTAATCAAGGGGGCCGGGCTTACAGTTCAGGCTTTAAAACGTTCCAATTAGTAGCGGCGCCAACAAACAAGTATCTCTAACGGTAGCATTGCAAGATCAACAGCCTGGTAGTGGTGCTGAGGCTGGAGCTGAACTACTCAGTTAACTAAAGCTGATTCTTTCTCTTTGAGAGGAATCAATAATTGTGGGAAGTGATTGAACTACAAAACCCGGCTTGCAGCTGGGATGCTCCCTCTCAGAATTGGAGGGCCAGTCTGTCTCAACCCTCGCGTTCTGGTAGAGATGACCCACAATGGCTGGACAGCCAGTGGAGTAGACATATCTCTGATTTCAAACGCCACACCGCGCTGGCCATTCCATTTCTCCCTGCGATGCAAAGAGCCTGACTTCCGGTGGGTTTGCCGCCGTTGTTTTCTTGCCATCGGAGGGACAAGGTGCTTGTTTCCCTTAAGATGGCACAGCTCCAGAGTTGTCTGCGCACCCAGCCTTACAGAGAGAGACCTGTTGAGTTTGTGTTATTCCAGCCCCCCCCCCGCCCCCCGTCCGGGCCCCAGGAGTTGCACAGGTGCCTGACAGAGTTCGGGCCTGGAACCTGGCCTTCGGCCCTGGGTTTGCAGCGCCTTTCCTCACAGGAGTTTGTGCACGCTGCGGCTTCATTTCTCCCTTCATTCTGCTGAGATAATTGTACATTTGGGGAAAAGCATCTCAAATACCAGTAAGCAAACAAGAAAGGAGAAAGGCAATTTCTTAAGGTGGTCTATTAATTTGTCTTTATTTTGCTAAACTTCCCTCTGGCATCTGATTTTCTGTATTTACTTCTCAGGGTTGAGATAATTACATTTCTGATCTCTTCGTATGCAGGCAACCAGCATTGGCTTAGTAGTACCATTTTAATACTTCAAAGGCTTCTTTTATTCTGATCTGTTGGGTTTCTTTGTGTTGCTTATCCTTGGTGTTCTTGCCGCTTCTGACTCCACCTCTCCCCCTTTTTCCCCTTTTCTCAAATTTTCCACTCTGCATACAGATAGATCTCTTCACACTGGGGATTGCTGCCTGAGATGGCTGTGTTCTGCAGCCAAGAGGAGAGGTACTAAGATCACCGAGGTCCACATCTCACCCCCACAAAGAGATCTTTAACAGCACTATGGTTAAATCTCTGAGAACTAGACTCCTTCAGGACCCAAACGGCGAGATTTAGCTGCTGCCCGTTTGGTGGGGCTGTTAGTTTTAAATGAGAAAGAGTGACTACATAGGAAAGATTTTTTTTTCCTCCAAGGCAGCGATTTAACTGGTTATTATCCATTTTTAAAGGGAAATTCTTATTTTGGAAAGATGAAGGGGGGAACTCCACTAAATAGCAGCTTAAAACACCCAATCATCCAAATTTAAAAGTAGGTGCCACAATGTTGTCAAATGATGCCATTTAGATACTGGGACACGATCACCAATTAATCTTTCCAGTTGCCTTGTCTATCTTTGAACACTGCTTCTATGGGAACAGTTGTCAAGGAAACCTGTAGAGCACGGCTCTTGTGTGGTTCCCTGGTCCCCGACGGCAGCATGGCCACATGGTGACGCCTTTCTCCCCACCTTCACACTGCCTTTGTTTTCGCTAATACGAACCGTCAGTGATCTGAAGAGGGGGTACTAGAAAAATTAACCCGCTATTTCGTGTGCAGGCTGGGTGCTAACTGGCATACCGCCTCACAAAATTCACAGATATTGGGTAGGGTTGGCCACCTCCAATGTTTATAAATGAATTTCAACTAATATCTTAATAAGAGCGTGAGTCACAAAAACTGCCCAGATTTTCAGTTCTGCAAAGGGAAAAGTTGTGAGTTAACTACTGTTCATAGGGCCCAGGCACGACAGCTCCACAGAGACCCAGGCACCACCCAGCCACGACAGCTCCACAGAGACCACCCAGGCACCACCCAGCCACGACAGCTCCACAGAGACCCAGCCACGACAGCTCCACAGAGACCACCCAGCCACGACAGCTCCACAGAGACCACCCAGCCACGACAGCTCCACAGAGACCACCCAGCCACGACAGCTCCACAGAGACCACCCAGCCACGACAGCTCCGCAGAGACCACCCAGCCACGACAGCTCCGCAGAGACCACCCAGCCACGACAGCTCCGCAGAGACCACCCAGCCACGACAGCTCCGCAGAGACCACCCAGCCACGACAGCTCCGCAGAGACCACCCAGCCACGACAGCTCCGCAGAGACCACCCAGCCACGACAGCTCCACAGAGACCACCCAGCCACGACAGCTCCACAGAGACCACCCAGCCACGACAGCTCCACAGAGACCACCCAGCCACGACAGCTCCACAGAGACCACCTAGCCACAACAGCTCCGCAGAGACCACCCAGCCACGACAGCTCCACAGAGACCCAGGCACCACCGAGCCACGACAGCTCCACAGAGACCCAGGCACCACCGAGCCACGACAGCTCCACAGAGACCACCTAGCCACGACAGCTCCACAGAGACCCAGGCACCACCCGGGAAGGGTCCGTCCAAGGGTCACCTGATGTTCCTTAGCCCAGCACACACCCATCCCCTTTCACCAGAGCACCCCCATGTAATGACATTTCATTTGTATTTTAATAAATAAAGTCTGCCTGAAGATCAGAGAGTAAAACAGCCCCACTGGTCAGCCTTGCAGACCAGGCAGTGGTGACACACACCTTTAATCCTAGTAGCCACACTAGTTTGCCATAGAAACCGTGTGGTAGTACTGTACGCCTTTAATCCCAGAACTAGAGAGACATTGTAAGATGAGAGAAGACAGCTCTCACACAGTCTCATTCTGAGATTCCTGGAGGCAGGATCGCCATTTCAGACTGAGGCAGAGGTAAGAGCCAGTGGCTGACTGTTTTGCTTTTCTGACCTTCAGGTTGAACCCTAATCTCTATGTCTGGGATTTTATTAGTTGTGCCACACCCCTAGACAAATGTCAGCCAATCAGGGGTTGGCTTAGAAATCCCTCATCCCAACTTCTGTTACTATGAAAACCTCACCCCAAATGAGCTCAGGGCTTTCTGATCATGGCGATGTGTTAGACACACAGATTCCGAGTTTGAACTTGAATAAGAATAAAAGCTTTTTGGTTTACATACAGGACTCAGTCTCCTGTTGCTTTTTGGGGACACTATTCACAGCCCCCATTTTCCTACCATATGGGTGGGAGGCTCACTGAAGGGGCTCTTCACACCTCAGTGCGAGTCTGCTGGTGGATTCCCTTTGCTGAAGCCACAGCTTCAAGGTGAGGATTTAAAACAGACATCTTCACTCTCATCTCTTTCAGGGAAAATCCATAACGCTGTATTCTGAATTTAGTTTTTACCTAAGTCATATTTCAAGGAAACTGAGGGACCTGGAAAGCTCATGTTTCCAATACAGCGCAAAAGCAGCCTGACTTGAGAACTCAGCAACTGGTGTCAGCACCCATGGGCTACTGAACAGACAGTCAGAGCTACGCAACGTCAGTCCCATCCTGCCCACCTACCCCCCCAACATTTGCTTTGAGGAATAATTATGTTTTATTGCCTTAAGAAATAAAATCATGCAACCTTAACAAAAGACTCTGAGGTATCCAGTGTTGCTGGGAAGCTACCTTTCTCAGGACCATATGACGCACACTTATACACAGCACCACACCACACACATACACACTACATGACACACCCATACACACACACCTTACACACACACCACACACATACACACACAGACCACACCACAGCACACACACACCACACATACACCACACACACACACCACACACCACACGACAGCACACACACACACACCACATACCTCACAAACCACACGCACCCAGCGACTTTTCTGCTGCACTTTTGTTAGTAGCTAGGGCAGCATCTTTGAAAGCTCCGTAGGAGACAGTAGGACCTAATAAAAGGTAGACCTGTCTACTAACAGGCTTCACTGGTTAGTGTGAGAAGCTATTCTCAGGTCTTGCCCTCAGATCAGATGTTCGACCACATGAGTCCGCCTTGAGGAAAGACTCATTGAGGCCTCATTCATGAGGCCAGTTGACCAAAGAAAGGCTGAAGTATTAATTACAATGAGAAATGTAACAATGCATAGATTGTAATACTCATAGGGGAGTCAAGTTATTGCCTGCTGAATATGAATTGGAGCAAGGGAGGCCCAAGGCCATGTGACACTGGCTTTAGGTTCCAAGAGCTTGCCCATCAACATCCCTGCTTAGAAGTACCCAACTCCCAGCCTGTCAGGTAGCAGTGGATGAGGCTAATGCCACCTATGCCAAGGGTCCAGCCCTCTTGCAGACCTGTGGTCCGTCTGGTCCACTGTCCCACTGTCTCTCTCTTCCTTTCTGTCCTTGAACACTAATCTCTTACAGCCTGATCACACCAGATGCTTTACCCTGATAAAACTTTTGGCTTCATCTTCTCAAGATTCTAGACTTTCATTCATGTGTTCCTAAGTTAGGGATTGGGATTCCCTGCTGCAGTTTCTGCTTATGGTTCACTGTTGATCTCGGTGCCTTTCTAGAAAATACCTTGAGGTTTTGTCTTCACAGAAGCTCAAATCTTTGTCCCTGCTTTGGATCTGTGCCAACTCCTTCAGCTTCTGGTTGGCATGGAGCCCTGAAAACCACCAACCAAAGAAAGAGACACTAGGATCTGACAGTGTGCCTCTGCACTACCCTGTAGGTTACAGTTAGTTCTGAGGGCAGCACAATGTATTCACGGATGGATACCTTTGGTTTGTTCTGATCTACTGAGCATCTGAGGTGAAGAGGTAGATGAGAGAGAAGTCACAAACTCATGTGTCTCTCTGTCCTTGTCTCTCTTTTTCCCTGTATCTCTCTCTCCTTCCCCTCTTCTCTCTTGTCCTGTCTCTCTCCATCCCTGTCTCTCTCCTTCCCTGTCTCTCTCCATCCCTGTCTCTCTCTCCATCCCTCCCTCTCTCTACTACTGTCACCATGTCTCTGACAGTTGAGAAGGAAACCGCTTTCTATCCACCTCGATTAAGCCAACATTTATTATCTATTGTACGACAGGCTTTCTATTATGTTTCAAATGAAGAACCTCAAAACACACTGTTTCTAGGACAGAAGAAATCAGCAAATCAGCTTTCCTAGCTGGCATCTTAGTAGCGATCCTTGTGAAGAATTAGGCAGAACATGTAACTGCCAGGACACAGATCTCATCCTCTGAGGACTCACAGCCTAGTGGGAACAAACTATGTGCATTTATTGAGGGCTTGTGATGTACGTCACACGCACTCCTCCCTCCTGACCCCGCTGTGCTGTCTCACTTCCTCTTCCTGGGTCAGCTGAGAAGCAGGAACAAATGGGCTCTACTGAAGCAAGGATCAGGGGGAGACGGAAACAGTCAAGGTCATGCAGGGAGCCAGGCAAGGAAGAGCCTGGCTGAGACTTTAGGCGAGGTCCACAGATTGCCCAGAATACAGACAAACACGTTGGGGGACGCAGAGGCAGGAAGTTAAACCAAGACAGGCACTTGGATCTGGGCCATTATTTTTGTGCAACACAGCTTTTGGCTAATGATCAATTCAGGCTCAGACATCTCTAATAACTGAGTGGAGACTTTTCTCAGAACCAAACACGAGTGGGCTCGCCCTCTGAATCCTGCTTTCCCACAAGCCATCTGCAGGTCCTAATTGCACCGCGGCTCAGATGTTCTCTGTGATTGTTCTCTCCATCAACTTCATGGATCTTCCTCAGTAAGCCCTTGGTATACCTAGGCCTACCCTACAGTCTGGTATGCCATCTTACAGCAGGAGACAAGCGGTAAGAGGCCTGGTGGGTGACTCCATGTGGCGGAAGAACAGATGTGAGCAGGCGTTGCGGTTTGAATACGAACTGTCTCCCACAAGCCTGTGTTTGAAGACTTGGAAACCTTATGGCTCTGGGAAGTGTGGAACCCCTGTAATGGTGACTGTGGGGTTACCATTTTAACCCTGATCCACCTCGCTTCTAAACTATGTGGGAGACCCCACAAACACACACACACACACACATATTATCTGAGCCCTTTATCTGAGTGTTTCATGGACACCCAGACAAACTCTAACTGGTACAAGTAAGTTGCACACGTAAACAAAATGATCCTAAGGCTGAAGTGAGAGAAGCTAGGTAAGGTGCGAGAGTACTTGGCGTGAAGGGTGTGTCCAATAAAGCTGAGGTCGAGGAAGGAGAGGGTGGCCGTGTGAATGTGGGGTAGGGGTGTCAAAGGAGAGGAAGCTTTAGCATGTGGGGTAATGGGCTGGACATCAGTGCGAAGAGGCCAATAGGACAACGGTGACCTCTCCTCTGGCCCTAGTGAGTGTGGACTGATGCAGCGGAGAAGCCTGTACCTGGGGAGGTTAAAAAGGAAAAGTTAGTTTCCAATGGGGATTTGGTGAAAGCAATGGAGATAGACCCGGTAGCACTAACTAGTGAAGGGGAGGAAGAAAACAAGAGAGAGAAGAGGAGGAGGAAAAGAGAGAGGGAGGATGGGAGGGAGGGAGGGAAGGGTGGCATGTGGGGAGTCTTGAGGAGAAGGGTTGCTGGTTCTTTCCAACTGGTAGATCAGACCTGGGACCTAGAGGAAGGGACTGGGGTAGGGGAAAATGATCAAGATCACTTGGGTCAGACCCGGAGCCTAAAGATTTCCTAAAATGTTGCTCTATTCCAGGACAAAATTGTGCAAAGTAGCAATAATGGGACCTGTTTGGGAAACTGACTGTCTCCACACTGTCAGAGCGGCCCCTCAGTCCACTGGCGGAGAGCGGGATCCCAGGGAATGAAGGCTCTTGAACTCTCATTCTCTGCCTGAGACTTCAGTGCCTAAGAATTGGCTTTAAGTCCAGGAGCCTGGGAGGCTTTCCACCCTCTGGGCATTTTCTTATGCTTCCCCCCATCTTACCCCCACCTCAAGGCAATAAACCACCACCCATCTAAGCATTTGAGTGGGGAGACACTAGCTAAGTGAGAAGACAGAACTGAATCAGTAGTTTGGATGCTGAGAAATACTCCAGCCACCATTCCCGTCTCCCTGTCTTTACTTCTGTCTTGAAAACGCTGCATGACAAATTGGACCAGATTTTCTGAACCCTAAAGAAAATGTGTGGTCCTATAATAAACGTATTTGGTTAGCAGAATAATGTCTTTGAAATTACACCAACAGCCTTAAAAAATGCTGGCAGGGAGCTCGGGCTCTCTTCCCCTTTTCTTTTTATAAAAGAAGTTAATTTTCTTTTTCATATTATGTGACACAGGACAGAATGAGAAAACATGAATCTCACACAGAAACACACACACATCTATGCACACACGAATCCTAAACTTAAGCCATCAGAATGGTACCCACTTCACCATCTCTCCTCCATCATGTGGATCACGTGTGGAGAAGCCAAACAGCTGGCTCCAGGTTCAATCCTCTATCAGTGTGGGCACCAGGACTGATGAGCAAACTCTGGAGCTTCCTTGTGTGACTCTTGCCTCCACGCTTCGATGACTTTGGACAGATTCTTCCAGTGGATTAGCATCAAATGGCTTTTCTCAGGTCCTGTTGAGAGAGCCACAGACCTGAGTTTCTCCTTTCCAGGACTGCTCACTGCCCACAGTCCAGTAGCTTCTCCTTCTGCCGACTTAACCTGGCTCCTTAGTTTCCAGGGTGTAGGGTGAGGAGAGAGGGGCCCAGATGTGGATGGTGAAGCCGGAAGATGTTGGTCTCTTTATCTACAGGCATGGGCACAGCAGCTCCAGTGGAGTCCAAGCCAATACCACCACCCATAAGGAATGTTATTAAATCCGCTTCCACCTGCTTCTGCCAGGAACCTGATAGAAGGCCGGGAACAGAGTTAATACTGATGAGCTACAAGGTCAAGTCAACACGACGGGCCAACTTTCCAGCAGGCAGCATTAATCAGACTCAGTGGGTTACAATAAACAAGCAAACAAACAAATAAATGCACAGCACATGAAGGGGACAGGATGACCAGTTGGCACCAGCAGAAGGGGAGGGAAGCTGGGTGGTAGATATCGGGAAGCAAGACACAGTGTTTTCGTGTATGAAACTGTCAACAGGTAAAGAAAAGATTTCATTTTTAAAAAGCCATGCTCTTGGAGTTACCATGAAGCAGGTGTTAGATTTATTGTGGGCAAGGCTTGCGGAAGATAAAGTTGGGAAAGGAGAAAAACTTTCCGTCTTTAATGCAGATTTGACATAAAAAGGAGCCAGGGAGCAAAGCACACTCCCTGAGTACCACTCAGATCTAACCCGAGTCTAGACATCCCAGAGGAGCTGGAAACAGAGAGCGCTGGTTATGCAGGAGACTGCTCAGGAGGAAATGGCCAGGCCAAGAGTTGGGCAAGGCAGTAGCAAGAAGAACAATGGGCTGAGCTGGAGGACTGAACCGCAGGCAGGTACATAGACACACACAGGCAGGCAGCCTTGCAGACCAGCCCCAAGTTCTTTCTTGAAAGAAGAGCAGAGGCACCACTCTGTGCTGTCTGGAGGGCTGCTCACAAACACTGGATGGGGCAGAGAGAAGATTTAAAGGACTAGCAATGAGGGGTGCCATCCCTCCTGTGTCCCAAGGAACAGCATTGTGATCACACCAGAGGGAGGGCGCTAAGTGCTCACCCCTCTCCACCTCTGCCCACAGAAACTCCCTGTTCTTTATTCTCAGCCCATGGTACAATGAGGGGCTCAGCCCCTGGGCAGCAGAGAAGTCGGGGGATGGGGGGACAAGTGTGCAGCCTACCCCACACGTGCAAGAGTGTGCAGCCTACCCCACACGTGCATGAGTGTGCAGCCTACCCCACACGTGCATGAGTGTGCAGCCTACCCCACATGTGCATGAGTGTGCAGCCTACCCCACATGTGCATGAGTGTGCAGCCTACCCCACATGTGTGCGAGTGTGCAGCCTACCCCACACGTGCATGAGTGTGCAGCCTATCCCACATGTGTGCGAGTGTGCAGCCTACCCCACATGTGCATGAGTGTGCAGCCTACCCCACACGTGCATGAGTGTGCAGCCTACCCCACACGTGCATGAGTGTGCAGCCTACCCCACACGTGCATGAGTGTGCAGCCTACCCCACACGTGCAAGAGTGTGCAGCCTACCCCACACGTGCATGAGTGTGCAGCCTACCCCACATGTGCATGAGTGTGCAGCCTAACCACACGTGCATGAGTGTGCAGCCTACCCCACATGTGCATGAGTGTGCAGCCTACCCCACACGTGCATGAGTGTGCAGCCTACCCCACATGTGCATGAGTGTGCAGCCTACCCCACACGTGCATGAGTGTGCAGCCTACCCCACATGTGCATGAGTGTGCAGCCTACCCCACACGTGCATGAGTGTGCAGCCTACCCCACACGTGCATGAGTGTGCAGCCTACCCCACATGTGCATGAGTGTGCAGCCTACCCCACACGTGCATGAGTGTGCAGCCTACTCCACACGTGCATGAGTGTGCAGCCTACCCCACACGTGCATGAGTGTGCAGCCTAACCACACGTGCATGAGTGTGCAGCCTACCCCACACGTGCATGAGTGTGCAGCCTAACCACACGTGCATGAGTGTGCAGCCTACCCCACATGTGCATGAGTGTGCAGCCTAACCACACGTGCATGAGTGTGCACTTCTGCTTTCCTGAATCTTAAACCCTGGTGTAGGAGGCCATGGGGGAGCAGAACAAGAACACAGGCACTCCTTGTATTGGTCACCTGCCCACCAAGTCGTCCACATTCTACCCACTCTGCCCACTTCTAGGGGGCACTGGTCTGGTCTGAGCCCCTCAGGATGCCCTTACAGCCCTGTGCATCCCTGCCCACGCCCCTACTCCCAGATCTTACCCTTTCCTAGAGTGTTCCATCCACTTCCATAAGCTCACTCTCCCCAGCTGTCTGCAGGCCTGTATCCTGGGATGCTATTTCCCAGACATCCACAGCCACAGGAAGAGCGGGCGATGTTGGGCAAATGACTTCTGGCAGCGAGCAGTTACGATAATTTTTTAATGATACCAGCTGTACTGAGCCGGTACAGTTCGATATAGGCCTGTTGGAGCAGAACGGGGCTGACGGAGGACTTCTCTCCTAACGTGGTTTGATTTAGTGAGACGTTTGATTTGCACTTTTATTAAAGGGAAGTAATGTATTAAATTGGTCTGCTGCTGCTTGGTTTACTCTTGGTGGAAGGATGCTCTCCATCTGTATCAGTGGTGGAAGGATGCTCTCCATCTGTATCAGTGGTGGAAGGATGCTCTCCATCTGTATCAGTGGTGGAAGGATGCTCTCCATCTGTATCAGTGATGGAAGGATGCTCTCCATCTGTATCAGTGGTGGAAGGATGCTCTCCATCTGTATCAGTGATGGAAGGATGCTCTCCATCTGTATCAGTGGTGGAAGGATGCTCTCCATCTGTATCAGTGATGGAAGGATGCTCTCCATCTGTATCAGTGATGGAAGGATGCTCTCCATCTGTAACAGTGATGGAAGGATGCTCTCCATCTGTATCAGTGGTGGAAGGATGCTCTCCATCTGTATCAGTGATGGAAGGATGCTCTCCATCTGTATCAGTGATGGAAGGATGCTCTCCATCTGTATCAGTGATGGAAGGATGCTCTCCATCTGTATCAGTGATGGAAGGATGCTCTCCATCTGTATCAGTGATGGAGGGATGCTCTCCATCTGTAACAGTGATGGAAGGATGCTCTCCATCTGTATCAGTGGTGGAAGGATGCTCTCCATCTGTATCAGTGATGGAAGGATGCTCTCCATCTGTATCAGTGGTGGAAGGATGCTCTCCATCTGTATCAGTGATGGAAGGATGCTCTCCATCTGTATCAGTGGTGGAAGGATGCTCTCCATCTGTATCAGTGATGGAGGGATGCTATCCATCTGTAACAGTGATGGAAGGATGCTCTCCATCTGTATCAGTGGTGGAAGGATGCTCTCCATCTGTATCAGTGGTGGAAGGATGCTCTCCATCTGTATCAGTGATGGAAGGATGCTCTCCATCTGTATCAGTGGTGGAAGGATGCTCTCCATCTGTATCAGTGGTGGAAGGATGCTCTCCATCTGTATCAGTGATGGAGGGATGCTCTCCATCTGTATCAGTGGTGGAAGGATGCTCTCCATCTGTATCAGTGGTGGAAGGATGCTCTCCATCTGTATCAGTGGTGGAAGGATGCTCTCCATCTGTATCAGTGGTGGAAGGATGCTCTCCATCTATATCAGTGGAGGAAGGATGCTCTCCATCTATATCAGTGGAGGAAGGATGCTCTCCATCTGTATCAGTGGTGGAAGGATGCTCTCCATCTATATCAGTGGTGGAAGGATGCTCTCCATCTGTATCAGTGGTGGAAGGATGCTCTCCATCTGTATCAGTGATGGAGGGATGCTCTCCATCTGTAACAGTGATGGAAGGATGCTCTCCATCTGTATCAGTGGTGGAAGGATGCTCTCCATCTGTATCAGTGATGGAAGGATGCTCTCCATCTGTATCAGTGGTGGAAGGATGCTCTCCATCTGTAACAGTGATGGAAGGATGCTCTCCATCTGTATCAGTGATGGAAGGATGCTCTCCATCTGTATCAGTGATGGAAGGATGCTCTCCATCTGTAACAATGGTGGAAGGATGCTCTCCATCTGTATCAGTGGTGGAAGGATGCTCTCCATCTGTATCAGTGGTGGAAGGATGCTCTCCATCTGTATCAGTGATGGAAGGATGCTCTCCATCTGTATCAGTGATGGAAGGATGCTCTCCATCTGTAACAGTGATGGAAGGATGCTCTCCATCTGTAACAGTGATGGAGGGATGCTCTCCATCTGTAACAATGGTGGAAGGATGCTCTCCATCTGTATCAGTGATGGAAGGATGCTCTCCATCTGTATCAGTGATGGAAGGATGCTCTCCATCTGTAACAGTGATGGAGGGATGCTCTCCATCTGTAACAATGGTGGAAGGATGCTCTCCATCTGTATCAGTGGCGGAAGGATGCTCTCCATCTGTAACAATGGTGGAAGGATGCTCTCCATCTGTAACAATGGTGGAAGGATGCTCTCCATCTGTAACAATGGTGGAAGGATGCTCTCCATCTGTAACAGTGATGGAAGGATGCTCTCCATCTGTAACAGTGATGGAAGGATGCTCTCCATCTGTAACAATGGTGGAAGGATGCTCTCCATCTGTAACAATGGTGGAAGGATGCTCTCCATCTGTAACAATGGTGGAAGGATGCTCTCCATCTGTAACAGTGATGGAAGGATGCTCTCCATCTGTAACAATGGTGGAAGGATGCTCTCCATCTGTAACAATGGTAGAAGGATGCTCTCCATCTGTATCAGTGATGGAGGGATGCTCTCCATCTGTAACAATGGTGGAAGGATGCTCTCCATCTGTAACAATGGTAGAAGGATGCTCTCCATCTGTATCAGTGATGGAAGGATGCTCTCCATCTGTATCAGTGGTGGAAGGATGCTCTCCATCTGTATCAGTGGTGGAAGGATGCTCTCCATCTGTATCAGTGGTGGAAGGATGCTCTCCATCTGTATCAGTGGTGGAAGGATGCTCTCCATCTGTATCAGTGGTGGAAGGATGCTCTCCATCTGTATCAGTGGTGGAAGGATGCTCTCCATCTGTGTCAGTGGCCGGCTCCCTTCTCCCCCCACGCATTCATTCACAAGTCCATGGCCAGGTCCTCCTTTCAGTGTTTGTAGCCAAGCACGACCTTGAACTTATGATCCTTTTGCTTCCAGCTCCTGGGTGCAGCAATCACAGGCATGCACTGTTTTTGTGCCATACCGGCAATTGAACACAGGGCTTCACACATGCTAAACCAGTTCCTTAAGTGAAGGCTCAGGGCTTTTCTAAGTTGCTTATTTTTCTTCGGTGTTTGCAAAAGCAATTGTCACATCCAAATGGCCTGACTACGTTTAGATGGTGGCCAGAGCCTGAAAAGGGTCAAAGTAACCCTCACTTTCTGTTGTACATACTTCTACTCTCGCCACAGAGAAAAACAAAACACGGGTTAGTGTTTTCTGTTGGGAGGCTGGAGAGTGTGGGTTGGCCAGGCAGCTCTGTCCTCAGGGTGTCCGGAAAGCCTCAGCTGAGCAGCCTGGGGTGAAGACTAGGAGGGGGAGGGGGCATCTCTTCTTTGTCTCCTGTTCATCTGGGGTTTGAAAACTTTTGTGCTGTATCTTTAGTCTGTCGAACAGTAGAAGGAAGCCTAAAAAGGTTTCCCCCATGTATATATATGCCTGCAATAATGTGTACCACAGACCCCGCAGTGCCCCGGGGATCTATCGTCTCCTGGTTATGGAGGCCCGAGCATATTTGGAGGTTCTGCAGATCTGGCTTCTTCTGAGGCCCTGTTTTTACTAACAGACATCTGTCTTCTTGTGATGCACTGGGTATTCCTCCACTCAGGCTGACAAGAGCTTACTTCAGTCACTTCCTTTTATCTGAAACACCCTTTTAAGGCCGGCTCTCCAGATGCAGTTGCATCCTGGGATATTAGCGTGCTAGGATCTCAGCATGAGAACGTAGAGGGAATGCATCCGCTCTGTGACTCTCTCCTAGTTACCTTTATTTGGGATATAGTCCTGTTCTGGTGGCTTATGGTGACCTGTAAGGCTCTAACCCTGGCCATCTGGAGCTATGATCTTGGTAGACAGGGGTCTCTTGCATTCACAGCACACTGCCCCTTAAAAGCGATGGCAGGCTTTCTGTGAAAAAAAAAAAAAACCTGTAGCAAGTGCTTCTATACAGCCAATAACTTTCTTCATGTGTATTTACTTTCGTAAGTTTGGATTCTGGGTCAGTAGGTCTCTGTAAGTACGGCCTACCTGTCTTCACAAACAACAAAAGCTCAAACAAAAATTTTGAGAGTCTTTGTGTAGTCAGTCGGCTCTCACTGAGGAACTTGGAACACACCTGTGCACAAGACAAGCCTGGGGTCCTGTCTTCCAGAGCTTGGCATTTGTTTTCTGCTGTATTGAAAATTAAAGCCAGGACCTCACTCATGCTAAGCAAATACTCTTGAGCTAAATTTCTAGTACTTGAGCTTTTAAAGGTATATTTTAAAGATTTATTCATTTTTTATGTATGAGTGGTTTGCCTCTGTGACAGATCAGAGAAGGACATTAGATCTTCCAGAACTGGAATTCCAGATGCTTGTGAGCTGCCACATGGGTGCTGGGAATCAAACCGAGGCCTCTGGAGGGGCAGCCAGTGCTCTTAACCTCTGAGTCGTCTCTCCAGACCAGAGTCCCTGATTTCTCTTTCTTATTTTGAGATAGGGTCACACACTAAGTTGCCAAGGCTGCCTTTGAACTCTCCATGTAACCCAGGAAGGCCTTGAACTTGTATTCCTCCTGCTTCAGCTTCCCAAGTAACTGGGGTTACAGGTCTGTACCACCAAGACTCCTAGACTTCTCATTCCATGAAACAAACAAAAGATGTAACAAAGCAATTCTAAACAATGTCCTTCTACACTACTGTATGATTGTGTCTACCTGTCATCATCCATCCCTTCATCCATCTGCCCAGCCCTTTATCCACCCATCCATCCACACATCCCTTCATCCACTCATTCATCTGCCCAGCCCTTTATCCACCCATCCATCCACACATCCCTTCATCCACTCATTCATCTGCCCAGCCTTCATCCACCCATCCATCCACACATCCCTTCATCCACCCATCCATCCACACATCCCTTCATCCACTCATTCATCCGCCCAGCCCTTCATCCATCTGCCCAGCCCTTCATCCATCCATCATCCATCCACATCCACACATTCATCATCCACCCATCCATCCACCCATCCATCCACCCATCCATCCACCCATCCATCCACCCATCCATCCACACATCCCTTCATCCACCCATCCATCCACACATCCCTTCATCCACTCATCCATCCACACATCCCTTCATCCATCTGCCCAGCCCTTCATCCATCCATCATCCATCCATCATCCACACATCCATCATCCACCCATCCATCCACCCATCCATCCACACATCCCTTCATCCATCTGCCCAGCCCTTCATCCATCCACCCATCCCTTTGTTGTAATACGAGCAGCGGGGCTGCGTCCCCAGCACCCGGCCACCCCCACAGCTAGCTTTACCCGAAATAATTACACGGAAACTGTATTCTTTTAAACACCGCTTGACCCATTTCTATCTAGCCTCTTCTAGGCTAGCTCTCACACCTGGACTAGCCCATTTCTAATAATCTGCTGTAGCCCACGAGCTGGCTTACCAGGAATGATCTTAACCTGCATCTGCCTGGAGTGGGAGAATCATGGCTACTCCCTGATCCAGCTTCTTTCTCCCAGCATTCTGTTCTGTTTACTCCTCCCACCTATGTTTTAACCTATGAGGCCAAGCAGTTTCTTTATTACTTAACCAATGAAATTAACACAAAACAGAACTCTCCCCCCATCATCCCTTCATCCATCTGCCCAGCCCTTCATCCATCTGCCCAGCCCTTAATCCATCTGCCCAGCCCTTAATCCATCTGCCCAGCCCTTCATCCATATGCCCATCCCTTCATTCATCTGCCCAGCTCTTCATCCACCCATCCATCCACACATCCTTCATCCACTCATTCATCTGCCCATCCCTTCATCCATCTGCCCAGCTCTTCATCCACCCATCCATCCACACATCCCTTCATCCACTCATTCATCTGCCCATCCCTTCATCCATCCATCATCCATCCATCATCCATCCATCATCCACACATCCATCCATCCACCCATCATCCACCCATTCATCATACTATACCTTGGATCTGAAATTTCAGTAATCAGCTGGCTGGGACCCTTTTGCCCTACCTGGACATGAGTAGATTAAGAGGAGCTTTTAGTGTCAGCAGCACCAGGTCCTTGAGTGTCCAATGCCCAGACCCTGGACTGCCAGACTCCGGAGTTCACAGCTCCCATCTGTGGCAGGGGCCTGCTGTTTTGGGTTTTAAAAGCTGTTGTTCTAGATACTCAGGATGAAAGCTCATTGCTCTCTGGATCGTGACCATCAACAGCCCTAGTACTTAGCAGCTCCAGTTCCATGTGGTTCCAGCAGCAGGCAAGGCCTGCTGGGGTCTAGCTCCTGGACATCCTCAGACATGGGGCCCTCGGTTCCCACAGGTTCATGGTATTGGAATCCTTGGTCCTTACAGCGTACAGGTCCCTGGAATTCTTCCAGTGTTTAAGGCCCACGGTTTCTTGTCTTCAGCTGCTCACAGCCTTTGTCATTTCCACACCTGTGTCCCGGGTCCTGGTCATTCTCAGGACCTCTGCAGCTGTCTCTCACAGCTGGCGTGACTGTCACCGTTGGTCCCGCTGCCTCCACTGTCTCCTCTATGTATTCCCACCTGGGCTCACTCTACTAATCATAAAGATAAAAAATAGTCTAGAAAAGCCACTCGAGGGAAGCAAATCATCAGGTTTAGTATTGCAGCACTAGGGGACATCCCAGGAGGGTGTCTGTGCTGACTCAAGAAGTGATTGGAAATGACTGCTTTTATAATCAGGAGGGGGCGAGCGAGAGTGTTTGTCCCAATCATGCCACAGACTTTCATACAGAAGGGCTGCGATGACCTGAACAGATTGCAGCAGAGTCCTCCCTACAAATGAAAGACTGTGCTGATTGTAGGAAGTGCTCCCTCTCTGGCCTGGAGGGAAAGGGGCACCGGAGCTCACTGAGATGCCCGTGATGGAATCACTGAGATGTGGTGGAAAAAAGTCCTTACAAACTGTTTGAAAAATCAGCAGCTTGAACAGCACCTTCTGGAGCAGGCAGCTGCGGTTACAGGGAAGCTTCCTCCAGGCCTCTGTGAAGAGTTCCAAGCAGTGAGGCTGCTGTGAGGGCAGTCTGTGTACAAATCAGATGACAATGGGATCTTCAGGAGTGGGGCCAGTGGGAGGTCTCTGGTCAAGAAGAACGTGCTCTTGAGGGGACAGTGGGGACCCAGCCCTTTCGTATTCTCCTGCATCCTGGCTATGAGATGCCTTTTCTCTTCCATTTATTCTCGCCAGGATGGGTCACTAAAGACCCAGAACATCAGGACCAATCAGTCCTGGGTTGTGACCAAGAAAGTTATCGGCCATAATTAATATTTCCCTTTTATCTTGGATATTTCCCCATAGTTTGTGAGCTGAAAAGAAACCTAAGCAATTGTTGACTCTAACTTATTTATTATAAATGTGTGGTTTTTCCTTAAGCTAAATTTGCACCCAACAATTTAAGAGTGTCCATGTGGGGCAGAGTTAGGTACTGTACTACAAACAAAGCCACATTGAAATGACCTGTTGAAGGGCTGGAGAGATGGCTCAGCAGTTAAGAGCACTTGTTGCTCTTGCAGAAGACTCATGTTTGGTTCCTGGCACTCCTTGATGGCTCACAATCCTCTGTAACTCCAGTTCCATGGAATTCAAT
Source organism: Microtus pennsylvanicus (assembly GCF_037038515.1). Lineage (NCBI taxonomy): Eukaryota > Metazoa > Chordata > Mammalia > Rodentia > Cricetidae > Microtus > Microtus pennsylvanicus. The sequence goes on along the minus strand of NC_134590.1, from coordinate 8,213,450 downwards.
GCCCTCTTCTGGCCTCTGAAGGCACAGGCTCACACCTGGTACACACGTACACACACACACACACACGGTACACACACATGCATATGTGCAAGAAAAACACATGAATAAAATAAATAAATTTAGAAAAAAATTAAGTGCTGTTTTGTCTTCAGTATCTTAAAGCTGACCTAGATCCCTGTCTTTTCATATAGAAACAAGAATCAAGATCCTTGATTTTTAGATAGTGCCTCGATATCATGTATCGTCTCAAGATCAAACCAAGATCAAAGCATCCATGTTGTGGCTGCCCCCCCCCAGCATCATTAGTTGTAACGGAAATGTGTACACTCCAAGACCTGAATTTCAGGATTTTGCTTGACCCTGTTATAAGCCGCTCAGTCGCAGGAACTGCAGAGGACTGTGTAAATGGATGCACTCACTGCTTGGCACCTCTGGGAGAAGCACTTTCTGATGCTAGACGCGTAAGTGCCCTTTAGTTCTGAGGTGGAAGTGAAGGGAGCTCCATCAAGTCTGGCGGAGCTGCTCTTGCATTTGTAAGCAGCAACTGCAGAGCCCAGGAGCTGATGGGAGACTTTCCTGTTCCTTTATCCCAGCTGGGAGACACTCGCCATCTACAGAAGGAGCTGATGGGAGACTTTCCTGTTCCTTTATCCCAGCTGGGAGACACTCGCCATCTACACAAGGAGCTGATGGGAGACTTTCCTGTTCCTTTACCCCAGCTGGGAGACACTCGCCATCTACACAAGGAGCTGATGGGAGACTTTCCTGTTCCTTTACCCCAGCTGGGAGACACTCACCATCTACACAAAGATGCCCCAGACCGGGGCTGTGAACCCCAAATTCGGTAGTAAAAGTACGTAACTACACCTCATTCAGGTCCAGCCCTGCTGCTTTATCCATGGATGGCACAGGCAGAAAAGCATCTTCTGACGATTCTGCCAATAGCCACGTTTTCATGTTGCCTCATAGAGGAGAGAAAATAGAAGGACAGGAACTGCAAGACAGACCCCAAGTTGTGAATGACATGGACAAGTAACCCAAGGCTTGTTTTCTCAAAAATCACAGGTCAGGGGCTGGAAGGAAGGGTGCCCTTTCTCGGGGATGATGTGGGATTCCCCTCTGTATGCTGTGAATACCACTGGTGAATAAAGAATCTGCCTTGGCCTGTTGATGGGACAGGACTTCAGTTGGCAGGGAAACTTAAACTGAATGCTGGGAGAAAGGAGGCAGAGTCAGAGAGAAGCCATGGAGCCGCTGCCAGAGACAGATATGCTGAAACTTCGCTGGTAGGCAAAGTGATGCACAGATTAATGGGAATGGGTTAAATTAAGATGTAAGAGTTAGCCAATAAGAAGCTAGAGCTAGTGGGCCAAGCAGTGATTTAAATAATATGGTTTCTGTGTGATTATTTCGGTTCTAGGCAGCTGGGAACCAACAAGTGGCCCTTCCTCCCACACAGGGCAAGGTCTTCCTAAGAACTTCAAAATCCTGTGAGATAGTCACCATCAAGGTATGGCTGGCTGCCCTTCCACACACAGTCAGAGATACTGTGGAGGGCAAGAGGAAGAAAGTCTGCTGAAGGCTGTGGCAGAGCCGCCCTGTTTCTTCCCTACCAGGTTTGCTGTGCTCACAGGTGCCTGAGACCAGGACTTCCTCCCAAGAGGAAATCTGATGTTGTACATTTAGAAATCAGGGTTATTCCCAGGGGTGGGGCTGGGGTGGGGCCTCAGGCACAGAGGTCCGCAGGGGAAGGGCAGAGAGAGCAAGGAAGGAAGAGGTTCCAGTTCATTTACAACGCTTCTGTGACGCAGAGGAAAGGAGTTTGAGTGACTCCTGGGAATTTGGAAACTTAAACATAGGATCACAAAGTTTAGTTGGATGTGTGCTTTCTTCAATGTCCCATCATCAGCCAACGAGGACACAGCTTTACGTCATTGTCCCTGTGCCTGGGGACAGGACTGAAATAAAGAAATGAACCACACACGAGTAACTCCAAACAAAGCTACGTGTTCATGAGCTTCGACCTCCCTCCTCACCAGTCCTGCCGTCCTAGCCCCCAAGTGAACCCTGGGATAGGAACAACGTGAGGCGCAGGGATAAGACAGAGTTTCAGAGAAAAAAGACTCTGATGGATGACACAGTGTTATGGTTTGGGGGTGACGTGCACCCCAAAAGCTCTTGTGGTAAAGGTTGGGTGGCCAGTCAGTGGGTTTGAAAAAGTGAGTGGACCACAGGGCTTCAACCTCCTCAGTGAATTCCGAAACTGATAGAGTATGTAAATGAGGAGGTGGGGCCTGGCTGGAGGATGTCGTCCCTGGGGACACGCCTCTGATGCAGGTATCCGGTCAGATGCCCTGACTCAATACCTGTTGATGACTGTTGGGAATTGTGAGTCAAAATAAAAAGGGCTCCTTTAAGCTGTGTGCCTGGATACTTCATCGCTGTGCTGAACACGGACCAACACACACAGCTGCTCTTCACACAGAGAGAATTTCGGAATGACAGATTCCAACTAGTGAACACCAAAATCAGGCCTGGAGGCTTCCGGCCTGTGACCCCTCTCTCTGCACCCCATTGGCAGCTGTGTCGGGGCTGCGCTGCCACGCCCCTCTGCTGCCCTCTCTTGGGCTCCATGCTGCATCCCGCACTGCGGCAGGACACCTTGCGGTGCCGCCTATCTTTCCTGTCTTGAACCTTCCCGATGCCAACACGACTGAGCCTTCCTTTCGCCCTCACATCTAACACAATTGGCATGCTGTCCCATCGATTCAACACGCTCTTTACAAGGCAAATTAGCATCCAAAACTGTTCTTACCTAGACGCTACATAATGATCACTTTATATTTTGCGGCGAAATCAGTGATGGCCACATGCACATGACACATTAGCAGACACAGAGTTCCAGATGAACCGTTGGTTATTAAGTGGTGGTGGCCTGGTATGGAAAATTAATACACTTATTTAGTAGAAGTCGCTAAAGTAACATGCATCAGTGGCTGAGATCAATTAGAATACAAATTAGGTGTATAAACAGTAGAATGAAGGCTTAATTTGTGTTTAATTTGATGCCTGGCATGTCTGAGTTATACACCTTTCAAATGGCAACAGCAAAGAGGAAATCAAACATCTAAATAGGCATTGATTTATAGCGTGGGCTGAGCAGTGAATACACGCCCTTTACAAACATTTTAAAGTTAATTACTGTGTGTGCACACAAGTGACTGTGAGCATGCACGTGCACACATCTGGGTGTGCAGGTTCTCACGTCCACTCACATGTGCTCGTTTGTGGGATCCAGTTCTCTCCTTTCACCATGTGGATCCCACGGTCAGACTCAGCAAGTGCTGTTCCCCTCTCACCCTCTGGGCCACTTCACTGACCCCAAACAAATCTCTTTTAAGGCAAAGACAGTGGAACAGCACTTATACTGCAGACACATCTCCTTTTCCTTCCTTTCTTTTGGTTTTTCAAGACAGGGTTTCTCTGTGTAACAGTCCTGGATATCCTGGTTATCCTTGCTGTCCTGGCCTCAAAGCCACCGAGATCCGCCTGCCTCTGCCTCCTGAGTGCTGAGATTAAAGGTGTGTGCCACCACGCCCAGCTTTGAGAACCATTTTCTCCATCTTTCCCTTTTACCTTTTCTTGTGCCGTACACAGCACAGTAAATTGTAAGCCAGGAGCCCTGCTGTCACTCACCACTGAGGCCTCACCCTGTCTCTCTGCTCCTTCAGTGTGATTAGAAGCAAATGCTGTGTTCGTGAGCGAGAAGGAAATCAAATGCTCTCTGGGGTCACACAAACATGATTCCATCTTCATCCTGCCCTTGTTAGCATGTGTGAGCACATATACATAACACTGTGTATTTGATGATACAGCCTCAGTGACTGAATCACACATCCACATTCTAATAGTGAAACATAGTTTTAATGTTGACTCATATCTTTTGTTGATATGTTGTCTGAGGTTTTCTGTTCTGTCTGGTTCCTGCAGTCATTAAGTCCCAAAGAAATCACATGGAGGTCTACATTAATTATAAACTGATTGGCCTAGAATCTCAGGCTCTTATTAACTCTTATAGCTTATATTAGCCCACAATTCTTATCTGTGTTAGCCACATGGCTTGGTACCTTTTTCACACCTTGCTTGCTCTGTGTCTGGCTTCCTCTCAGTCTGGGTGACAAGCGCAGACTGAAACTCCCCTCTCCCCAGAACTCTCATTTTACTTTACTTCCTGCCTGGCTACTGGTGAATCAGCGTTTATTTAAAATACAAGTGACAGGGTATAGACCATTGTCCCACAGCATTGACACTGTCTGAGACAAAATTTCCCCGTTCATATGTATTTCACCCTCCCCCCACTACCCCTTCCTCCAAGCCAATGAGCAAGAGAACTGCAGAGACTAAAGCTGCTAGCCGGTTGTCATGGTAGCCACTGTGGACAGCATTCGGAAGGCTTCAGGCACTGCCATCTCCTATCTTGGCTTTGCAGACCTCGATCATCTGCTTGGTGGCCCATTTGAGGTCGGTGGAAAGTCCCAGGAAGCACGTGAAGTCAATGAGCCAGGTGGTTGGGTTGAAATTTAAGCCAAATTCACTGGCAGAGTAGTTAAGGGAAAGGTGTGGTAGTAATGGTGGAAGCCTTCCCCTGGAAGACTAAAGACACAGAGTAGTGGGTTTCATTACAACATCTTCATACACAAGTGCCATTCTTTCATTCTCAATTGTTCCCCCTCCCTTGCTGCCTTCTCTTCTATCCTCTGCCTTGCCCCGGCTGGTTCCCCTCCTTCCCCAGTGAGTCCACTCCTTGCTTTCTTATTGAAAGTCCTCAATTGCCTGCTCCTTTCCCTCCCTCCCTCCCTTGAAACCTCCCCCTTCTAAAGATCCCCTTTCTAGTTTTCTGAATGACATGCACATTAGCACACATCTGTTCATACATATTATTCTAAATCTAGATTCTACATATAAAACATGTGGCACTTGTCTTTCTAAGCGTAGCTTATTTTGCTTGTCATAATGCCTGGTTCCAGTCATTTTCCTGTGACTCATGAGTTCACCTTGCCTTGCCATTGCATGAAATCTCACTGTGCGTATGGACCATATTCCTTTTTTTTTCTTTTTTTAAACAATCTTTTTTTTGGGGGGGGGGTTCAAGACAGGGTTTCTCTGTGGCTTTGGAGCCTGTCCTGGAACTAGCTCTGTAGACCAGGCTGGTCTCGAACTCACAGAGATCCGCCTGTCTCTGCCTCCCAAGTGCTGGGATTAAAGGCGTGCGCCACCATACCACCCCCAGTTTCTCCTCCCTCCCCTCCTCTCCTCCTGCTCCCCCTACCTTCTCCCTACTCCACACCCCATCCACTCCTCAGGGAGGGTAAGGCTTTTCTTGGGGAGTCATCACTTTGAGGCAGGACCAAGCCCCCCCCCCAGTATCTAGACTGAGCAGGGTATCCCTTCATAGAGAATGGGTTCCAAAAAGACAGCTCATGCACTAGGGATTAATCCTGAAGGACGACATTTCTTTATCCATCTGCTGATGGACATCTAGACTGGTTCTGTTTCCTGAATGTTGTTAACTGAGCAGCTACAAACACATATGCCTGCTGAGGAGTTCTATCAGTGTTTAGGGTCTACCTTGTATAAGGCTGCTTCAGACTGTGCATTTGGGCAAAGGGCTTGGCTCCAGCCCCGGAAACATTCACTTTGTTACTAGACAGGCTAAGTTGAACAGAAAATACCAACAGTTGTTCAGCCACAGCAAGATCAGCTTTCCAGTATGGAGGGCAGAAAAGTTGCTGCTCCCTCAGGGCCTCCTTTCTCGAGGTAAATGCCATGAGGCCGACAATAGGTCATTTTGACATCTGTTCATAAAAGGAAAGTAGTCTCTGTGGGCGGGAATGAGCACAGGAAGACTTCCTTCAAGCTTGGGTGGGAAACGTGAAAATGTTCAGAGAGGTGAGGGAATTGCAGACCCGAACCTTTATAGATCCAATCCTCTGAACATTGTCCCGTCTCCCGCTGAGCGGTCCTCCATGCGGCTCCCAAAGAGTCATCTTCACGACCTGAGACCTTCACTCATTCGATTTTCTTTGTCTTTCTTCTACTAATTTTTTTAAATAGCAAAAACGTTAGTATCACATATAACAACATATGTTGAAAATATATGTGCATTGTAGAATGAGCAAACCGAGCTGATTAACCTATGCATTCCCTCCATACTTAGTTTTCGTGGTAGAAGCTAAAAAAACCACTACAAACAATTTTAAGAACACAATATGTTGTTGACACCTATAATCACCATATTTGTATAATATTTGTATAATATGGTAATTATGGTGTCAACAACGTATTGTGTGTTTTTAATGGATTTCTTTTATCCGGTGGTGTGTGTGTGTGTGTGTGTGTGTGTGTGTGTGTGTGTGTGTTTCAATACCTCTCCCCCTCCCTACTGTTGACTGAGGTTTCTTTCTCACCTGGTTCCACAGGTGTTCAGTCCCAAAGAAGCACACAGAGACTTACATTAATTATAGACTGGTTGGCCTATTAGCTCAGGTTTTCTTATTATATTAACTAACTCTTACATCTTAAATTAACCCAGAATTGTTTTTCTGTATTAGCCACGTGGCTTGGTACCTTTTATCAGTGATACATTCTCATCTTGCTTCCTCTGTGTCTGAGTGATGACTACAGACTGAGCCTTTCCTCTTCCCAGAATTCTCCTATTTTGGTCACCCCGCCTATACTTCCTGCCAAACTACTGGCCAATCAGTGTTTTATTAAACCAATACAAGTGACAAATCTTTACAGGGTACAAGACCATTGTCTCACAACACCCGACATCTTCCAGTACCCTGTGACCCAGTTTTGCTCCCTGTTTCTTTGAGTTCCACATTTTGAGGCTCATCAAATATACAAGATGCTACAGCCTTTGTCTTTCTGTGCCTGGAGCACTTCCCCAAGTGTCGCAGCAAAGCCTTCAAGTTTGCTGCCTATGACAGTTCCCCTTCTCCATTCAGGCTGAAGAGCACTGTGTATCACACACTCATGCATCGTGTTGTCTGTGACAACCCTCCGTTGGTGAATGTTCACTCAGTGTCCTGCTACTGTGAACAGTGCTGCCATAAACATGGGGGGCTCAGATGTCTCCTCAGGCCGAGTTGCATCTGGAAAGGTGCAGCTAACAGTTTCGAGTCACTTACTGCACGCTGAGCACAGCACTGAGGGCTCCGTGGTAACAATGATTACCTTCATGCCTTTCAGCTAACTGCCATGATTATCCCTGTTTTAAAACGAGCACAGACACGCACAGGAGGGACAAGTAACTCACCTAAGACCATGAAGCCGGCCCAGAAGGCAGTGCCACAGAAGGCCTATTTCATGCTAAGCACTGTGTATCAACTCACCTCATCCTCCAGTGACCCAGGGAGGAGGGAAGGGCTACTTGTTGTCTGAGGAGCTAGATAGTACACTACCCAGAGAGAAAACAGAGGACCCAGGATGTAACCTAACTTGGACTCTGCACTGGCCTTACTTTTAGCTACTTGTGGTCCCATGAGCCCCTTTCTTGTCATCACCTGCCTGAAGACTTTTTTTCCCTGACAAATGATTGGATAGATCAGCCTAGAGCAGTCAGGACTGTTTGAGAGAAAAGCAATTGCTGCTTCTCCTGTGGGAAATTTTCGTGATGAAAGTAACTATTGTACCATTTATGCAGCATCTTCTGTGCTCCAGAGCGACACGGAGCAGTGTGTATGCTCACGAGGAGACATTGTTATTTCCCATCTAACAGATAAGAAAACCATACATCAGAGAAGTCGCCCGACCTGTTTAAGAGCTAGGATGCCAAGGCCAAAGTTTAATTTCTCCACACCCCTCTACTCTCTTTCTTATAGCCATAAAACCCTCCCTCCCTCAAAGTCAATAACATCTGGCTGCCATTTCCCCATTGGCTCTCAACACCTCCCTCACCAATGGCCCCCTTAGAGAGCTGCCCTGGCCTCTCTGGCTCCAACCCTCTGAGAATTCATTGAAGATTGGCTGCAGCCTGCAGGATTCAGCCTCTACTCAAAGCCCTCTGCCTCCTCCTTGTAAGCTGCCCAAGGAACTAACTATACGGCTGGCTCCAGTTTCCAAAACTCTAATTGGCCAAGGCCATCAACATCTTGTGCAGAGAAAAGACCCCCAACACGGCTTCCCCAAATGCAAGAGGAAAATGCAGTTGGCTTCACTGGTTAACGAGATCACATCCAGCCTAACCCCCTTTCCCTGAGAAAGATGTTCCTTACCAAAATGAAGCAATACGAACCCAACCTAAGAGCAAACCCTAGATCCTTTTCATCCCAAGCACAGCAGGTCCAATTGCAAATAGTCCATCCTGGTTCCCTGCGAGGCTTCTATGCTCACAATGGTGTGGATGGAAGGGGGAGCACAGGGGCCAGCGTGAGTCCAAGTGGGATGATCGCGGGTTGGGTTTTTATACCCCAAACCGTTACTCCCCCTGACCATTCCAGACTCCACAATTCTGTCCCCTGTGGACAAGAAGCCTCCCCAACATAGCGCCAGCCAAGCTGGTCTGCCTTTCATTACAGGCATTGGCCTCTGTGTCTGAGGACAAGCCCAACACGAGATGACTCATCGGCTTCCTTCCTCAACAACGCTCAGTCTAAATGGTCTGATGCCCTTGCCAGCTGCCCACAGACAATCTCCAGAAGGCCTCCAGCGTGGAAACCCTGCTCATTTAAAACTCCTTTCTTCAGTCAGTGGCAGGGAGGAAGGCTGGAGAGGGGCCATTGGTAATGTCTGGCTTTTTGCTTAATGGGTTTTTGAATTTTATAGAACATCACAGAGCATTTAACTACTCAACTTGGCTACTTCCGAGCTATGTGACCCTGAGTAGAATATTTCATTGTGTCAAGCCCCTGCTTTCTCATCTGTAAAATGCTGAACTAACAGATTTATTAAGTGCTGGCCCTATGCCAGGTTCTTCCCTTAGTACTGAGACTCCAGTGAAGTCAACAGATAAAAATCACTTCCTGTGTGGAACAGAGGCAGCCTATTCGGCTGATACATTCTGATAAGAAAGGCAAAGGCTGAACAGTATAGATGGAGCATAGAGTACGTTAGTCATCAGTGCAAGAGAAACAACGAAGGTCAGTAGGATATATTAAGGGCAAGTACTGTGAAATAAGGGGTCTGGGAAGGGCTAACTTACACCATGACTTCTCAGTGAAGACCTAAAGAAAGTGAGGCGCTACCCATTTATCTAAGTATGGCAGGGGAAACACAACACAAAGGCTCAGGAGACTTCAGGTAGGCGCAGGAGAGGGCAGTGGAAGGAGACAAGTGGTGGGGATGGGGGACCAAGAGGAAAAGGTCTCGAAGGGACTGTGGCAGTAAGGATGGCCGGGAGTGGCTAAATTCTGGGTCTATTTCAAAAGACAAGTGATAAGATTTGTTTTTTAAAGACCCTGATGTCGGAGAGAAGAGATGGAGTGGAAGAAGACACCAGAATGGAGACACTATTAGCTGGCATGGGCAAGAGCTGCTGTCTGCGAGCAAGTAGCACATGAGGGCTTAGGCCAGAAGTCAGCGAGGCTGTTGTGTATTTAGCCAGGGATCCCAAGTTGGGGACATTGACATGGATTAGGGGCATTGACACAGGTGCCTAGAGTTAAGGGGTGCTCCAGACAGAGGACACAACAGGAGTAGACATTTGGAACATGTCTGCATCTTTATGTGTGCCAGGCACACGCACTTTCCCATCTGAATTCCACAACAGGCCACAAAGCTGTTTTATCATCTCTCCTTTCCAAGCGTGATGCAGTGGTCCAGAGAGACACTGGACATTCTTAAGGTCACAATGGTTCAGAGCACAGCTACCCACCGAGGCCGCGGGAGGGAGGAGAACTTACTCAGGGGTGACCCACTCGCCCATGCACTGTAAGTGTTCATACAGAAGTGAAAATTCTGTTTTCTCGTGGTCAGACTCAAGACAAACTCTAGGTGAACTGAGCTACTACCCCACTCTTGGATGAAGCACATTCCCCCTGCTCCGTGAGTCTGTCTGTCCATGCTTCCTTATGCCCGTGTGGCTGACCCGTGCAAGTATCGGCCTAGTTATGTCTTCTTAGGGGCTTCCTCAGTCCCCACAGGCCAGGAAAGGTACTCTGTAATGTGCCAGTCTCCCAGTGTTCCTGCCTGCTGCGTTAATGCAAAGTCTCACGCAGAGATCAATGCGCTTAGCCCTCACTTCATGTGAAAAGCAACTGGAGAACGTTTTAAAGAGATGAACGCTGGAAACCCATGGTGCAGACCCACTGACTCAGAACCTCTGGTGAGCGTTTCTATTTTGAAAACCTTCCTATGTTGTAAACATGGAGGCCTATATGGTCCTGCTTTCTGACAGGCACTGCTTTTGTCCAGGCAGGGACTGCTTTTGTCCTCCTCGTAACTGTGTGCCGGGGAATGCTGATCCTATCTATGTCAGCTCATTGGCTCAAAGCTGATTGTGATCGAATCTACCTCATCAATAATTATTTCTGGAATGGGCATGTGGCACCGTAGTGACTAACAGGGTAGGAGAGAAAGGATGACTGTTTTTTCAAAAGGAAATAATAAATGCGGAGAAGGCCCAGAGAAATTACAGTGCGGACCCAGATACTGGAATGTGGGGATGGTAAATGGGGCAGCCATGGGGAAAAGAAAAAAAGGAAAGAAAGAAAAGCTGGCACTTTCTCGAAAAGTCCAATGTCAAGTGATGACGTGCTCAGTACTTCTGGGGTATAGCAAAGCAGAGACCCGAATAGAAATGCGTTTGCCGCTGTAGCAATGTAATTCATAGTAGCAACATGTACAATCAGTGCATGTGTTCATCAATAGATGGATGCACAGACAAAGGGTTATCTGTCCATAAAGCGAGGGGCAGGAAGAGAAGACACAGGACTGTTTAGTAACCACCAGGACTTTTGGGGGTGAGAATGATAAAGGTTTGGGTGACTTGATGATGACATCCTAGAGTCTTTTCTATTACTCAATAAACAACATGACCACAAAGCAACTTGGGGGGAGGGCGGGTAAGAATTTGTTTTATATTATAGCTTTCTGTCTGTAATATTAAAAAAAAAAAAGCTAAGGTAGGAGCTCAAGGCAGGAACTGCAGCAGAGACCGTGGAGGAATGCTGCTCCCCATGGCTTGCTCAGCTACTTTCCCCAGTAACCTAGAACCACCTACCCGGGGAGGTACCATCCACAATGGCTGGGGTTCTCCCACATCAGTCATTAATCAGCAAAATGCCCTGCCAGACACACCCACAAGCCAATCTGGTGGAGTCAGTTCCTCCATTGAGAGTCCCTATTCCCAGGGATGGCTAGGTATGGATCAAATTGACAAAAAAAAAAAAAACAAAACAAAAAAACTAGGGCAGATGGCTATATAGCATTGTGAATGTTCTTAAAGCCACAAACTTGTACACTTAGGATGGTAAATGGTAAATATCGTGACACATATTATCACGACAAAAAAGATGGATATGAAGAACCCTTTTCTACAACATGAAAGTCACAGAGACAGACATGGTTCCTTGTTTCATGCAGTGACCCCTTGTTCCAGCATCTGTGGCTCTGACCAGAAGCATCCAGAAAGTTGGAAGGGCCTTGAAAATGTCATAGAGCCCTTGTGCTAACCAGTCTGGGGCTGCTGTATCCCGGATCCTTTCCTTTGTTTAAGCCAGTTGAATCAAGATTTTTTTCAGGAGATTCTCTAAGGACACTGTCGTATCCCACACGGATCCCTTCTTAGAATGAAAGCCCCTAATCTCCCAGCAGCTGGCACTGCTGCCACTGGCGGAGAATCATGCTGCACCAGGGACAGTCCCTCCACGGATAACCACCACAGTGACTAACAGAAGTAGACCACTGCCTGCACCGGGTCCCTGTGGTCTTGGTTGGTTCTGCTATGGACACTTCACAGAGACTAGCTTCTTCTCTTGTCCCTTCCTGGTCCCATTGCTTCCTCCGTGGATGCTCATCCTAGGGGCACTCCCAGGTGACTCCCTCTGAGCTGGCCTCTTAGGTGACTGTTGATGATAGTTTCCTACCAGATAAAAATGTCCCATCCTGCAGGAAGCTCCTTAAGCAGGGAGGCAAACAACTCAAAACGGCTTCAGAATGTTCCTGAAACTGAACCGATTCACTAGGCCTCTCCCAGCCAGAGTAAGCAATAAAAACTGAGAGTCCCTCTTAGACAAGCCAGACTGCAAAGGGAACTCTGAGACCAGACCAGCTGTCTCAAAGAAACAGAAATCAGAGGAGCTTCCCGGGGGTGGTTTAGACCATGAGTTTGAGGCCAACCTGGTCTATAAGAGCTAGTTCCAGGACAGCTAGGATTGTTGCACAGAGAAACCCTATCTCAAAAAACCAAAAGAAAAAAGAAAGAAAGGACGGATGGAAGGAAGGAAATGTTTATTATTTATTAAAAATTTCCACTTCCTCCCATCCTCCCATTAAGAGCTTTGTCTTTCATGTGTGGTGTCTTTAAGCAAAAAGCAGGAATGATTACTGTGTTCAAAATATCCCCTGAAAGCTCTGGACCCAGCCTTGACCCTACTGAGTCTTTAACATCAGTTATGCAAGGTTAACATCCCCATGGAAGGAACCCTGTTGATGGGATCTCTAGAGGCACAGTCCTGGGTCTTCCATCAGGAAGATGATAAACCACAGCACCCCAAAACCATCAGTCAGAACCTTGCTGAGCCATGGGGAAATGGCGCCCCTGTGTTCTCTCTCTCCTTTTGGCTTGATCTGCCTGGTTAAACTGCACCAGGCAGAACTAAGGCTGAGGAACCATTTGTCAGGTCACGTGCCCTCCAGGACCATCCTGGCTTTTCTCTGTTTCTCTCCCCCCTTATTAGTCACCATTTGTACTCAATAAACTATACGGACAATAGTCCAGCTGCTAGTGGCTGTAGCACAGGATTACTGAACTAAGCAAAAATCATTTGCAAAGTTATCTTTTAAAACCAAGTGGCTGCATTTCCAGTGGCTGTCACCCTTAGGACCCCATCTGGTTCACTCTTCCTTCCTGAGATAAACCGATTTCTGCAGGAGAAGACATAACTGCTTTCCTTAATCTGGGACCCATGAAATTGAATGCAATTCATTTGTGGGTTTCCATTTTCCTGGGGGGCAAAAGCTATAACTCTTATGACATTGCCAGAGAGATTAGCTACTCTAGGGAACGTATTTGTAGCAGAATACGTTTTCTTTGATGATGGTACTGTTATTTAACTGTGATTTTCTTTTTTTTTAGGATTCACAGGAGAAATTTAATTCAATTTAAAGTGTGATCCTTTTTTAAAATGAGACTGCCACCCCCAATTTTTTTGTCAGTGAAAAAATGGAGAAATAATTATAGTGACATTAGATAAGTGTGTGTTTGTGTGTATGTGTCCCCTTGATTATTCTGTCGTGTGTGTGTGTGTGTGTGTGTGTGTGTGTGTGTGTGTGTGTGTGTGTGTGAAGATCTTGTTCTGGATAGACAACTGCCAACCAATTCTGCCACGTCTATCAGTGATAAGCAGTCAGCCAGGTTCTGAGGGGAAAGAGGCAATGCAGTCATTTAGAGGTCCCTTCAGGACCAGCCAGCCCACTCCAACTGAAAGGATTAGGTGGATGGGCCATTGTTCTCTTTGGGGACACAAGTCAACTGGCTGATCTAACATGGCCACTTTGTTCCATGTGTAAAAGGCACACCCTTCACACATGTCACATGGGCTCCATTCCTGTGTTCAAGATGTGCTGTTCTTCCAAATTGCAGAAGCCCTCACTGCTAGGTCTGTTCTCTGTTGTGACTTCACACATTCTGAATTTCATTGTGGCTGTGCCAAGACCTGAAGGTTTTCCTACTGATTGACAGTGGAAAGGCTTAGCCACAGAAACTTATGAAAAATCAGTGTTTATGGGCAGGGATGTTGGAGCACACCTGTAATCCTAGCACTTGGGAGACTGAGGTAGGAGGGTCACAAGTTCAAGTCTGTATGGACTACACCATAAGTCTGAGAGACCAGTCTAAGTTATGTAGTGAGACCCTGCCCCCATTGCAATATATGTATATACATATTCAATATATAGTATATTAATATTTTTGTTCACTTTTCTGCCCTAATAATCAAGACCTTGATCTTCTTCGGATGGTAATGGAAGTGTAAAGCTGAATTGTTAGACAGGATTCTCTAGAGGAGCAGAACCATTAGAATATATCTATATTCTTCAGACTGTCTACTTTACCACTCACTCATTCTTCTCCTAGTGAAATTTCTGGTAACTTATCAGGGTAAGTGCTTACTTAACTTTATCAGATTGACTCACAACAGAAGCTGGGTAGTCAGTAGACTGTGCTCACTACATTATGGAAAGACAGAGATCCAGGCTCCTGATATGGGAAGGGAGATACTTTAGTCCCAATCTAGTACTGACAACTTGGATGATCCCTGGAGAGTGGTTGGCATTGAGTCCACACTGAACGTGCTCCTCACCGCTGAGCCAACTCTCCAGCCCCTACTTAGCAAGTCGTTGACCCTTAGTACCTCATCCAGAGTTAAGCTGCCACTTCCGGTCACCAGTGTCCCCTCCTACTCTCTCTTCTCTGTCCCCTTGGAACTCAGTTTTCTTAATCTGTGAAGAATTTGAAAATCAGAGATCAGAGTTTGTTCATTGTGTGTGCAGATCAAGAACATGCAGGTGCTCAGTGAGCCCTAGAGGGTTTGCATGTGTGTTTTATTCCTGAACCTAGGGGAAGCTCATTAACACACAAAGTACCTTAATGAGAAACCATCTTGTAGTCAGCTTAGTTAGAGGAAACTACCCTGTAGACAGCTTAGTTAGCATTGACCAAGATATGTCATGTGTCAGAGAATGAAATTTTCATTGGTAAAGAGATGATACCTAATTGGTGGAAATGCTGTAAGTAAAGTAAGAGGCAGTACCATTGGTGGAAACACTGTTCAGGCAATGCAAGAGGCAATACCATTGGTTGAAACCCTGTGTAGGCTCCTCCCAGCACCTACCTTTCTTCAGCATGCTGTAACTTGGGTTTTCCTTTGTTTCTGCTGGACCACGATGGGGTTCTGTGGTGAGATTCACCAAATAGTAAGCTGTGCTGCTTGTCACTTTGAAAGACTACCGTTTCCTGCAGGGGACTGCCAGCAGGTCCAAAGGGAAGCACTTGGGGTATCAAGCTGACAGGAGTGTAGCATGGTGGGTTTTGTGTTTGGTCAAGATCAGCCGATGACAGGAAGGAGATCCACCTCATTGTCTATGTTCTTGTGGGCCTCTCTCCATACCTGTGAGAGGCACCACCCTTTAGAAGACACAACCAGCCCGGTGGAAGAGTGATGTTGAGGTAGGGATGGACCAGGGTGTGAGAAGAGACCTGTTGAAAAGAAGGAAGGTGAGAACACAGCCCACACACCACTGTGCCCACATCCGTGGGGTCAGCACCATGGTCTTCACCGTGAAAGAAAAGCAGCCTCAACTGTGAGCAACATTTCTCACCGTCGATCCTGTATCATGATAGGAAAAAGAAATAATTCTTGTTAAATCACCTGCCCCCCAAAAAAAAAACAGCAAAAACCCAGATAACCCACACACTGTCCCCTAGATTAGCAGAAAATTTGCAAAAAACATCTGTAAAACATGACTCTTAAGAAGGTCTCTCTCTCTCTCTCTCTCTCTCTCTCTCTCTCTCTCTCTCTCTCTCTCTCTCTCCCCCTCTCCCCCGCCCCCGAGACAGAGTTTTGCTATGCAGCCCAGAATGGTCTTATACTCAGGGTAATCTTCATGCCTCAGCCTCCGAATGCCAGGATGACAGTCATGTACCACTGTGCCCAGTTCACATCTCTGCCTTGAGTGTCTACTTCCCCTAATAAACCACACTTTCTTGCTTCTCTTTCCTCTGCCTCGTCTCCGAATTATTTTTCCAAAGGTGACAAGAACCTGAAAGCGTTGGGTTGAGGTCTCAGCTTCCCCGTCTCCTCTCAGGATCTCCCTAGCCCTCATCTACCAGTGTTGGAGAAAGAAAGATGGGCAGTGTGCTCACTGGCCCTCCATACACCTCCCGGAGCTAGAACAGCCAGCTACTGAGCAAACCCAGAGGGCCAGAGCAAGCCGAGGACTGTTGCTGGTACGGTCTGCACGTGACTCACGTCTTGATACACGCATCATCTACCTGGACTGACTACTGCTTTCTGTAGACTGCATAGTAAACACGCTTCATAGTGTTCAAGGGTCGAGGGACTTCGTTAAGTTCAATAAGCAAGAAGATGAACAGGACACAGCTGTTCCCCACACACGTGTGTTTCATATACTTGTTCTTAGATGATATATATGTATATCATAAAGTGATAATCATTAAAGAAAGACAGTCCTGCGACACTGCAGGCCTGTTGAGGAGGGACACCTAATCAATCCCAGGAAAATGGATCTCAAACTTTTCATTTCAAGACCCTTTAACATGTTAAAATACTGAGGACTCCAAAGTGCTTTTGTTTGTGTGGGTTATACAGCCTTTGATATAGCTGTGTGCCTTTGTAGGAAATTTAACCCAGAAAATTGTCAGTAACCCATTAAATATTAAATAAAAATTATGCATTTAATGTCATATGTTAAATATATAGTGTTAATAATATAAGATGTATGAATATTAAATCAACCACCTATTGAAGCAATCTTTATTTTATGAAGGAAAATTATACTTTTTTTCGAGATAGAGTTCCTTGAAAATTATACTTTTCTAAAGTTGATAAAAAAAAAACTCTGTGAAGTGTTTTATAAACTCGCTTTTGAGTTGTATTTTTGTTGTCATTGATACTTACTTATTTGAGGCAGGGTTACCTGTAGCCAAGCTAGTCTCAAACCCTCTAGGCAGCTGAATCTGACCTTGAATTCTTGATTCTCTTGCCTCCATCTCCTAAGTGCTGAGAGTGCAGGTGTGCACCGCCATGTCTGAGATGCAGGTGTGCACCGCCATGTCTGAGATGCAGGTGTGCACCGTCATGTCTGAGAGTGCAGGTGTGCACCGCCATGTCTGAGATGCAGGTGTGCACCGCCATGTCTGAGATGCAGGTGTGCACCGCCATGTCTGAGATGCAGGTGTGCACCGCCATGTCTGAGATGCAGGTGTGCACCGTCATGTCTGAGAGTGCAGGTGTGCACCGCCATGTCTGAGATGCAGGTGTGCACCGTCATGTCTGAGATGCAGGTATGCACCGCCATGTCTGAGGTGCACAGATGCAGGTGTGCACCGTCATGTCTGAGATGCAGGTGTGCACCGCCATGTCTGAGAGTGCAGGTGTGCACCGCCATGTCTGAGATGCAGGTGTGCACCGTCATGTCTGAGATGCAGGTGTGCACCGCCATGTCTGAGATGCAGGTGTGCACCGCCATGTCTGAGATGCAGGTGTGCACCGCCATGTCTGAGATGCAGGTGTGCACCGCCATGTCTGAGAGTGCAGGTGTGCACCGCCATGTCTGAGATGCAGGTGTGCACCGCCATGTCTGAGATGCAGGTGTGCACCGCCATGTCTGAGAGTGCAGGTGTGCACCGCCATGTCTGAGATGCAGGTGTGCACCGTCATGTCTGAGATGCAGGTGTGCACCGCCATGTCTGAAGTGCAGGTGTGCACCGTCATGTCTGAGATGCAGGTGTGCACCTCCATGTCTGAGATGCAGGTGTGCACCGTCATGTCTGAGAGTGCAGGTGTGCACCGCCATGTCTGAGATGCAGGTGTGCACCGCCATGTCTGAGATGCAGGTGTGCACCGTCATGTCTGAGAGTGCAGGTGTGCACCGCCATGTCTGAGATGCAGGTGTGCACCGTCATGTCTGAGATGCAGGTGTGCACCGCCATGTCTGAGATGCAGGTGTGCACCGTCATGTCTGAGATGCAGGTGTGCACCGCCATGTCTGAGATGCAGGTGTGCACCGTCATGTCTGAGATGCAGGTGTGCACCGCCATGTCTGAGATGCAGGTGTGCACCGTCATGTCTGAGATGCAGGTGTGCACCGCCATGTCTGAGATGCAGGTGTGCACCGTCATGTCTGAGATGCAGGTGTGCACCGCCATGTCTGAGATGCAGGTGTGCACCGTCATGTCTGAGATGCAGGTGTGCACCGTCATGTCTGAGATGCAGGTGTGCACCGTCATGTCTGAGATGCAGGTGTGCACCGCCATGTCTGAGATACAGGTGTGCACCGCCATGTCTGAGATGCAGGTGTGCACCGCCATGTCTGAGATGCAGGTGTGCACCGCCATGTCTGAGATGCAGGTGTGCACCGCCATGTCTGAGATGCAGGTGTGCACCGCCATGTCTGAGATGCAGGTGTGCACCGTCATGTCTGAGAGTGCAGGTGTGCACCGCCATGTCTGAGAGTGCAGATGTGCACCGCCATGTCTGAGATGCAGGTGTGCACCGCCATGTCTGAGGTGCACAGATGCAGGTGTGCACCGTCATGTCTGAGATGCAGGTGTGCACTGCCATGTCTGAGATGCAGGTGTGCACCGTCATGTCTGAGATGCAGGTGTGCACCGCCATGTCTGAGAGTGCAGATGTGCACCGCCATGTCTGAGATGCAGGTGTGCACCGCCATGTCTGAGGTGCACAGATGCAGGTGTGCACCGTCATGTCTGAGATGCAGGTGTGCACTGCCATGTCTGAGATGCAGGTGTGCACCGCCATGTCTGAGAGTGCAGGTGTGCACCGTCATGTCTGAGATGCAGGTGTGCACTGCCATGTCTTGAACACTGACTTTCTGAGTGTCAGGCACAGCTAGATTCTCACATCTGTTTCTGGAGCCACTGTGCTGTAATGGACTGTTTTTGCTGACATCTATGAAGTCACACATGTGTGCCACTGGAAGAAGATACCCTTGAACGTCCTGCCCTACCCACATACAAGTCTTTGAAACACGTTTTAGAAGCGTCTGACCCCTTTTCTGGGGGTGAGTTTTGAAGAATAAGAATGGATTATGTGAAAGTGTGACCAGGTTTTCCTAGCTTCTCAAATCGTGACACATCGAGGTCACCAGGGGCCGGGATGCTACACTTCCAGCAGAATCCCAGGTGCTGTGGTTGCCACTGGTCACAGGATGACACCAAGGAGCAGTGGCTCAGCCCAAGAATTAGTGTAAGCAAAGCCTCATTGTCACAAGAAGCCATGAAGAGCAACAAGACCAGAATGAATGGGCTAGAGGGGCCTAAGGGTAAAGCGATTGTAGCCACATCGTGGACGTATCGATTGTAACTTTTCCCGAGGGGAAGCTATTGACAAGTTTCAAGCAGGGGACCATTCATAACTTCTTATTCTGAATAACTCAGAACCGCAGTGAAATATAAAACATCAAAGTAAAGTAAGTCAACAATAGGGTGAAGTAGAGGAGCAGAAAGGAGAGAGATGGGATTCCCTGTATTGCCAGCAAGAAAGAAATGTGCTCGGGCTGACAGAAGCATGTCAGCTCCAATTCTGTAGCTATAAGACAACACAGAGGCAGAACCCAGGAGTCTGCGCTGTGCAAATCGGGTGTGGTGCAGGTTTATCAGATACCAAGAACAGTCTACTGTGTGTATACAGTCACTCTCTGGACGTCAGTACGCCTGTGTTACAGAAGCAATACACCCAAGGTCACCACTGTGACGTGCGACTTACATTCCACTAAAGAGAAGTCTTACGGGTTTTGAGAGCAAGCTGTTCTAGGTGACCTGCTGAGGGGAATCCTGCACACATGTTTTGCTTATTTATACACAAGGCATTGTCTCTCGTGGTCACCCACAGAATAGAGGAAGTGGGGATGCAAACATGCTGCTGGCAATTCAGTGAAAAGTCTGACTTCAAGTGACTCAGCCCTGCTTCAAACCAGCTTGGCCCCACTTTCGATATGCCCATGAATGGTTTGACTCGTATTCTCCTCTCCCATCGTCCTCTCTCTTGGCATGAAGGCCTGAAGGGCTAAGAGGAAGAAAGTGTCTATTAAATAGAGTCATTATCATTTTAAGACCCTCCTGTCTAATATCCTCTTATAAGAAAAAAAAAGACCCTCCTCTGCCTGAGCACCCATGTCAGAGGGCTTCCTAATTCCTATTTCTCTCTGGAAACACTTGTCCTTTAGTGTCCAGAAATCCCCTCCTCACCAGCGGGGATTCTGAGAGCTCAATATCCCACACTTGCCCTAAAGCTAACCATAGCCACTCAGGATATGACCTAGCTGCTCCTGGAGCTGAACATTTCGTCATCACGAATTCCAAGTACCTATACACATAAGAGAGAGAGAGAGAGAGAGAGAGAGAGAGAGAGAGAGAGAGAGAGAGAGAGAGAGAGAGAGAGAGAGAGAGAGAGAGAGAATGAATTTGAAGGAGAGCAGGGAGGGCATATGGGAGAGGGGAAAAGGAAGGAGAAGTGCTATATCATATTATAATCTCAAAAATAAAACAAAAAATCTATGTGTGCATTTTTTTTGATGAAATAAACAAGTTCTGTCCACTAAGACAGACACACACACATGCATGTCCACACATACACACACACATCCAGAAACATACAGACAGATAGACTGACAGTCAGACATACACATATACACCAGAGAAAGAGAGGTACAGACACACAGAAACACACACACACATACACACACACACACACACATCCAGAGACACATAGACACACACAAAACAACAGTCAGACACTCTCACACAGAGAGAGAGAGAGATACAGATACACACACACACACACACAACCTCCCCTCCACACACACACTGCTTCTTCCGATCTCTTGACGGTAATGCTTCTGACTTTCTCTATCATGGAAGGCAGCTAAAAGCAGTTCAGGAGAGCTGGAAGGCAGCCAGCTCCACCTTTCTGTTGAGTAGATGCACGCTCCGGCAAATTGCATTATCTCAGCCCGGCTCCTTATCAGTGCACCCCGCTCGTGATATAGGAAGCAGGCGTGGAAAGAGGAGCACACTCAGTGCCTGATCTGAGGGAACTCCTGACACAGCTCATCCCTGCTAGGCGGATGGAGGTCGCTCTGGTCTCTCTTTCATTTCACGGGATCCTTTCTGATCTTAGGAAATGTAGCATTTCTACTAAGACGTCAACTCTTAGAACACTGCAATAAGGCATTCTTTCCCTAAGAAGGAGAATGCCCATGTTCCTTTTAATTTTTCAAATTTTATGAACCCATGAAAACATGTGTTTAAGTCAAGGAGAGAGAAGAGGGTGAACTCTCAAGGCTGGATTGTGTTAGCTATCCAGACAGTGGGCCTCTACTGGGCCTTCCTCCTCCTGTAGGCATCACGCTGGCCAACCACTCAGAAGACGGTCTCTGCAGGCTGTGGCTCCCATGGTGCTCTGCAACTTCCTGGGCCACTTGTCAGTTCTGTGTTAACCCAGGCTGCCAAAGCAGGCCAGGCCAGATGTCTGCGTATCTTTCCAGTGTGTGTCAGAAGAGCTGTGATCCCTGTGGACAACAACAACAATGATTTTATGTTGTTTGGAAACAAAGCAAGTAAGAAACACGGAAGGCCCACACCACAGGACTTCAAACACAGACAAAAGTGGATATTATTGGTGGGGCTGGCACTGTAGCTTAGTGGTCGAATACTCGCCTAGCACAAGCGAGGCCCTGGGCTCAGCCACAGACCTCACATGCACACAGACAAGAGTTGAGTCGGGATGGACTCCGTTCCTGAAGAGAAGCACAGACGGAGAGATGTCATTTCCATAAAACTGCCAGGACTTCCATCCACCTTGGTTCTTGCCGGCAGGGAGTGCCTCAGCTTCTGATGAAATCATCACAGAGAGTCACTTTTGATGAGAACAGAAGATAAAAACTATGTAAGCATCTTAAGGCAAGGTCTCCAAAAGCCTTGGTTCTAAGGCAGTCCTTGCTGAAGGCCAGAAGAGGGCTCTGACTTAATTCCTTGTTCTCTCTCCTCCTTAAAGAGCTCTTACGCCTAGACCAGTGGTTCTCAGCCCTCCTAATGCTGTGGCCCTTTAACACAGCTCCTCATGTTGTAATGACCCCAACCATAAAATTATTTTTGTTGCCACTTCATAACTGTGATTTTGCCACTGCCATGAATCATAATGCAAATATCTATCTGGTATGCAATCCTCCCAAAGGGGTCGTGATCCACAGAGCTCTCTGTGTAGGTGTCATTGAGACGCCAATCTAGACATAAATTCCCGATGTGGGATTCCCCTTTGTATGCTGTGAATACCGTTGATTTAATGAGTAAAGCTGTTTCAGCCAGTGGCTTAGCAGAATAGAGCAAGGCAGGAATTCCAAGCAGATAGAGGAGGAAAGAAGGTGGAGTCAGAGAGAAGCCATGTAGCTGTCGCAGGAGACAGACACCAGACGCCAAATAGAACCTTATTGGTAGGCCACAAACATGTGGCAATACAGATATTAATGTAAATGAGTTAATTTAAAATATGAGAGCTAGCTAGCTATACACTTAAGTGACTGGCCAAGCAGTGTTTTAAATAATACAGTTTCTGTGTGGTTATTTCGGGTCTGGGTGGCCTCTGACAACAAACTCCATGATAGAGATGGATTATACCTATTTCCCAATTTCAGCCCATCTCCTCAATGATGTGAGGGTCCTCCCACCCCCAATTAAGAGATCGATGTAACAGGCACCTTAAAGATCTTCCAGGATGGACCTTCCCTAATGGAATTTACCTCTGGTCCTGGCTGAAGACATGACCTCCTGAACTGCTACAGAGATTAGAACATTATATACGGCTGTGTCCTCCGTTAAGAGTCAACCCTTTAAGACGGCTGGATCACCTAAAGCCAGGTGAAAGAGAGGAATAGTTATCTGCTTCTTGAGATAAGGTTTCCTTCCCGGGACCCCTGCCCTCTGTGCACTCAGAGCTGCCACCATGTAGCTAAGCCTGCCTGCTGCTGAGTCATGCTGCTGCTTGCTGACTATGCCAGTCTGGCTCAAAGGACGCATCTTTCTCTGTTCCTCTCCTCCATCTCCCTCCCTCCATCTGCCGCCAGCATTCATGGCTTGAATGCCATTGTCCTTCTCTCTCAAAGTCTGGCCAAATTATGTATTAAGACGACTAAGAACCCAAAGGGGGCACCCCAGTTTCCTTCCTATTATAGGGCACCCAATGTGGGGCACTCTAAGACTTCCAGCAACCCTTTCATGTGTAGACAGGATGGTGGTGGGGTCTCTGGCTGGTCTTCATTCATGTCTTTACTTACCAGTCAGGGTATAAGATCACAGGGACCATCTCTTTTCTCCCTCTATGTTTCCCTCTTAGTACAGAAATGCCTCTGCTTATAAATTTTCCATTAAAGATAGTCACAGGTACGAACAAAGCAGAGTTTAGGAGACCCACACTGCCCACTGTGGCAGATGGTGTTAGTAGCCACACACTGCTGGTTACTCCGGGGTATGAGAGCAGGATTTGTACACAGCCTGGGATATTTCATGAGCATCAGTGCATTGTCAGTTTGAAGAGTATAAAAATGAATGTCTGTTAAAACACTGCTAAAAAGAGGCACATGCTTAGGATTGGGGAAAAAAGTAGAGATTTTTTTCAAATCCGCAAGTCAGGGGACAATGCTAAATGTTAGAAGGAGCCTGTGGCAAAATTGGGGGGAAATTAAGTCCAAAGAGTGAGTGATGATTTAGAAGCAAAGAGTGGAAATGGAAAAATGAAAAGGGCAACTTGTGGGATCGCAGCTAAAGGTTAGCAGCAATGAGTGATCGTGGTCTAAGCTCTTTAGTGCTGGGAAAGGCCAGGAGTTCAGGAGGGAAGGTAAGACAGAGCCTGTGGATGACAAATCGGATAGAAGCCAGCGTAGTTCCGGGGGCTGAGAGCTGCACATTCAGGCCATCAGAACACCAGAGCAGCAAATGGCTGGATGGCAGTGGAGGTGTCTCCATCCCTGCAGGAGTAACAGTATTCAAAGAGACGCCTGTGCCTCTTTCTTCAGCCATCAGACTAGAGAGACAGTAATTGGAAATTCCCCAAGGACTTGAAGTTTCCTCGGGAGTCTCGTATTTGGAAAGAGAAAGATTTAAGGTCTGGTGCCCACCTGGGGAAGAACCTGTCTCTCAGGAAGGGATTTTACAAAGTGCTGACCACCGTAGGACATGTCAGGAGGCAGGTTCTGAGACAGTAAGGCAGTTTGGTCAGGACCATACCAGGACCAGGACTGCTTAGCCATCATTCCTCTTGCCTTCTGTTTAACCCAAAATGTCATGCCAATACCCCCGCTGGGGAGGCTGTTCCTGAAGCTCTTTGTTCTTCTTCCCATTGTGGTCACAAGGAGTAAATCTCCCTTTTCTGCTTCTCAATATTAATTGTCTTTTTCAATTGGCATACTGAAGGCCAGCTGGCTAGGACTGTCAGGGCCTAGGCTTTGAGCTCCAGTAACAAGGAGCTGTAGACTGCAGAAGTCACAGTGAGGAAGGCATGCAGCAGAAAACGAAGAAGTGTGTTCCTAGTTTAAAGCTTTCTTGGGAGCACTGCTGCCTGTAGCTATGGAAATGAGTCCAGACATCAGTAACTTAAGTGGATCTTAGTCGTTTGGGGGTGATTTCAAGGAATGGAAGCTAGGGGCTGAGAATATGGCTCAACAGTTAAAAACATGTACTGCTCTTGCAGAGGAAGCAAGTTTGGCTCCCAGGACCCACGTTGGATGCCTCACAACCACCTGTAGCTGCAGACCCAGAGGGACCAGGTGCCTCTGGCCTTTGTTGACACACTCGTGTTTCCAACCCCCTACATAAACACATAAACAAATAAACCTTTAAAGAAGAGGAAGAGTTATGCCTTTAAAAGGACAGAAATGGCAGCTGGGTGTGGCGGTGCATGCCTATAATCCTAGAACCGGGCAGGCTGAGTCAGAGGGATCATGAGTTCAAGTCCAGCTTGGGCCCTGCAGTAAGATTTGGTCTTGACTTTTTAGGACCTAAACTCTTCATTTGTGGAATGGCTATACTACAATGCTGTGTATGCAATTAAAAACACAGATATTCCATGTTCACCTCCTCAGTAAGCTCACCCGTAGTAAGTAACTCATTCAGCTATTTTGGAAGGGAGCTATTAACTCCATCATCATTTATCACTGTGGAAACAGAATCTCAGAGAGAGAATGAACGCATGGGCATTTTCCTTCTTGTATCTTACACTTCTGCAGCCGCCTCCCCATGCGGACCGATTAAATGAGCTAATATCTCGAGGCCAATCCAGACGATAATTCTGTCTGTGCTTCATGCCATTTAAAAATATTTTGGTGTTTTGATTTCCTGTGTCACGTTAGTTCATGTCTTACTGTGAGTCTGGCCTTCAGAATACCTCCAGGGACCTGGAAGGAGCATGTGGCACCAGGCAGCAATTCTAAGATTGGCTTTAGTGATTCTGTGACAGCTAAGTGGTGTGCTCTGAGAATGTGCTCCTGATAGCTCTCAAAAAGCATGTCACAACACAGCCTCTCGGTTGAGGGCTCCTCCTTGTTTGGGGACATTTTTGTATGAATAAAGAAAGAAAATGACTGACGGTTCTGCCCAGGCATTCTCAGACAGGGGTTAGCCTTTCCAGCGTTCCTGTATAAACTGTGTGCCCAAGAAAACTCCGTACAGGTCAACCTAATCCTCCCTTAACACACATGGTTGGATAGAAGAGAATAAAATGGGACCAAGTAATTAGAAAATATTGTGTCAGAGGCGGGGAATACTCTCGAAGCTCTGACATGGCAGCCCGCAGGTGGCTAATCTAAATATTCATTTGGGGTATCGAACAGCTATCAACAAACTCATTTTGAAGACAATATTTTCACTTCAACTGTCAACCAGCAATGGGTCTCCACAATACGTGGCTTTCAGCCATTGTGTCGGTAAGAGAGAAGTGTACTTAACTTCACAAGTACCAATGAATCACACCCTTTCCATTATAAAGGGAGCCCAGAGTCATTCTTTTGAAAACCTAGCTGTCGCAAAAGACATTAACCTCGTAAATCATTTCTTGGAAAAACTAAGAAGTTGTGAGGCAAACTGCTTTGTGGTGACCCAGTTCGTCTCTTAGACGCAGGCACTGTGATTTCAGGCTCTTTTTGTTTAGACAAAGCTTCTCTCTTATGCCCCTCCTAGCTGGGTATCAGCCGGATTCTTCATAAAGTGTGGAGCATTAACTGTTATTGCACATAGAGTTCGGGTTGCTTGAGACAGGATCTCAGGTAGACCAGTAGACCGGATTCTGTGTCCTTCCTACCTTTGCCCAGCAGAAGTAGAGTGTGCATCAAGCTAAACTCCTACCCATTGACCCCCACTTCAGGATCATGAGAGAAAAACCTGGGAACAGGTGTGAGACCAGACCTGCCCTTTGCTGCATAGACCTGCAGGAATGGTCAATTGTGTTAGGGGGCCAGCGGGACATCCTGTCTTTTCCCCCAGAGCTGTCTCCTGCAAGGCAAAAATCCTAGGCTACTCAGATAAAATAGAAAACCTGGCCTTTGGAATAAGACAAAAGAATATTGATTTAGATAAGCAATAAAAATAAATCAGATTTAGAGAAGGGGGTATAAAAAGAAAGGCAACAAGCCAACACTGTTGAAAGAGGTGAAAAAAAAAAGTTTTAGGTCCTTAAGGAAGAGTCAGGAGATCCTCTTTACCCAGAATTCTCTACTGGTCCAAAGCACGGGTCTTTTATTACTGGGAAGGAGGCAAGTAGGCTGAGAACTGTGATCCCAAGATTCAGACCAAAACTCCATGGCCAAGGTTGATTCTGGACAGGCTAGCAAAGAAGCCCACACTCTTCCAATAAGCAGGGAGACAAGCAGGGGGTAGCCAGGGCAGAAAGAGCAAAGGGAGGTAGCCTCGGGTGCATCCTGAGCTTGCACGGTTGAGAGCTGAGGGCTGAGGATTTAGAAAACTGCTCTGGCACCCTGGACTCCACACCTGGGAACATCAGCCAACCACTGAAGCTTGTGAAGCACCCCTGAAGCTTGTGGAGCACCCCCTGAAGCTTGTGGAGCACTCACATTGGTTAGAGCAATGGCAGCATCTGATGCAGATCAGCCCCTGGTTAACTGGCTCATTCTGTAATCCCTGCCACTCATTCACACAATAGCAGCCTGAAAAATAAGGTATTCTCAAGAATAAAAGTAATTGAGTTTGATCTCTTTTTGTTCTTTTATGATGACAGTATTTACCTCTTGGGAGTCAGGTCTCTCCCACCATGCAGGTGCCCGGGAGCAACCCCAAGCTCAACAGCAAACTTATTTACCCACTGAGCCACTTCACCCACCCACATCCGATGTCTCAGAGAAGAAACAGGGATAACTAATGCTGCTCTTGGCTATTGTTAAAAATCTTTGCCTGAAGGCTTGGAGCTAAAGCCATATACCTGCCTGGAAGGATTTTGCATTAGATTAAAATAGTAATCCCTCTTTAGTCTGGAAAGTATTTATTGGAAAGAGAATAGCTTGTGAAAACAATCACTTATTCTTTTGACTTGGTTAATCAGAGCAATGGAGAGCTAGGGTATTTAAAATTCAGGTCCAGGATCCAAGTTTCATCATCTACATGGCAAAATTATTGAAAGGATCAGAAATAATTTGTGTAAAGAACAAATGTAAATACACAGTTAACAAATGAAGCTGTCATTGGCTACTAAAGTGAATCAGGATGCCCAGCGAGTCCCTCACTGTTATCAACAGTCAAGGTGGGGTCGCACCCGCAGACAGCAGCGCCCGCACTCCCTGACTCCTGCTGGAGAAGGTCTCCCACGCTGCGGGAGAAAGCACTTTCTCATTCTTCCAGGGGAATTTCCTGTACACAGACACGAACAATGTGGGGAAAGAAAAGTGAGTACTAACGCAGTTGTTGTACACATGCACACACTTACACACTCACACCCCCATACACAAACACACATGCATGTACACATACACACATACACACGTGCACACATGCACACACAGTCTCCCAACACTCAAGTAGGGAAATTACCTTACACACAAAGAGAGACAAGTGACATTTTGAGTTGGAAATTTTTTTAAAGTCAAAACAAGCCGTTGAATTGTCTGCCAGCCACACTGACTGCTTCCTGAAATTTGAACCACTAAGAGGGAAACTTTTGTATTGAGACTGTCAGCTGGGCCCCAATTCATCTCTGTCCTGCACTCAGATGATCCAGCAATCAAAGTCTCCTTCAAAGGACCAAGAGCTGAGTAACAGCAGAGAGAGAACGGCTTATCCCTTCCACCCACTTTCAGCAGAAAGGAATAATGAGACACGGGATACACTTGGAGAGTTGATTTTTATTAAGTCTGTGGAGCTGAATTCGTTCAGAATTTTCATCTTTGGCGACTCTATCTGGGTGCAGAGGAAATACTCAAAGAAACAAAATTACGTTATTCTCAACATTTTTGTAGAGCTAAGATAAGATGCAGAGAGATGAAGTTAAGTGGAGTGGGAACAGTCTGGGATTCAGGGCTAGAAACCAAAGACAGGCTGCTTCCGTCAAAGGGAACACGAGACCAAGAAGAAATAGTTATTTTCATAGGGATATTCAGAAAGATTAAATCAAAGCAAGATGGTGAAGTGAGGAGAGCCTACAAAAGGGTGAGAAACGGAAACTCTCTGTCTTCCTACCGGACACAAAAGCACGGTCTGCTAAGGGACGTGACAAGTGGGTTTTTCTCTCATAAAGCTGGGAAGGAAGGGAAGCATGGGACAGAGCACACTGTGAGTTAGGGGAAGGGTCCCCATGCAGAGAAGAGCGCACGGTGAAGAGCAGAGCTGACTGGCAGGGGAAGCAAAGGAGCAAGGGGACAGACAGACAGACATCTAGGACAGATCAACAAAAACAGATCTGCTGCAGGGATAGAATTACGGGAGAGACCAAACAATGAGATGAGCAGAGAAACTCAACCAGTGGTTGACAGACTCCTGGTGGAGCATCCTTCTCTTGCATCCCAGATCCAAGTTGAGAAGCTCTAGAAAGAAGGTCCAAATGGCTTCCTGAATGTTGCTCTCTTGTTCACTGTTCAGTCCCCAGCATCTTCACCAATGACTGGGATATAATGAACGCTCAGTATAGTAGGTGTTCAGTGAGTTAAAGTAACATGTGAAGGAAACAGAGTGAGGATAAATTACCCGACAAAGTACCGCATAGCGCTTGGTATCAGTTATCAAACGGTAGGTTCTCAGGCGGGATGGCAAGGAACTGGTTCTGCTATAATTGAACCAAATTTGGTTTTCCATAATTCAGGAACTGCCCAGGACCCAAATGAAACAGGAAGTGTGCTAAGCCAAGAGGGGATGACTTTGGGAGTTGGTCATGGAGACATCTGTAGTCTCCACATCGCCCCTAAGACTCAAGCACACATTCAGTGTCTGCATGTCATCACTTGACCTCCTTTGGAGATCATTTCTATAGTTTCCATACAATACAAATAACAACCAAAGTCCTGAATATGTTCAGCCATTCAAAGCCACTACTGTCTGAATAAGAAATGGTCGATCAGTCTAACAATTGGCAGAGAAGGATCCATGGTAAATGGCCTCAGAAGAGGCAGATTTCCTAACAGCCCTCCAGAGAATCAAAATTAAAGGCAGAGGGGTTGCCCAAGGAATGTGGGGCCAGGATGGTTATGAATCTCCAAATGATTCATCTTCCCCACAGAAATCCCCAAAGTGGAAGACAATGCTGGCAAGGATGGGTTGGCGCAGACGGCCTTACTGCTCTGCCTGGGGTATACCAGATGGCCTGACTGCTCCACCCTGAGTAGATCATGCTCAAAATATAGGGATATACTTAGGTTCTGGGCAAATGCGGAGTTTTAAAGTAAAAAGCTGAACAGGTTGAAAATTTAACAATTTTTAGAGCAGTGAAATAAACAAAGTCACAGGGTAAACTCCTGTACCTGCACCAGAAGACATCTGGAAAACACCAGAAATTACAACACAAGAAACAATTGTCTCTACAGAACCTGGTGCTGATGCAGAGAAACCTGAGCTTAACTGATGAGTTAAGATGGATGGGCGTATATGTGAGAGCTGATACTCGCAGGTGACCTCGTCCTAAGTGGCTCTGATGCTTTTGTGACTTTTAAGTCCAGGAGCTTGAGTAGGTTTCCACAGTAGAACCACAGACACACACACACACACACACACACACACACATACACACACACACGCACACACACACACACACACACACACGCACACTTCCCTTGTACTTAGATGTAGAGGGAGGAAAAGGGGACCATTTTTTCTTTTTTTTTTTTTATTTTCTTGAAAAGAGATTTTTTTTCTCATGTAATACATCCTGACTATGGTTCCCCTCCCTCTACTCCCTCCAGTCCCAACCCACCTCCCATTCAAATCTGCGCTTTTTCTCTCTCTCATTAGAAAAGAACGGGCTTCTGAGAGATAATGACCAAACATAACAAAACACTAAACAAAAACCATCACGTCGAAGTTGGACAAGGCAAACCAACAGAAGGAATAGAGCCCCAAGAGCAAGTGCAAGAATCAGAGACCTGCTTGGTCACATACTCAGGAGTCCCATAAAAACATTAAGCTGCAAGCTATAACAGAAACGAGGACCAGGTGCAGAACCTTGCTGGCCCTGCACTTGCTGAATTCAGCCTCTGGAGGGAGCCATTTCTTAAATGCACCAACTTATTCTGTTCTTTAACAATGTCTACCAGAAAGAGAAACTAGCTATAGAGGACATGCTGGTGCTTTCTCAGAACATTGGCATGGGTACAGGAAAATATGCAGCTAAAGCTAGATATAGCCTTCCACACGTGACGAGGGAACATTTGCTCTAAAAAAAAAAAGCCTAAAAGAACGAGGAACACTTGCGACATTCTCAATGCAAGGGCCTAGGTGCCCTAAGACGGAGGCCTAGTCACAGAACTACAGGGGGCTCCCCTTCCCTGACTCCTCACTTCCACACTCCCAAAAGCTGAGGCTATGCACAAACTCTACCCAGTATATCGTGTCTAGAGAACAAAAGAAAAAGTGCAAGGCATACTGAAGACAAAAGCAGTGTGCAGAGGCAGAGGAGGTGTCAGAAGGAGCTGCAGCAGAGATGGCAGAGTTAACAGGCAGGGGACTGGGAGCAACTATGTGACTAGCTAGGTGCTCTGCCCCATGAAACAGGCACCCAGTGAGAGCATAGGCGGAAAATCAGTAATCGTGGTCACAGCCTTGCCGGCCCACAAAACCCGGAAATGATACTACAGCAGAGGCAAAGATCCGCCATGGGCTTTTAGGATTTGTAGACACAGCTGGGGAGAGTCTTCAAGAGCCGGGAGTCTAGTCTACAAGCCTTAACAAGCTGTTGGGGTAGCAGAACAATAGAAGACAGGAAGGAGGCAGGAGAGATGGCTAAAGCAATAAGGCAGACTTTCCAGGAAGCTCAGAGAATACAAAGCAGGTAAATGGGGGTGGGGAGAAGAACGGCAGACAAAAATAAGCAATCCTATATGTAGGGCGACAAAAGAAATCAAAGACACAGAAAAATACTGAAATAGTCTAAAAGGGAATAATACAAGCCCCTTTACCTATACAGAGGCTATGATAAAAACATCACTGAACAAGCAAGAAGACAGTAGGCCGAAGGTCTTGATGTTTTAAAAGAAGAAAGCATTAAATGAAATTATCCCCGAAGAGTGGGGAAAAAACATTCTCAGACCTAGAAAACTGATGGGGTCTGTTACCTGCATCTGCATTTCACAACACAGGAAAAGGAGTCCAGAAGTAAGAAAGAGAACCATGCAGGTCAGAAACGCAGTGTGCAGAAAGAAAGGAAAAAACATCAAAGAAGGACGAGTAACTGAAAAAAAAAACATAAATGTTCAAAGTAATAAGAGCAGAAGAGTGTCTACATGTGTCCTTATCTACATATGGAGATCTATAAATGTATATTTAGAGATAAAGAGGCCTTCTGTGTGCTTACGGATAAGGGAAATGAGTAAAACAGGGGCATCAGGGACAGGGGAGGAATTCAAAGGTCTTCATTGAATACGGAATGCTAGATGTGAGGTAAGATAGAATCATTTCAAAGTGAACTCGAATTAGACAATATAAGCTTCATATATTATAAGCTTTAGGGCAACCGCTAAATTTATTTTTTTAAGAGTAACATACCTGCTATTCAAAGAAAGACGATGTAATCATAAAATATTAGAATCATGAATGACCAGACAAAGTGACCCATGCCTGTAATTCCAGCAATCTGGAAGCTGAGGGAGTGGGATCTTAAATTCCAGCCCACCTGGGCTATACAGCAAAACCTGTCTCAAGAGCAAACAGACAGACAGACAGACAGACAGGGGTGCTAGAGAGATGATGGCTCAGCACTTAAGAGAGCTTACTATCGTGGTTCCCAGTACTGTAGCAGGTGGCTTCACAACCGTCAGTAACTTGTTTCAGGAGCATTCAACACGTCTGGCCTCTACAGACTTCTGTATGTATGCGTGCATGTGAGTGTACACACACACACACACACACACACACTAGTTTAAAATCATAAAAATAAGTTTGTAAAATCAATAAAATAGAGAACAACCCATAACACCAAATGAAATTGCAAACTAGAAATCAGTAGAGATTATTAATGAAATCCAAAGCTTGTTTATTGAACAAAGATCTATAAAATCATTAGCCTCATAAACAAATACATTTTTATCATCAGAAATCATTAGTCTAAGAGGTGCTCTCTCTAAAGATGCCATGGACATTAAAAAGATCACAAGGTACGATCTCTCCAACTCACAGAAGAAGACAAAGATGCCGTGGACATTAAAAAGATCACAGGTACGACCTCTCCAACTCACAGAAGAAGAAATGGGCATTCTGAGTAGAATTACATCTACTAAAAAAGATAGGATTGACAATAATTTTCCAAAATAAAAAAGACCAGGCCAAGACAGGTTTATTAGAGGATTCTGCCAAATTATCCTAAATCTCTATCAGTATCTTTCAGGAGATAACAATTGAGGGAATACATCCAAACTTATTCTATGAGATATTATCACCATGTAGTTGTTTTAACTCTTTATTCTTTTTACTCTTTTGGGGGCCCGTCCCCAGCTCCTGAATAAATACACATGGAGTCTTATTATTCCTTATGAATGTCCTACCTTAGCTTGGCTTATTTCTAGCCTGTTTTTCTTAACTTATCCCTTCTACCTTTTGCCTCTGGGCTTTTGTCTTCCTCTAGTCTATATACCTTTCGTTAGTTCTTCCTCCTTGACTTGCTGTGTAGCTGGGTTGCTAGACCCTGATGTCTTCTCTACTTCCTTGTCTTGTTTTGTCCTTGTCCTTGTCTATCTTTTCTCCCCCAGATTTCTTCTATTTATTCTCACTGCCCGCTAGCCCTGCTTATCCCTTCTCCTGCCTAACTATTGGCCATTCAGCTCTTTATTAGACCAATCAGGTGTTTTAGACAGGCAAAGTAACACAGCTTCACAGAGCTAAACAAATGCAACATAAAAGAATGCAACACATCTTTGCATCATTAAATGTTCCATAGCATAAACAAATGTAACACATCTTAAAATAATATTCCACAACATCACCATAATACCAAAGACATTTAAAAATATTACAAAAAGATGGCTACAAGACCCAAAAAGAGGAACATGGGATGTACTCACTCATATTTGGTTTCTAGCCATAAATAAAGGACATTGAGCTTATAATTCATGTTCCTAGAGAAGCTAAATAAGAAGGTAAATCCAAAGACAAACACATAGGCATCCTCATGAATATTAACCTTCATCATGCGATGAAAGGAGACAGAGACAGAGACCCACATTGGAGCATCGGACAGAAATCTCAAGGTCCAAATCAGGAGCAGAAGGAGACGGAGCACGAGCAAGGAACTCAGGACCGCGAGGAGTGCACCCACACACTGAGACAATGGGGATGTTCTATCGGGAACTCACCAAAGCCAGCTGGCCTGGGTCTGAAAAAGCATGGGATAAATCCAGACTAGCTGAACATAGCAGACAATGAGGAATACTGAGAACTCAAGAACAAACGCAGTGGGTTTTTGATCCTACTGCACGTACTGGCTTTGGGGGAGCCTAGGCAGTTTGGATGCTCACCTTACAAGACCTGGATAGAGGTGGGCGGTCCTTGGGCTTCCCACAGGTCAGGGAACCCTGATTGCTCTTCGAGCAGATGAGGGAGGGGGACTTGATCGGGGGAGGGGGAGGGAAATGAGAGGCGGTTGCGGGGAGGAGGCAGAAATCCTTAATAAATAAATAAATTTTTAAAAAAATAAAATAAAAGTGGTCCCTGTAAGAAAAAAAGATGGCTACAGAAAACTATCTCTCATGAACATAAATGCCATATAAATATGCCAACAAAATATAAGTTGACATCACTGTCTAAAAAAAATATATGCTCTGACCAAGTGGGACATAAAATCCCATCTGCAGTTGACTGCCGTCATGCCAAATCCACCAAATATATGATATGCCTGAACATAGAGACGGCAGAGTGTTAACAGTGACCATGTTGATGTGAAGGCTGTGGGTGATTCTGTTTCCTGTGCCTCTCGGTATGCCCCAGAAAGCTGTATCTCCAGCCCTATGATTTTTAATGTTTTTCTTTCATGGTGAAAACTCAAAATCAGGAAATCTCTTCCTCGCTAACTGAGAACACTGCTATTTCTGCTCTAACACTTTTGGCTCGTGGTATTGGGTATGTTTGCCTGAAAGAGCAGAGACCTTATAGTACAGCCATGGGAGCAGAGAGAAAAACACAGTTCTGCATCCAAGCCAGCAGCTCACCTGGGCTAATGTGCAGGGGAGGGTGGGGGTGGGAGAGAGCCCTGACTATCCACCAACCATTTCTCAAACTTTCCCTTCACAAAGCTGTGTGGAGTAAGTACTACTGTTACCCCATTTTATGACAAAACAGAGACAGTATAACTAATTGTTCGCTGGCGAGTGGGAGCATGGCGGCGGATCAGGGTGGTCTCCTCTGCTCATGAGTACAGTCTATGCCACACTTCCTTTGTGCGAGGATGTTTGGTTCAGACAAAGGCACGGTGTCCGTTCCCAGGTTCAGCCTGCATAGATTCTGTGCTGAGAGGCCCCCAGCAGCCTGCAGTCTGGCTGAGATGGTCTTGAGTAACCTCTGACTCCTCACGTTATCCCAAAGACCTGAGCACGGCATGGCCCCAAAGTTGTCCTCCTCACTCATAACTCCATTGCTTTCGGGGCAACAAGCCTATTTATAAATGCTTTTGGGGTGGTCAGTGTTGCGGACCCCAGCTAACATGAACACTGTACGTGGCATTGCCTAGCTAAAGGGAAAGGATGTGTTAATCCCACCAGGTGAGAATACGGCCACTACCACCATTTCAAGCCAAATCTGAAGCGAGTTTTAATTAAATATTGGATGACGAATGCTGGTCAGGTCCATTCTGGGAACTAGGGGAAGACTTGAAACACAAGGTGCTGGTGAGATTCTCAAGTCCCAGGGGGCAATTTACACTGGGGAAAGAGAGATCTACTGTGAGGACAAGACACGTTAGTCATCAGGAGGGTGGTACCCTTAAGCACGACGGAAGGTCAACCCTTCCTCTGGACCTGTCTGCCTCCCTTCCTGACTTGATGACCTCCACAAGGTCCAACTAAGAGAGCACAGGGAAGTAAGAGAGTGAACACCACCAAGTTCCTTCTCCAACTCTAAAAAAGGCCAAGGCACACATGATGTTGAAGAACTGCTCCAACTGGGTGTCACAGCAGGAGAGGGGCTGCAACTTCAGCTCTGTGAGGAATCCGGGGTATCAGACAGAACCCACCAGGTGACTCCCCCCATGATACCTAAGCGCAGTGTACACCATGGCAACACAGTTTATTAATTATAATCACACAGTTCGGGGTTAGGTGCCAAGCCTGCACGGCCTGGAACCAAAACCGAGCAAAGGACATCAGGTTTGAATACGCATCCACCCCTTTAGCTGTGGGTAGAAGAAGCCCTTTATTGAACAGCACCACGGAGGTTTTATACCTAACACAGCCAGGTGGGCCAACAGGTGAAGATTTCATCGCCTGATCCTTGATCAAGGCCAGGGCAATGCGTGCTCAGGAAGCAGGGTTGGTAAACAACTTTGACACAGCTCTCAGAAGCTCAAATCACTAATGGAGGAAGGAGAGCAGTTGGAGACCAGGACTCCAGACAGTCCCAACAGTGAGGAAAGGAAAGTTTTTAGCTTACCACAGGGTCCATCTGAACATGACCTGGGAAGGAAGAACACAGTGCTCCCTGTTCACAACTATGAAAATTAAGGCTTAGATAATATTTCCTTAAATTGATCTAGTTGTCAGAACGGTTAGAATTAAGTCTTCAGTTCACACTCCTAAGATGTGCCCCTTACTTATCGAATGAAGGGGAGAATCATCTACAGAGACCACTCGACCCTTTTAAAAGAGTGTAACAGTTCTTTAACGTATGCAATTTCTGAGGAAACCCGAAGTGGGACATTCCAAAGGGCTAGGGACATTGCTCTCCCCCAACCAGGCATAATCCAGAAGCAAAACGAAATGAAGCACAGCTAAGCAAGGGCATGATGCTGACAGGTCGGAACGGAGGCATTCTTTTTCATTCCTCTTGCTGGACGGCTTCCTTACAGAAGCTTAGTTCTGTAAGAATGGGATGAAGGAAGGCTTTGGGTCCCGTTCCAAAAATAGTTCAAGGGATACCTTTGCTCTTGCTGTGATCGTCACTGTGAAGCTGAGACCAGCGAAAGGGACTCAAAGAACAAACGGAGAGCCAATAATAGAGCAGAAAAAAGAAACCAAGAGTCACGTGCTTGACCCACGGGTCTCTCCCCCACCTAGCCTGCATTTCAGTCTGATCTGGTAACAACAGGAAGCAGCTGGTGGAGGAGAAAGTGCCTACCTAGGGACAGCATCCGTGACTGGCAAAAAGGTGTGTGTGCCGAGGGTGCTTGGGCACAGTCACTGTGTATGTGTGCCGAGGGTGCTTGGGCACAGTCACTGTGTATGTGTGCCGGGGGTGCTTGGGCACAGTCACTGTGTATGTGTGCCGAGGGTGCTTGGGCACAGTCACTGTGTATGTGTGCCGGGGGTGCTTGGGCACAGTCACTGTGTATGTGTGCCGAGGGTGTGTTTGGGTAGAGTCGTTGTGTACGTTATAGATGGTTGAAGGAAAGCTGGGGATGAGTGAGAAGATCGTGAGGAGCAAACTGAACCTCAGGATGCAGAGACAATGGGGACAAAAGCTAGAGTCCCATAGTGTCTTCATGAACTTTCCTCCTGCCCATGTTATACAGTGCTGACGGCTCCAGGCTAAAACTGTAGATGCCACAACCTCCTCTTCATGTCACAGCGTAGAACAGAACAGAGTAGAGAGGCACAGAGCGGAGCAAGTCCAACTGATGCCCTGACTCTCATGCCCGTGTATTCCATCTGTGCCTGTCTTGGGTGCACACCCTGAAAGAGACACAATAGTGAGTCAGTCACAGTGCTGAAAGCCTAAATTCATACACATTCGAAACCAGCAACTAAACTATTAAAATCACAGTTTGGAGTTTATATTTAATGGTAGGCTCTGACGAACCAGTCTTAACGCGGAACCCCCACTAACGTTGCACATGGGCACCTCCAGACATTCATTGGTCATTCCTGAGAAACCATTGCAGAGTTGAAGGAGTGTGACGTTGGTTCTAAGACCCCAAGGAATAACTGGCAGAGGCAGGCGAGTGAGCGGGACAGAACTAGGAACTGAGAAAATCGAGAGGGTACGGTGATGGTGGCAGGTTTTATTAATGAAGAAGTCTTTCAACTGTCTTAGAAAATGTCTGTTTATACATACTACCACACACACACACACACCAAACATTCAAAATGCAACCAAAGCTTAAAAGCTAGTGAACATAGTTATAGAGAGGTTCATTATACCTTCCTTGAAACTTTCCTGGGCCTGAAGTTTTCAAAATTAAAACAAAATTTTAAAAAGTATATGAAAGAATAGTCCTGCTCTGCGGTGGGCCCTGTCCTGTGGAGTCGGCATGAAGCACTGAGACTCAGCCAGAGAAGCGATCCCACCAGTTAACACCTTCGTGCCTCTCCTTCTGTGTCTGCTCTCCTAGCGCTGATGACTGTCATGTCGGCTAGTGTGCAGGGCGCTGTCCTAGCCTGTGTGCAGGGCGCTGTCCTAGCCTGTGTGCAGGGCGCTGTCCTAGCCTGCACGACTGTACTGCCTATCACGGATAATGTCCATAAGCAAGGTCACCCGTGGACCAAGCTGACCTCCCAGAGATTCTTCCTCATATGCCACCCTTCACAGCCACAGGAGACTTGAGCAAAGGCAACGGACCTCAAAAGCTGCAGTGCAGCGTGCCCCGAAGCAGCCTGCCCTCGGCAACTGCTTTCCTCCTCCTTTATTTCATGATCAAAGCAAATTCCTGCCAGGCATGCTGGCACACCCCTGAAGTCCCAGCACTTGGGAGGTTGACATGGAAATAGCATTTGCTCGAGGCCAACCTGGGCTTCAGGGAGACCCTGCCTCCAAGGGAAACACATCCAACCATCCGTGGGTGTTGTAAGACCTTGTCATTTCCCCTGCTGAGCAAGAGGAAGGCTGCAGGCCACACACAGCTCTGAGCTTGCCTCTTCCCAAAGGATGAAAACAAATCACTGCTTGGGGTTCCCCTGGCTCCCGTGGAAACAGATGTCTGCTCCCGAGCAGACACAGTGCGGCTGTTCCGTTCTCTAATTCAATTTTCTGGTTGCTTAAAAGTCCAAAAGAACTTTCCAGGTGGGCTCGAAACCCAGCCAAAGGGAATTCCGCTTTTATTCATAACCTGTCTGTGCTTCCAGTAAGTTCTGGAAAGGGAACTAGACCCAACATGTCAAAATCTCTGCTGAGACGGGGGGGGGTTGGGAGAGGAAGGGCTCGTGCGCACAAGCATGGCTGTACTCTGAGTGTAAAGGTATCATTCTGCCAAGGGGTCAAATAGGAAAAGGCATGGTGCACGCCTCCTGGGAGCTGTAAGTCACTGGAAATCAGTCTCAGAGGTCTGGTCTTATTCCAGTCCAGCTCACACACCAATGCTGTGCTGTTTAGACCGTGGAGAACTTTCAATGCTTTCTCCACTGCTGATGCTAGGCCAGCACTAATTCACTTACAGATGATGCGTACAATCTGTAAAACTAGTCCATAAAGTCTCCAACAGGGCCTGGCACACGTGTCCACCATCTGGCAGGGGGTGGCTCTGAGTGGGCCGGCTGCCACCTGCCAGTGCTTGTCTTAATAGGCTCCTCAGCCTACAGCAGGTTTGAGACGCTGGACGGGAGTTTAAAAGACAACCTAAGGGGTTTAAAAGGTAGAATTCAAAGTCTGCCAAGAGGTAAAGGGATGCTGCATCATTTACGCTTTATTTTACATTTATTTATTTATTATGTACACAGTGTTCTGTCTGCAAGTGTGCCTGCACGCCAGAAGAGGGCACCAGACCTCAATACAGATGGTTGTGAGCCACCACGTGGTTGCTGGGAATTGAACTCAGGACCTCTGGAAGAGAGGTCTGTGCTTTTGAGCTCTGAGCATCTCTCCAGCCCCCATCATTTACACTCCTTTTTAAGTCTCACTATTTAGCCCAAGCTGGT
Organism: Microtus pennsylvanicus; assembly: GCF_037038515.1. Classification (NCBI taxonomy): domain Eukaryota; kingdom Metazoa; phylum Chordata; class Mammalia; order Rodentia; family Cricetidae; genus Microtus; species Microtus pennsylvanicus. Next base: position 8,173,778 of record NC_134590.1, on the reverse strand, counting down.
CTTGAACTCACTATATTGCCCAGGTTGGCCACAAACTTGCAGAAATTACCTGCCTTGGTTTCCTAGAATTAAAGGTAAAAACCACCACACCTGGTTGATACTTTCTACAAGCATGTTGTTGGATGGGGGTGTACTTGTTAATCTATATAAGTGTATGAATATGCACGTGGAACCAGAGGCTGACCTTAGGTGTTATCTTAGGGTTTCTGTTGCTATGAAGAGACACCATGGCCATGGCCGTTCTTATAAAGGAAAACATTGAATTGAGCTTACAGTTTTAGAGGTTTAACCCATTATCACCATGGTGGCATGCCAGCAGACATGGTGCTGGAGAAGCAGCTGAGAAATCTACATCTTGTACAGGCAACAGGAAGTGGTCTGTCTCATTGGGCATGGCTTGAGCATAGGTGAGGCCTCAAAGCCCACCTCCATAGTGACACACTTCCTCCAACCAGGCCACACCCCCTAACAGTGCCACTCTGGGGGCCATTTTCTTTCAAACCATCAAGGTGTCTTTCCTCAATCGTCCTCCACCTTTTTATTTTTGAGACAGGGTGTCTTCCTGAATCTGGAGCTCATCAATCCTGCTACTCCATCTGGTAGTGAGCTTCAGGCATACACCTGGGTTCTTCCCCCTCCCCCAGTGCTGGGGTCACAGGTGTGTGCCTCTGGGCCTATTTTTTTAAAGTGGGTTCTGGGGATTCAAACTTAGGTCTTCATGTTTGCACACAGGCATCTTACACCACTGGGCCACCTTCCAGCCCCACAAAAAAAATCATTTAAAATGTTTGTTTTAAAAGTGGCTTGGGTGGATAGAGGAAGGACTCAGAAAGCCTCAACTCTTGGCTGTTGGTGGCTGCTGGAGGTGGGAAAGTCACTTTACCCTGGGGAGTGGCTTCTGACAGGTTGCTCAAGCCTTAGCGGAAGATGCCACCCTCAAATGTGTATGGGCAACATTAATTGGACTTAATCAAGTTATGAAGAAGAGGAAACCAAGTTTGGAGGGAGATGTGTGAGGGATGTGAGATGAGTTGAGAGAAGGACTGGCCGGGTGCATAGAGTCAAGATATATTGTATATATGTGTGAAAATTCCAAAGAATAAAAAAATCAATAAAGATGTCTCTGATAGTTCTTCAATGAAAATTTCCATGTTCAAGTTGGGAGGAATTGTTGGCCAGAGGGCTGATTGTTATTCTAGACTCCTGAGCTAGATCTCCTTTGCTTTATTGGTAAAAATTTGGTGAGAAAAAATGGCTGCAATGGCTAGTTTTACTTGTCAACTTGACATAATCTAGAATCACCCTAAAGGAGTCTCGGTGAGGAGTTGTCTAAATTAGGGGGACTTGTGGGGGATGTCTCTTAGGGATTATCTTGATTACATTAACTGAGGTGGAAGGCGCTACCTCACTGTGGGCGTCACCATTCCCTGAGCAGGGATCCTGGAATTTATGAGTAGAGAAAGTGAACTAAACACTTGCATGCATGTGTGGGATTCCCCTCTGTATGCTGTGAATGCATTTTATTACCATTAGTTTATAAAGAAGCTGCTTTGGGCCTATGGCAGGGCAGAATAAAGGGCTAGGGATGGAGCCCTGAGGTACAGGGCTCACCTACAAGGCACAAGGCCCTGGGTTTAATCCTCAGCACTACAAAGAAAAAAAGAATAGTCTGAGTGGATTAGGCCAGAAGTGTGGTGTGAGTCTATCTGCAATGCCTCAAACTGAATAAACTAAGGTAACTGGACCATTAAAACAAATAACAACAGCCATTAGGTGTGATTCATCCAGTAAAGAATCCACAGGTCCAAAATGAGTAACAACAACAAAAGATGCAAACAGTCTTCCTCACAGGAGAATGCCAAGCAACAGATGCAGAAGAAATGACAGCTACAAATCCTTATTTCGCATTTGTCCTGGGTACAACTGATTTAGGAAGCATTGCCGATGTAAACTAAAACTATTGGGTAAAAATGTGATGAACATAAAATATTTACAGGGTCTCACAGTACAGTAAACATTGAGGCCTTGCAAAATTCACCTTTCACCACAAAAGGAAAAACTTAGGCATCTTTAGGCAGAGAAACTTGGCAGAGGCCACCTCTACGAAGCAATTGAAGTTCATGCCACCAAGATGTGCCAGCGTGGAATCATGCACCTCTTGCTGCATGCAGAGAAGAGCATGAGATCGCGAGAGTAGTATGCCTGCCCCAAATGCACACTCGGAGTCCAACAAGGAGAAACGAGCAAGCCCTATCTGAGCCATTCTACACGGAAAATGACCTTGGCCGGTCCATTTCAAAGATGTCAACCTCGTAAAATTAAAGAAAAGGCTTAGAAACTGTTCCAGATCATAGAGAGACAACACAACTCACTATAATGTGTAGCCCTAAACTGGGTACTGGGCTAGGACTCTGATTAGCGCTGGATCCTTAAATTGCTGGATTTGATAAGAGCCATGTCTATGCTAAGTGGCTTTGTTAGCAGGAAACGCACTCTGAGATTCTTAGGAATGAAATAGCGTGATGCTTAATAAACTCTCAAAAGATTTCAGAAAATACAGATGAATGATTGTGCGCACGGATGAGGGAAGAAGAACACGCAAAGGAGACGTTAGTCTAGGAGCGAGAGATACCGATGGTCTCCATGAGGGTTTCACATTTCTCCAAGTGTCAAAGCCCAAGTTTTAAACAGAAACGACTTCAAAATGAAAGTGAAACCTAAGGAGGAAAACTTCAAAGGCATCCTTTCTGCGAAGGCTCCTGCTGCGGCTTTCCTACAGCCTCCCCCACCGTCTTTTCATCAGCGCCATGCACGGGCACTCTGCCGACATCCTTCCAGCGCTCGCGTTCCCCAAGCACCTGCCATGTTCTCGCTATTATGTGACAACCTGCCCAGCCTGCTGCTCTCACAAAAAACTGAGCTCTGCAGCCATCAGTGATCTTTACCTCGGAAGACCTGGCCCTGTCGTTCTTATCTCCCCCACGGTCGCTTTCAGTGTGAAAAACGTTTGTGTTTGGGTTTATGCTGGCAGACATGAAGATCGGCAAAATCAAGATTCTGTCTTCAGGGAATCTCTATTGTGAGGAAGATAAAGCAAGCACAAAGGGAATGAGATAAAAATACAAACACTGTGAGGACTGAGATTGGAGCCACGAGGCAGAGAAGCGAGCATACAGGGGCTATCAGCAGGGACACGGAAGGACAGACAGACAGATGCTAAGCCTCTCTCACCCAGCACTCCTCGGGTTGGGAGGAGCTGGGGATGAGAGTGAGGGAGAGCTGGTGAAGCGAGTAGAGTCAAAGGTCTTGGAAGTAAAAGAAGGACTTAGGTCACGTGTCTGCAGCGCAGAGCTGAGGCAAGATGGTGCAGGATGCAGACAAAGATGCGGATAAAGAACAAGTGTGGCCTTTGTCCCTGGTTCTCAGCTCGGAGCTTTGAGGAGCCTGGCATGGCTTAATTGCTAGGCCAGTCTTTGTCATGCTAAAGAGGTGACTCAAGTGGACCCCTAGAGCCTCAAGATGGGGACAGATCCTCAAAAAGACAAACCAGATGACTGGAAGGTTGGCGCTGGGAGAGGAGGAGACTGCATTGAATTGGATCACCTGACACACACGCCATCAGCCATACCTAAACAACAAAGGGCGATCAAATCTCTGGACATGACAGCTTGATAAAGCCTATGGGCTGGTGACCACTTTGCTGTGCAGGGAAGGTGATGCTCCTCCACCCCACAGGGACAAGGTGTGGCAGCTCTGAGCCCTGGACTCTTCCAGACCTGCTGAGATGATTTCATTGCTGCCTGAGATGTAGCCTTTGTAAGAAACAGAGCACCTTCCTGAGCTCTGAGCCAGGCAGTCATTATGAATGAAGGCTGCAGAAGTCCTGGGTTTGCTGCTGACTAGTTAGAAGCATGGGTGGACTAGAGACTCCACCATTGTTCTGGAGTTTTTCCACCTGGCACCTGAAATGTGGGCACCATATGGATGACTGAGCCATGAACACCGGGTTAGCACCACCACTGAACTGAAGTACACAGAATTGCAATGAAAACAGAAAACTGATATGCAAATGCCTGAACATGCATAGACTTCTAGCCACAACAAGGAGGCTGGATTTGAACCCATTGGCAAGGCTAAGCCACTGAAACTCTTGGTTTCTTTTGCTAGAGAAGGGTTTAATTCTCAGTCATTCTCCTGAGTTGCAACATGGCACCAATGAGTACTGAGGCAAGAACACCCCTTAGGGAGGCCTTTGGCTCTCAAAGCAGGGACTCCATGCAGGGCCTCATGCATGCCAGGCAAGCAGTCTATCTCTGAGCCACATCCCAGCCCGGGACTGTGGCAGGAACTAGAGATGACAACTGGGCACAGTAGGAACAAAGGAAGGGGACAAGAGACTGGCTAGGGGTGGTTATAGGGATGGTGAAACCATGGTGACAGTTCCATTTCTGGTGGGAAACAGGAGAAAAAGATTTTAGGGCTCTGACTTTGGTTTTGAACACAGTGAGTTCAAGCTCCAACAACACTCCCTGGAGTGTTGGGTCTGCAGCATGAGACAGCCATCCATCTGCTTCCCCAGTAAGACATGCTCTAAGCCACTGCCACACAGCAAGTGAGGACAGTCTCCTCTCCCAGCCTTGCATTCCCTGATTTTCCTATCTAGAGAAATCCTGCACATCTTTCAAGATTCACCTGGAAGAAACCTGGTGTTTAGTTGGGGCTGGGAGATGGCTCATTCAGTAAAGTCTTGCCAAGAAAGCAAGCAGACCTGAGTTCAGATCCCCGGTGCCCACATAAAAACTCGGCACACCGCCCACATGCTTGTAATCCCAGCCCTGAGGAGGTAGAGATATGGGGACCCCCGCTGGGGACATGCTGGTCACCCAATCTAGCTGAATGGCTGAGCAACCGGTTCAGTTAGGGAATTTGTCCTTAAAAATAGGTTGGACAGCAACCACAGAAGACTACACATGTTATCCTTCGTGTGCACCCTTGCACACACGTGTGCACCCACGTGCAAATGCACCAATGTCATGCTGAGTCTTGGATCTGGACCACACTCAAGCCTGTCACTCTATTTCTTCAGTCGGATGGTGTTGTAAGGATGCTGTCACTCCACACCACACATGACGGTCCCTCTCTGCCCAGTGTCTCCCTCCCCTCCCCCCTTTCTCTGCTTAGATAAATCCTTTTGATCTTTCAAAGGGCCCTTTCAAAACCTGTGGGCAGCATTAGGCTTTCTCCAGACACCCCAGCTTTATTCATATTTCTGCAGCCAGAACAGACAGTGGGAAGCCTCTGAATAATTTAAGTCCACACTGTCTGGCAGGAGACTGTCCTTACTGTACACAAGTCTAGTCAGTGCGGTTGGATTGTAAGCCCCTGTGACAAGAGCCATTTCTTTCACAGCTCCCTGCGTTCCTCAGCAGCCTGGAGTGGTTTCTGTGCCCTCCAAGGGGACTCGCAGTGGATTTACACAAGAACAATGAACGATTCCGTGGAACATGGATGAAACCAAGCAAACATTTCTAGCTTTTAAAATAATTTTCTAGTGCAAGGTTAGAAATGTTCCGTATGTCATGTGACGTTCAGTCAGTTTTGCTGTCAATTAAATCTGTTCGTTTGGTGACTCTGCAGATATCAGACCTTTGTAGCTTAAGAGGCACAGAAACAGCATCCGGGAACTCTCCTGGGAGGGGACCCGAGGCTGCACCAGGAGGAACTGGGGCAGGATAATTGAAAACTCTGAGCTGTGATGAACAGGAGCTGCTGCCATAGCACAGCTGATGAGGAGGATGGCGGCTAAGGGGGAGGGGCTGGGGCCGCTGATGGGAAGCCCCTGTGTCTGGGAGACCCCGTTTCATTGAGCATCTTCATTAACGGCAGAATCAAGGGTTGCACATTTGGTTAATAGCATTTTGAGCAGGTTCTCAATTGGGAGGTGCAGCAGGCCTCACTGAGGACAGGGAAGTTCCATAGATGGGTCTACAGAGCCTAGAAATAGGAATAAAAATTATCACAATGAGGTATGATTTAGGAGAAATGCAGACAGAAGCAGCGAGGGGAGAAATCCTCCCCAATGCAGGCTCGCCCGCAGGCTGGGAAACCTAGAAAGCAGCCACCGAAGAGTGTCTGTGAGGACAGCAAGGGAATAGGGACATGTTGTAACAGCATGCCGCTCAGCCCAATGGCAGGTGGCAGGAACAGAAAAAAACTGTCAAAGACTGCATTGCAACAGTCTTCCTCGACAACTATAAACAGTGTAGGGGACTAGCTGGGAAAAGAAGCCAGCAAAACCACGCTTGGCATTTGGGCTTCATTCCTTCCGTTGTTAAAAAGAGCCAAGCCTCGCAGCTCAGGACCCGAACTGTAGTTCTCTGTGATTCTGGCAGGAGGAATTGGTAAGACAGTGCAGGGTTAACTACCTGCAGCTCCCCTAAAAATCTTCTTCATAATAAAAAAAATATCCAGCATCCCTTCATGATAAAAGACCTGGAGAGACTAGTCCAGCATCCCTTCATGATAAAAGTCCTGGAGAGACTAGCAGTAAAGGAGACCCATCTCAGCATTAAAATGTTCACATACCAAGCCACAAATAGTATCTTACTAAGCAGACCAAATGGAAGGTGTTTTCACTAAAAGCAAAAGCAAAACAGGTGTATTTACTTCCCCCTCCTGTTCAAGTCTTAGCTAGAGCACTAAGTGAAGATCAAGGGGATACGAATAGGAATGGAAGAAGTCAAAATATTCTATCTGAAGATGATAATACTCTAAACATAAAGGACCCCAATGACACCAGAAACCTCCTAAGACTGATAAACATGTTCTACGGTAAAGCAGGACATAAAATTAACACACAGTAGCCTTGCTATTAACAATGAGAAGATGTAAAGAAAGAAATCAGAGAACCAATACCACCCAAAATAGCCTCAAAAATATTGGACTAAATCAGATCAGGGAAGGAAAAGACTTACATGATAAAAACCTTAAGACAATGAAAAAAAATCAAAGAAGACAGCAGAAGAAAGCAAGACCCCCTTTCCGCCATGGGTTGGTAGGATTAATGTTGTGAAAACAGTCTAAGAGTCAATATAATCCCCATCAAAATTCTAATGCAATTCTTCAGAGAACTTAAAAACAACACAATTTTCAGCTGCATAGGGAAATACAAAGGATCCAGGAAACCTAAAACAATCTGAGCAATAAAAATTACTGCTGGGGGCTTCACTATCCCAGATGCCAAGTAATACCACATGGTACGGTGATAAAAAGAACATGGTAACAGCATAAAAACAGATACACTGATCAAAAGAGTGGAATTGAGGACCCAGATATGAGCCCACACTCCAGCAGACACATGCTAATAGACAAAAAGGCCAACAATAGACCCTGGAAACAAGACAACATCTTCAGCAAATGGTGCTGGCCAAACTGAATAGTTACGTGTAGAATGAAATCAGATCCCTGTCTCTCACCGTGATGAAAATCAACTCCCGATGCATCCAGGACCTCAACGTGAGATTTAATGTCCTGAGTCTGAGAGAGAAATAGGAAGTAGACTTGAGCTTATCAGCACAGAGAAGGGGTTTCTGAGCAGTATCCCGTGGTGTAGGCATCAAAACTGATAATTAATACATAGGACATCATAAGACTAACCGCTACTACACAGTAAAGGATGCTATCGTTCAAGGGAAGCAGCAGCCTTGAGAATGGGAGGCTCTTGAGCTGTCCATTCTGACAGGCGGTTAGTACCTAGAACAGTCAAAAAAGTAAAGAAACTAAACATCAGGAAGACAACTCAATTTACAAACATGGAACTCTTTTCAGCACAGAACTAAACTGAAAGTTCTCAAAAAGGTGAAATACAGATAGTTGAGAAACAGTTGTTTGTTTGTTTGTTTTTAATGTTCAACATCCTTAGCCTTTGGGAAAATGTAAATTAAACTACTTTGAAATTTCATCTTACTCCAGTCAGAATGTCTAGAAGATATATATACACATACATACATGCATGCTGGCATGGATGTGGGGAAAGTAGAACATTTATTCACTGATGGGGGGAATGAAAACTTGTCGAGTTTCTTCTGTAAATAGATCTAACCTCATGATCAGCTCGCTCACTCCCGGGCATAAGCCCACAGGACTCTGCATCCCCCTACAGCGAGAGCTGCTCATCCGTGTCCACAGCTACTCCACTCACAGTAGCCAGATGTTGGAAACGGCCTGGATGTCTGTCGCGTGATGAATGTGGTACATTCACACAATTCCGTATTATTCAGCTGATTTGAAAAATAAAATTATGAAACTTTCAAGTGAGTGGATGGAGCTGGAAACCATCGCTTTGACTGAGGTAACTCAGACCCAGAAAGACCGATGCCATGTGTTTTTCCTCATTTCTGGAGGTAGTTTGACTCTCTAGATATGTGTGTTTCATTTGGAACACCCACAGCGGGCAGGAAGGTAGTAAGGAGAGAGAGCTTTCAAAGAAGGAGACCTAGAACACTATGTTATGACAGGGTAGAGGGGGGCAGTGGGGCATTAAGACCTGAATGGGTGTGGGGGATGGGGCCGGACAGAAGGGGAAAGATGAGGGTAACATAACCAACACTAAAGACCTTTCAAAAAGTCAAATGGAAATCTACTCTGTAGAAGCTACCTAAAATACACAGATGCACATATATTAAAAACAAACCCCGGTGCCAGGAACAAGTTACTTCTCCTGTGGAGTTTTGACTACTGAGATCCCATAGACCCCCAAAACACTACAGGGGTCTATTCAATATTTGCTTGGTCACCCTTCAGAAAAATCCTTATTGCTAAAGATTTCATACCCTTAAGTCACACATAGAAAGACCAAGCTGGTCCTGACCTAGAAGAGTCATCCCTACTGGCTGTCTTTCCTCATTCTAGAAGGTGCTATGCATTCCACTGTTGGAGAAACGTACTCATCAGTCTCCCCCAAGAACGACAAGCATGACTGGTCTGTCAAGGCGTGCACATTGGAGCAACAGAGGCCTGAATGTCGTGGGTGGGGGCCGCCATCTCTGCTTGGATTTACGGTCCACTCCCCAAGATGAGCCCCCAGCACCATCACCAGGGCCAAGAACCTGCAGTTAGACAGATGACAGACCCTAGAAGAGAACTTAGCACAATCGTTCTGCTAAATGGGCCTGGCATTAAACCTCCTATGGTTTATGATTACGCCCAACTGTAAGTATAAGCTCAACCCTCATTAGAGAGGCTTATTCTTGCAGTAAATGGCGATCAACACAAAGGGAGGGGATGTGGGCATGAACCCCACTCTTAGCGGAGGAGCTATTGGTAACGGAAGCGGCTACTAACGAGAAAGCTGCTTCTCTTTAAGGCTGTGGTCTCTGGTGGGTCGGCCACACTCCAGTGACTGCACACACCCAAGAGGATACAGGTAACACAAATCAGACCTGATGGTTTAAAAGGCAAAATGGGGGAACACAAAGTTGGGTGGGTAGGGAAGGGGTGGACCTGGGAGGTGGTGTGGGGAGGGATGAATACAATCAAAATACATATAAAATTCTTAAAGAGCTTTTTATTTAAGGGAGAGAGAAAGCTCTCCGCCCTACTTGGAGAAGCCCGCCTAGACGCTGGGGCAGTGTGCCGTCCGTCCGTGGGGGGCAGTGTGGGTCCGTCCGTGGGGGGCAGTGTGCCGCCCGCGGGCTCATTCTCTTCTGTCCGGTCTGCCGCAGCTGTCACACTCCCGTCCTCCGGCGACAGCTGGTTGGCCAATTTTATCTCACCTATTATCACTGACCTAGATTTCCAACACTGAAGGGAGAGCGACATCTTAGGGGGTGTGATAATTTTACTCTCTACTTGAAAGCGAACCTTTGTATCGGTAGGATTGGTAGTTGACTTCCGTGGGTAAAAACAGACAGAAAATGTCACACATGGAAAACGTCTCTCCCAGCAGCCTTGAGAGTCGCCCACTCTCCCAACTGTCACCCCCACTTCATCGGAGACTCCTGCTGTGACTGAAGGAGTCAGAAAGAGAGGCGATGCTTAAATTAATCAGCCCCATGCTGAAGAGAGGGCAAAGGAACTGTTCAAGGACACAACACTCCTGCCCTTGCTACCTTGTCCCAGTGTTCCCAGAAAAGCAAGACGTGGTGGAGGAAGACAGGGTGGGCCTTCCTTAGTCACCCAGGAAGTTAAGCATCTCAGGAGTCTGGTCAGTCCCTCGCACTGTCTGATTGCATGGAGAAGGAAACACACCCACCTGTCTGGAAAGGAGGGCCACAGGCTGTTGCTGGTGTGCTGATGGACGTTATCCACGTGGAGCTTGTGCTTGTCCTTAGGGAAGGCAGCAAACCTGAAGAGAATCTGCAAGCTCAGATCTGCGAGCCACTGAAGGAGCTCTGGCCCCTGGAGCCTGCTGCGGTGTTCTGGTGTTTGCCTACCCAACTGCCACTGCAAGATGCTGTCGATAGCACAAATTGCACTGAGGGTCCCAGCCCATGGGCTCCCTCCTTGGTACGCAACCCCACAGAAATCTATGCCCTAGACATAGTCTGTGGACCTAAATGTAGCTCAAGATCTCCAGGCTCCTATGACTGTGGTCTGAGTCTCACTCATGCCAATGAAAGCCATGGACCTGTCACTCCCTTCTCGGGCCTTCCCAGGACATCCAGAACAATGTCTAAACTTCCTGACAAAGTATTCTGGGAGTGTGGTCCCTGACTACCTCTCTGGCTCCTTTATAACCGTCCTACGCCATACATGGGCTGGCCATACCAGACTCTGCTTTAACTCTTCCTTCTTGCTACAGCTACTAGAATGTTCTTACTTTTTTTAATCCTTTTTTTTTTTGAGACAGAATCTCATGTAGCCCTGACTCTGGGAGTTCAAATCTATGGCTCTGTGCATCTGAGGATGAGCCTGAATTTCTGCTTCCCCAGCATTCACCTCCCAAGCGCTGAACAACAGGTGTGCGCTAACAAGCCTGGTTTATCCAGCACTAAAGTTCATGCCCAGTGCTTTCTGCATGTTTGGTGAGCACTCTACTGACTGAGCTACATCCCTGCTGCTCCTCCAGTGCTCTTCTCTGTTCCTGAGGGCGCCCTTGGCCAGGTCTTCTCTACAGAAGCCACCTCCCTGCTAGGTCACATTGCTGTCCTTAAATTTTTTGTGTCCTTCTTCATCTGGATACATTTGTTTATTTATTTGTTTGCATGTCCATTAGTGCTTTCCCCCTCTGTAACGCATGTGTCATGAGGACAGGGACTCCCTGCAGGGTAGGGTAATGTGTACACCATTACATGCAATTAGCACTAAATGTTTTATTTTGTTTGTTTCAGGTTTGTTTGTTTGTTTGTTTGTATGGTTATTTGAGACGGGGTTTCTCTGTGTAGCTTTGGAGCCTGTCCTGGAACTCATTCTGTAGACCAAGCTGGCCTCGAACTCACAGAGATCTGCCTGCCTCTGCCTCCCAAGCACTAAGATTAAAGGTGTGCACCATCACCACCCAGCATTAATTCTTATTATGCTACTATTGTTGTGATGATTATATTCATACCAAAGTTCAAAGGTCAAGATTATGTGATTTCCCTGGTGTATTTAAATGTAAAGTTTGGTCCATTCCCAAATCACACTATAATTTCTGCATTCTGGCCCAGAATTTTTAGAAGTTATTTTCCACCTTCACAGTAAATAACAGCCAAACAAACTAAAGACGAGAAATTCTTACACCTATTGAAGCCTTGAGGTCATACTGCAGCCCTATAAACCAGCAAGATGGACACATTGTAGAAGCTCATAGTCCGGGGACAGAGGACTGCATCTGGAGTCAGGAGAAAAAGCACTTATGCTCTAAGTGATGGATGGTGACCCTCAGGGTGGACAATAAAACCTCAGTCCACAAGGGTGTCCAGCTCTAGGAAAGCCCAGCTTGTCCATGTATTTCACCTGCAGGGTCTTGTCAAGTTCTCAGCATGAAACTCTCAGGAAAACAGCCTTGGACTTCTTGAGGAGCAGATGAAATCTCCTTTCAAATCCAGCCAGGAAAACAACTCTGAGATTCCATCTTACACCTGTCAGAATGGCTAAGATCAAAAACACCCATGATAGCTTATGCTGGAGATGATGTGGAGTAAGGGGAACACTCATCCATTGCTGGTGGGAATGCAAACTTGTACAACCACTTTGGAAATTAGTATGGTGGTTTCTCAGGAAATTGAAAATCAACTACCTCAGGACCCAGCAATACCTCTTGGGCATATACGCAAAGGATGCTCAATCATACTACAAAGGCATTTGTTCATCTATGTTCATAGCAGCATTATTTGTAATAGCCAGAACCTGAAAACAGCCTAGATGCCCCTCAACCAAAGAATGGATAAAGAAAATGTGGCACATTTACACATTAGAGTAATACTCAGAGGGGGAAAAAAAGACATCTTGAATTGAATTTTGCATACAAATGGATAGAACTAGAAAACACCATCCTGAGTGAGGTAACCCAGACCCCAAAAAATGAATATGGTATGTACTCACTCATAAGTGGACACTAGTTATAAACAAAGAATATTGAGCCTATAGTTCATGATCCTAGGGAAACTAAGTAACAAGGTGAACCCTAAGAAAAACATATATAGATCCACCTGGAAAATCAAAATAGACAAGATCACCAGACAAAATTGAGAACATAGGGGTGGGAGGAGAAGGGAGGGCAGAAGGAGAAGAGGAGGAGAGAAGGGGAGGGGTGAGGAGAACTCGAGGGAATGGGATAGTTGAGATGAAAGAAGGACAGAGATGAGAGCGAGGAAAGAGTGTGTGTATGTGTGTGTGTGTCCTGTGCACACGAGTGCAGTGTCAGATTCCCTGGAGCTGGAGGTGGAGGCAGTTGTGAGCCACCTAATCCCAGTCCTCAATAGGAGCAAGTTCTCACCAGCTGAACCATCTCTCCAGCCCCCATGTCTTAATTTTTCACTGGGAAGTTGTAATTCTATTATCTAGCCAGATGGAAGAGCCCTGTGAAGGCAGAACTGTGACCACTGCTCCCTGTTATGACCACAGTGCCTGCATGAGTGACCAACATGGGGTAGATACTTAACAAGTACAGTAGTGAATTTTAAAAAAGAGTTCGCTCCAATGTGGGCCTTGAAAATGTGAGCACACTTCAGATTTGATCTCTAAAGGTCATTTCAAAAGCCATTCACTTCTGTTTATTTAACTTCGCTGATTGAAGTCACCATTTCTGTGTGATTGATAGAACATAGGAATGAGTGTGCCAGAACATAAAAATGAGTGTGCTAGAACATAGAAACGAGTGTGCTAGAACATAGGAATGAGTGTGCCAGAACATAAAAACGAGTGTGCTAGAACATAGAAACAAGTGTGCTAGAACATAGGAATGAGTGTGCTAGAACATAGGAATGAGTGTGCTAGAGCATAGGAATGAGTGTCCTAGAACACAGAAATGAGTGTGCTAGAACATAGAAATGAGTGTGCTAAAACATAGAAATGAGTGTGCTAGAACATAGGAATGAGTGTGCTAGAACACAGAAATGAGTGTGCTAGGGCATAGAAATGAGTGTGCTAGAACACAGAAATGAGTGTGCTAGAACATAGAAATGAGTGTGCTAGAACATAGAAATGAGTGTGCTAGAACACAGGAATGAGTGTGCTAGAACACAGAAATGAGTGTGCTAGAACATAGAAATGAGTGTGCTAGAACACAGGAATGAGTGTGCTAGAACACAGAAATGAGTGTGCTAGAACACAGGAATGAGTGTGCTAGGGCATAGAAATGAGTGGTAGCAGACTGATTCTCATACAAGATATGTGAATAATCACATTTACCAGATGCTACTACGAGCACTTTTTAAAGTTTTGTCCTGATCAGCACTCAAATCCTGATTTGAACTCAAATCCTCCTGCCTCAGCTTCCCAAGCGCAAGGATAACAGGCATGGGCTACCACACTGGGCTGGTTCACAGTTTTCACTGGCTACTTCTCCCGCCCCATCCAGTGACTGTCTGTGAGGGTGATGGGACTGTGTCCCCTTTGTAGGCAAAGAACTGAAGATTTCTATAAAGGCCCACAGTCAGCAAGGGCTGAGCCAAGGATTTGTTCTATGCCTGGGTCCTTCCCCTACCATGTACTTTCTTTAAAGCCACATTCTCTGTTCTGCGATATTTTGTTATGGAAATGCAGGTTTTCAAAATGTTGAGTTATAAACAAAAAATTTCACTGAGTTTAGGCTCTCAACTATACATCATTTATCTTGAAAAAGCATTCCAATAATCGAGTTGTTTTATTACTACATGAATGTGTAATTGGAAGCAAAATACAATAAACTTCTTGAGCAAAATAAATGAAAATCATAAGTCCTGAGTGACATCTCAGACCTCAGTCAATGAGATTCTAATCTATGGCATAAACAAAGCCCAACACAGCAATAAGACATGACTGAACTCAAAGTAAAAGGCACAGAGTTTACACTGCATAGAGCAAGCAAAAGAAATGGAGCCCAGAGGCCACTGGCTGCGCCTTGGTGTATTCTGGGCACCCTGGTAGTAAATCCTGGCTGTGTTAGATTAGGAGTAATGCCTCTCCCACTGACTGTGTTTTCCTGACTGAGCCATTGTGTGGCCCCCTGTTTTCTTTATGAACAATCCAACTGTAGAGAGACCTAAAATGGGGGAGTGAATTCTTATCCATGAAGGTGGTTAGAGAACCACACGGCTCAGATTTTTAGGGGACCCACGTCAGAGGTGACCACAGCAGGTGTGTGTCTGAGGCCACGAGGAGGCCCCTAGGTTGATTTTTTTTCTTCCTGGATTTTAAACCATCATTCCTTCCGGATGAGCGAAAATCAGCCAGGCCCAGAGTCATCTGTGGGCAAACATGGGTAGACACTTGGAAAACAGTTGTTCCGACCCAAGCAGCCTAGATCAGATGAGGAATTTGAAAAACAGAAATCTCTTGTCAAAGCAAAATTTCAGCAGCTCAGAAAGTGTCCAAGGTGATGGCGAGGGTCTAGGGCCGGAATTGCCCTGAAGGACGCAGCTCCAGCGAAGCCAACAGTGTCTTAAGTTTCTCCAGCTTCCAGCAACCTTTGGTGATTATGTAACAACCCTGGCAATGAAGGCACTCTTTTTTTTTTTTTTTTTTTTTTTTTTTTTTTTTTTGCAGAGGAACTAACTAGAGAGGATGTGTGATTCACAGCTAGCCAGCTAGCATCTGTCAGAGTGAAGCCCCCGAGTCCTGGACTCCAGAGCCAACAGACCGCCCACCGTGATTTTGCAGGGCAATCGAAAAACTAGGTTTTGTAAACTCAGTAGCTTCGGTGTAAGAGGACCGGCATTTGCCCGTCCTGAACGTCACACACTTTACCTCTAGACATTGAGTGGGTTTTTTTTAACCTTATTAAGTATCATTTAGGGTAGCAGTTCTCAATCTGTGGGTCACAACCCGTTAGCCAACCTCTACCTCCAAATATATTAATATTACCATTCATAACAGAACCAAAATTACAGTTATAAAGTAGCAACAAAAATAATTTTATGGTCGGGGGTCACCACAACCTGAGGAACTGTTTTAAAGGGTCACAGCCTTGGGAAGGTTTAGGGGACAGGAATATGAAGCGGTTTGTGACTACCTGCCTAGCCCCCATGAGTTCCACATCCAGCACCACAGAAACAACCTGTGCCAATGCATGCCTCTAATCCCAGCACTGGGGAAGTGGAAGCAGGAGGATCAGGAATTCAAAGTCATCCTCAACTACACAGTGACTTTGAGGCTAGCTTGGGCTACTTGAGACTTTGTCACAAAATAAAGAAACAACCCCACTAATTTCCTTGTCTGTAAAATGGGGTCCCTGTAACTACGAGCTCATGGGCTTCTGTGAAGCTAAAGTGTAAAATGATATAGGCTTCAAGGTATCTTCCCATGGACTCTGGATGAAGAAGTCTCCTTCCATCCTTGGCAGCATGGCCTGAGGCACAAACTCCCCAAGACACAATTATTATATCTAATGCTCCAGGAGGTTAAATCTGAAAACTCTGGGGCAGCCTGAGAGGGTTTGAGCTGAGCATCGGGCCGAGGGCAAGGGAAGAGAAGGATCAGCTCATCTTTTGGCTCCTCTCATATTGCTAGCTGGTCCCCAGGAGCCCTCCATCCCACCTGGAAAGCCATGACGTTAAAACAATATGTCCACTGGTATTAACTATTTTACCTGAGCTATCTTGATCATGTTAAGCAAGTCTACAGGCTTTGTGTTGTTACTAGTGCCATTTCAAAGATGAGAAAACAAAGACTCACAGGTATGACTTTTGGTTTCCACAGTCCTGAAGCTGGAACATGTTTGCTAAAAGTCAGATTCAAGTCTTTCTGAGCCAAGAATGAAGTTCCTGACCATGACACAACTGATTGCTTTTGGAAAGCATCCAGTAAGTGTTATCTTTAATCCTTTATGCCTTGCTGTTATAAAGTGAGGAAGCTTCACTTCTACATCTAGGGAAGAGAAAGTCCTAAGCCAGGCTGCAGGAAGATGGTCCATGCACTTAGCACTGCAGGGCCACCCGGGAAGAACCACTGGGCTGTGTGTCAATCCCCACAGTGACTGTGAATAGTCCCCAGGCAGAATGGGCAGCCTGTGTAGCCCTTGTGTGGGAGAATTACCGTCAATGTACATGTTTAATAGTAACGTTACATCTTACAATGTTACGTCTTACAATACTTGAATGCTTGACTGATCTTAATCTCAATCTACATTTATCCAGTTCAGAAAGCAAGATTTATCCTCAGCCCCGAGACAGATGAGTTCCCGGATACAAGTGGCTTTTATGAACTTGACAATTCATTCCTTACTTGAGAGGTTAAAAGCAAAAAGCAAACAGCAGCCTGCCCACGAGTCACAGAAAAGGAAGAAAACAGACATCTTTGCTCTCCTCTGCTATTAGAGTGTAACCTTGGCCACATGCCCGTGGATGGAAAGTGGCTTCTCATGTCATCTTCGGCCTTGATGTCTCTACCATGACTTCTTCAACCGCCAAGTCATTGGGAGATAAGATCTAGAATGGAAAATCTCACTGTGACTCTACTTGGCAATAAACTAAGATTCTAGACCTTGGATACAATACCATTAATTCCAAGAGTCCATGAAAGGACATAGGGGGCAAGGGTAATGCCATTCCAATCCCTGTTTCTCATTGAGGCCCATATTGAAGACTACGGCATCATCTTGTCCTGGGAGGAATCTCCAAACACGTAAGGGCTGTTTGCACCGCTTGACTGTCCGTGCACAAGGCACTGCCCTGGGTTCCAGTCAGCACCTGCACTGGGCAGGGTCAGTTGTTGGTTTCCTGGGACTTACATATAATTTATGTGTGGCTAAGCAAAACCCTCTCCTCTTGACCGCGAGAGTAAACAACTGGGCCAAATCTGCCTTTATTCTAGGTCAAAGTCCAAGGTGGGCTTTTGTCACGCATCACACATCACCAAGCACGCAGAGAATGAAGACGAGGTCCAAAGGTGCTGGGACCACAGGAGCAAGAAGAATGCGGGCTGGCAGCCTGAAGATTCCCTCCGTCCTGGGAGTCTCCGCATGTTCCTCTGAACCGCCAGAGTCAATAGACTCCCTTCATGCTCCAGGTGATATGATTTCTGATGCTTATTCCTATAGACCCTCTTGAGAGGGGAGCAACTATTTGGTCACGACCCAGCGATGACAAGCGTTCACTCACAGCCTGTGTCCCCTTCAGTAGTTAATTTCTGGGCAGAAGAGGATAGTGTGTGAAGGAATGCCAGCGCTGTGGTTACATGACAAATGATTTGTAAGCATAGTTATCTCATGAGTCAGTTATGATGAAATAAGCTGCCACAGTAGAGAGGCCGATGCAGCAAGAAATAGAGGTCTCCTCCAGCAACAGGGAGCAAGGCGCCTGCCGCACAGTTTGCAGCTGCTGGATCCCGCAACAGACACGTGAATGGCCATGGAGGCAGGTCCTTCCCCGGGCAAGCCTGTAGACAACATCACAGTCCAGATCCACACGAGAATCCCAAGGCAGAACCATGGGCTGAGCTGTTCTTGGATCCCTGCCTCAGACCAGAAACTGTGAGAAAGAAAATGCCTTTTTAAATCAATACATTTGGGGACCATACGTTATGCAGCAAAAGATAGATAGCGCAGGCCTTATTATGCAGGAACGTTTCTTCAGGAAAGGAAGATTTAAATTCTGATTACAGAAGAGTTTCCCATCAGAGGGCTAAAAAGTAGACTAGTGTTGGCGTGAGGGCAGGACTGTAGGTGGCGGGAGATGCTGGGGAGTACCAGTATTGGGTTTGGGAGGTAAGAGGTGACCAGGTTGCTCTATACTGACTTTAGTGATGGTGCAGAATTACATGGATGTACCAGAAAGTGGTAGTCTTCAGATAAGTGAACATGGGAATCGTAATCCAATAAAGACATTGTTTTTAAATTATTACTTTATCAGGTTTTATTTTTAACTGATGTTTCCCGGCTGGTGTAAAATGAAAGTCTCATGTCACAGAACAAAGTCAGTTGTTGGCCCAGGACACCCCTAGTGTAAGCATCAACCAGGTGTTGGCTACCTCTAGACCTCAGGACCACAAGTCTTTCACAGCTGCTGAGACAGGCCTCCATGATCTAAGACCTAGGTCTAAATCCACCAAAACCCAGGCAGGACCTGGAGAAGGAAAAGCTCCTTCACTCTGCTCGGGTCCCAAGCCTCAGCTCTAGCTGCTAGGGACAAGATAAGAGCTAAGGCAGAACTTTAAGAACTTAGCCAGGTTGTGTGGCGCACGCCTTTATTCCCAGCATGCGGGAGGCAGAGGCAGGTGGATCTCTGTGAGTTCGAGGCCAGCCTGGTCTACCAAGTGAGTTCCAGGACAGGTTCCAAATAGCTACAGAGAAACCCTGTCTTGAAAAACAAACAAACAAACAAACAGAACAGAACAAAAAGAGGTTCTACAGCAGGAGGCAGAGTCCTCATCTACTCTGACTCTCCTGTTTGGTGCAATAATGGCAATGCGGTAGCAGTAACTCCCATGCAATAGAAAAAGATCTGCTAAAAATAATTAAAGTTAGATCTAATCCTTCTGGACCCCACCAGAGAGAGGGAGGACAGTGCCTCAAGAGTCAGGCAGGAGCAATGAGCAGAAGTCTCCGGTCTTGATCTGTCTCTCTAACATCAGAACGGAAGCTAATAAACAATCGTTGATCAGATCAGCTGACAGCTTGCTGTGTTCCAGCTCCACCGTGATTACACAGCCACTCCTCTGATACTTGCTGGAGGGCTAAGGAGGGGCGACATTATGATCTCTGTCTTACAGGTGAAGGAGACAGTAAGTGAGAGAGCCGGCCCAGCCCAAGGCAGGAAGGCTCATGCTGACATGCCTGCTGGCTGCTCAACTGCATGCCACCCTCTGTCCAGCAGGCAAAGCTTTGGTGCATTTCCTCCCACGCAGTTCAGAACAGAGGCACATGGTCCCCATCAGAACACAGGCACGCGGTCCCCATCAGAACACAGGCACACAGTCCCCATCAGAACACAGGCACGCAGTTCCCAACAGAACACAGGCACGTGGTTCCCAACAGAACACAGGTACGCGGTCTCCATCAGAACACAGGCACACGATCCCCATCAGAACACAGGTATGCAGTCCCCATCAGAACACAGGCACGCGGTCCCCATCAGAACACAGGTACGCGGTCTCCATAAGAACACAGGCACACGATCCCCATCAGAACACAGGTATGCAGTCCCCATCAGAACACAGGCACGCGGTCCCCATCAGAACACAGGCACACGGTCCCCATCAGAACACAGGCACGCGGTCCCCATCAGAACACAGGTGTGCCATCCCCATCAGAACACAGGCACACGGTCCCCATCAGAACACAGGCACACGGTCCCCATCAGAACACAGGCACGCGGTCCCCATCAGAACACAGGCACACGGTCCCCATCAGAACACAGGTGTGCCATCCCCATCAGAACACAGGCACACGGTCCCCATCAGAACACAGGCACGCGGTCCCCATCAGAACACAGGCACGCGGTCCCCATCAGAACACAGGTGTGCCATCCCCATCAGAACACAGGCACACGGTCCCCATCAGAACACAGGTATGCAGTCCCCATCAGAACACAGGCACGCGGTCCCCATCAGAACACAGGTGTGCCATCCCCATCAGAACACAGGCACGCGGTCCCCATCAGAACACAGGCACGCGGTCCCCATCAGAACACAGGTGTGCCATCCCCATCAGAACACAGGCACACGGTCCCCATCAGAACACAGGCACGCGGTCCCCATCAGAACACAGGCACACGGTCCCCATCAGAACACAGGTGTGCCATCCCCATCAGAACACAGGCACACAGTTCTCAACAGAACACAGGCACGCGGTCCCCAACAGAACACAGGCACACGGTCCCCATCAGAACACAGGCACACGGTCCCCATCAGAACACAGGCACGTGGTCCCCATCAGAACACAGGCACACGGTCCCCATCAGAACACAGGCACATGGTCCCCATCAGAACACAGGCACGCGGTCCCCATCAGAACACGGGCACACGGTCCCCATCAGAACACAGGCACACGGTCCCCAACAGAACACAGGCACACGGTCCCCATCAGAACACAGGCACGCGGTCCCCATCAGAACACAGGCACATGGTCCCCATCAGAACACAGGCACATGGTCCCCATCAGAACACAGGCACATGGTCCCCATCAGAACACAGGCACATGGTCCCCATCAGAACACAGGCACGCGGTCCCCATCAGAACACAGGGATGCTGTCCAAGTCCTGCTTTACCCTCTTGTAAATCCCAGCTTGTAAATCTGTTCCCTCGCTGACAACACCATGGCCGTTGTTCTCTGTCCGTTTCCAGAAACCAGCATACCCAAGTTCCTGAGACCATTTCCTGAGCTCCCAAATTGTTCCAGTCATTGAGCTTAGGTCTCGGGTTTTCGTGGCAGGTACATGATTATGGAGGATTCCTCTCCCCGGAGCTGACAGCATCTTAAAAATTAAACCACTTGCCGACTTATTTCAAGCTATGTCGACAGAGAAATTGAAGCAAACAGTGTACAAGAGATACAAAGGGGGCTAGCGTTGGGGCTCCAAAGGCAGCTGTGCAGGGCTGTGCAGCTTAAGTCAATACCATAGGGATGAAAAGGGACCCAAGCAGGTGGGAGGAAGAGGAGGCAACATTCCAGCAGAATTGCTGGTGACTACAGCACCCTGAGGCTGGAAAAGAGGGTCCTGTTTATGTATATATGTGTAGTTTATGGCCCCTTCAGACCCACTTGGATGGCAGCTATCAAAAAGGCAGAAAATTGAAGACATTCCCATGGATATGAAGGGCAAGAAGGCTCATGCACTGCTTGTGGTAATGTGAAGTCGAGCTGCTGGAGTGGAAATGTATGGCGGGTCTTCAACACGGTAACGCTGGAGTTGCCATCGGATCCAGCAACGCCACATCTAGGTCTGCACTCTAAAAGCAGTGGGGTTCAATGTATTTTTGTGCATCCATGTTCACAGCATTATTCATGTCACCAGAGGTAGACGCAAACCAAGTGTCCGTCAGCAGGTGAGGCAAGCCCGCAGCCTCAGAGCACAGGGAAGGAGGCTGGGAGCCATGCCACGAGTCACAGAAGATCCGCTGGGGATTGCCATTTTACCAAACACAGCCTCACTCTTGTGAGGTGGATACCACGATTCCTGCTTTACAGATGTGCAAAACTGAAGCCCAGAGACATTAAATAAATAACGGGATCTCTGAGTGCGGGAACCGGGGCTCAAATACCCAGCTCCAAGCCCTTGCAGACCAGCAGAAAAGATCTAGATCCTGGCTGTCCATCATGGTCCCGAGATCTTAAATGGGACTTGGGGCAGGTGCTGGGAAACCATGGCCCGGATGTGGCATTTTTAGAAGAGCGCATGTCCCAGCTGCTCGGTCAAACTCAGTATCCAGTGTTCAAACGGCAAGGCTGAGGTGGGCTGCCGCTCTGGCAACCCACGGCAGATGCCTCCAGCTGGGTAAACGCTAAGTGACTGATTGGTGTGAACTCCGTCCAGGTCCCGTTTGCATTCTCCTGGCTCCCCACCCAGATGGCTTTGATGGTCTGAGCTGCCCCAGGCACCTCATGACAGAGTCTTTGATATCAGACCACGTGCAGCCACCGTGGGGAACTGTCTTACACTAAAGACTTGGGGAGAAGCAGGAGAAACAGAGGGTGGGGACTCCTGGGGACAAGGTAAGGCCTCTGGGAGCATCAAAGAAACATCCCTAGCTGGGCGATGGTGGCGCACGCCTTTAATCCCAGCACTCGGGAGGCAGAGGCAGGCGGATCTCTGTGAGTTCGAGGCCAGCCTGGTCTACAGAGCTAGTTCCAGGACAGGCTCCAAAGCCACAGAGAAACCCTGTCTCGAAAAACCAAAAAAAAAAAAAAAAAAAAAAAAAGAAACATCCCTCTCTGATATTGGTTTTTCCAGCCAGCTAACTCAAGGGCTTGTGAAATCAGATCTGGGCACTGGCCAATTATTGGCTGTTTCTCCAGTTATCTCCGGATAACTGGGAGACAGAGGGAGGCATGCATGCCCATAGATGGAGGCACAGATAGAGAAAACACAAGTCAGAACCAGGGAGGTGACTCAGCTGCTACAATGCTTGCTACACAAGTAAGCATGAGGTCTGACCTCATACCTGAGGACCAATGTAAAAGCCAGGACAATCTCCGGAGCTCTTGGGCCAGCCATTTTAGCTGACTCAGGGCATCCAGACCAGTGACAGACCTTAGCTCAAAAAATAAGGCGGAGAGATAGACACCAGACATTGACCTCTACGCCCCCCCACACACACACAAATGTGCAGGTACCGACACACATACATGTGCACACACACATATGAAAAGCAGTACATATATGTACGCTGTCCTCTGATTTAGGGCATAATGATTAAGATGGACTCCGAACTGAACATCCCTGTTAAACAATTCACCTGATAGTTCTCTAAAGCTTGGCTCTCCGTTCATAAATGAGGAATTGCACTGCTCCCTGGGTTTGTTGTAAAGATGAAAAGATAAAATACACGCAAATTTCAAGCCACCCCTGAGAAGTGAGACGATGACCCTGGAATGTAGCTACGCCTGTCTTATCAGGGAAGACCATACCCTCACTTTAAGCCCGTGGTTCTCAGGCACAGGCCAGGTTTCCCTCTCTGCCATGCCACAGGACTGCACTTCTGGGAATGTCTTTACATCTTTGGTTGTCACAGCGGAAACCTGAAGGGCGATACTGGCCTCTAGTGGGTAGAAGCAGCTCTGTCACTAAGCAGCGTACAAAACACAGAGACTCGCTACAGCAAGGAAACACCCAGCCAGAGCCAGGCTGGCTAGAAGTGTGTGTGAGTGTGTGTCTATGTGTGTGTGTGTGTGCGTGCGCGTGTGTTCGTGTGTGTGTGTGTGTGTGCGTGCGTGTGTGAGAGTGTGTGTATGTGTGTGTGCGTGCGTGCATGCATGCACGTGCCATCTCCCCAGTCCAAAACAATTCATGTGATGTAATTTAATAAATGAAGTGGAAAGATTCGATTAGGATAAAGAGCAGTAGCATTTAGGATCACACCATATAGGCCACCAGGACATTGGTCAATGCAGATGCTGGCCCCACTCCGGTGATTCTGTTTCAGCGGTACTGAGATGGGGGCACTAACGTCTGGCATGGCTTGCTTGTTTGCCATGATGGTTAATCTTGGTTGTCATCTAGACAGGATTTGGAATGCCTAGGAGACATATCTCTGGGTGTGTCTGTGAGAGCATCTCCTGAGAGGATTAACTTCAAAGTGGGCAGCACCCTCCGACAGATGCCCACATACAGAGAGGTCTGAGGATAACACAGTGCCGCCGGCCTGCCTGCACTTAAGGAGCGAGTGTGCCCATCACTGCTGACATCGCTGATGTCAGACCTCTGCAGACATCAAACCCCTGCTTCTCCAGCTTCCCAGTGAGGGACCACAGAGGGATCTTCTCTGAGGCTGCAGAGGCATCGGGTCTGTGGGCTGAGCAGCTATGAGCTCTCAGTCTCTATAGCAAGCAGTCAGTCATTGCTCGACTCCCCAGGCCATGTCAGCCGACCCAATAAACTGCGTTTTATAACATACCTGCATCCTGACAACGCTGCCTAACACAGTTGGTTTAGTTTGGCTTGGAAGTTGTTTTGTTTTGACAGGGTCTCTCTCACTATGTCTTGTGTGGAACTCAGCCTCCAGAGTGTGGAATCTCAGGTGTTCAGTCATGCTTGCGTGTGTAACAGACTCATAGGTAGCGCTGATGCCGATGATTCAAGTGCCAGCTAGCTAGGAAAGGCAGCCTGTGATGCAGGCAGGGCTCTGTATGCTCACCCCTGTCATGGAAGAGTGCTACAGAGTTCCCGCTAGACCTCAAGTCATGGCTCAAGATTTTGTTCTATGTACTAGGTGAACAGTTCTCTCAACATCAGAACGATTTCCACAAAGTCTTGGACACTGGGCTGAGGGGGTTTCTTTTTATTACTAAAACCTTCTGAATTCAGTTATGCGTTTAGTAACCAATAGCCCCTCTCTGGCGTCCACATTCTCCTAATCGTGCTGAACGCATGTCTCCTATGATGTCATGCGAATGCATCTCTGTCCACATCTCCCAGGAACACTCACTGAAAACCCAGAACTTCCCCGAGGCAATCCTATCTCTATTCTGTGGGCATCTGCGCCTGGGCAACCTTCCATTCCCCATTACAGCAGACAGTCTGCCCTGACTGCCGCTAATACTGGGTTACATCTTTGCTCAGCAGGCTTCCTTCTAATCCTGCACATATATTATTTTGTGGCCTATGATCACACTATAATTTCTCTGTTAAAATGTACATTTGTATCTTTTTATTGTTTATTTATTTACTAGGATATATCAATTGTACAAAACAATGGGCTCCCCCTAGTTGAGGAGCTATTGGCAGGTGATGTCTTCTAGGAGAGAGATGGTCAGTTTTCTTTGGGGATCACCATTTCGGACAGAGGTAAAAGTAAGAGCCAGTGACTTCACCAGTGTTATGGCATTTTGTGGCTTCAGGGAGTTTGCTCTTGTTACCGTCATGGAGGCTGAGTCTTTCCCAAGTGTCCGTGTTTCTATTGCTATGGGATGAATGAGGCCATAGTTCCTTGACTATACAGTACAACTGGTCCTGCCTTGCAGGTCTAGGTCTGTCCTCTTAGTCTTCTAGGTATCAGTTCTTTTCATTCATTCCGTTCTTCACCAACATTCCTCCCCTGCGTCACTTTGACTAGAGAAGGTCTTGCTCAGTGAGCACAGCTCCGACTCGGGAGGAAGCTCATCAATCCAGCCTGAGTTCCTGGTGCCCTGTTTTCTGGTGACTGCACAGTCTAATATTCTCATAAATTTTTCAGTAAGCTGCATGATGTTTAGGCTCCCAAGCTCTCAGATGAACTGTACTCCCAATTTGTCAAATATGCCCGCCACTTATTCAACGTTGTGCTGTGTGCAGTTGAAAAACAAGTGAGAACTATGTCCATGCTTACATTTCTGCTTTTCTGGTTTCCACCATGGCTTCTGGTTAAGGGGACTTGTACACTGCCATCTGGAAGCATTTCACAGCTGATGGAACTGAACTCAAGGTGAGGTGATAGCCATGCAAGAGGAGAGGAGGGGCACAAAATAACAGACAAATATAATCTGAATTTAAACAAATAAATATTTGGGGGCTGGAGAGATGGCTCAGTGGTTAAGAGCATTGCCTGCTCTTCCAAAGGTCCTGAGTTCAATTCCCAGCAACCATATGGTGGCTCACAACCATCTGTAATGGGGTCTGGTGCCCTCTTCTGGCCTACAGGCACACAGACAGAATATTGTATACATAATAAGTAAATAAATATTAAAAAAACAAATAAATATTTGAAACGTGTTACAGAAAAGACATAAGGTCAAGTTAATTAGCTAAAGAATATGCAGGGCCTAGACTTTTGCAGCAAGAGCAGACTAGAAATGGTCACTCTGCTATTCCTCTGCTTCGCTGAAAATATTTTAAAGTTCTCGGAGGGGTAATTCAAGGTCTCCCCAGAGGCCGAGATGAAGGAAACACAACCTTTGCCCATCTTCCCTTGCAGTGTGAGGAGAAGGGAAACACAGCAGCCATTAACGGTTACCAGCTTCACGAATTGCTAGATACCTAAAGCGAAAGAGGCTCTTCCAAACCCTGCAGTTCACTGATTTCTTCTTGCCCATGACTACCTGTGGCTTGGATTGGTGCACTGTTGGACTACAACCCCGCCTCTTGACTTCCAGGTTGGAGTTTCCGCTTCCCAGTTCTGCTCGGTACAACCCTGCCTCCACCTGGCTGGCTGTGACTTTAAGTATCTTAGCACTGTCGAGGAAAAACAAGGAAATAAAAACCACTTGTATGTGTAACAATCAGCAAAGAAGTCATCAGGAAACCCATAGAACTACAAGGAACGGTGTCCCCGGTTTGAAGCCTCCGTGTTTGGGGCACTAGGCAGTCACGGCTAACCGAAGCACCGCTTTGCATTTCTCTCTGTTGCTTGGGTGACGAAGGTGTTGGAACAGGGTTCCGCTTCCATTTCAGAGAAGACGCTGATATCATAGCTATCAAATCCCCGCATGGATGTCAAACAAAACCCACAAAGGATGGAACTCACCCAGATCAAGGACATCAGAAAGGGTCAGATGAGATATGGGCAGCCATGCAAAGAGCCGTTAATGGCTGCAGTGCCCCACACTGTCAATTTCAACTGCTTCAAAGCCACACGATGGCTTACTGAGACAGTAATCCTGCCTCCTTAGGTGGAATGACCCATGCTAACCCAGTTCCGTGCCAGCCAGACCGTGGCTTACCAAAGGAACGCTCCACCCAGTCCTGCAAGGGAAACTGAGGGGACCAGGAAAGTCTTATATGATGATCAAACAGGACTTAAAGAGGGACAGGTCCTCCCTTCCTCCATAGGACAAAGAAACTTCTGTGAGGTTGCAGGGTCATCTGGAAGTACACTTTATCGAACTTTTTTTTCTTGTGCTGGCATCAAAACCTCAGCTTCATGCCAGGCAAGCACTCGGCCACTGACCCACACCTCCAGCCCTGACCTCACCTCAGAATTTCTAATTGCTACAATTAGAGATTTTTTTTTATATGAGCTGGGAACATGGCTCAGTGGTTAAGAGCACTCATTACTCTTGTGAAGGACTTAGTTCCCAGCACCTAAGTCAAGCAGCTCACAACCTCCTGTAGCTCCAGTTCTAAGAGATCAGAAATCCCCTTCTGGCAGCCGAGGGCACTGCACTCATGTGCATGACCCCACACACAGACAGACACACTCAAAACTGTAGAAAGGTTTTAGTTGATATCATTGGGAGACCTGCTCTTTTCTGAAGGGAAACAGAGGAGCAGTGGGGCTGAGGTGGAGGGCATGCGAGGATGGGAAGGAAAGGAAAGAAGGGAAGGCTGTGGTCAGAATATACCGTACAAGAGAAGAATAAAGGAAAAAAATAAAGAAACCTTCCTTGTCATCTTACAGGAATAATCTTTGTAATAACCACAGAAAAACTGTTAAACGTGACTAGGAGAGAGTTCCTGGAGAAGAAAATGAAATAATTATAATTTAAAGAATTAAAAGAAGTAATTTTTTAAAAAGATAGTGGGGCTAGAGAGATGGCCAAATGCTCATGATAAACTTTGTTTCCGAGGCTGTGCATTGGGTTTCATTCACCGCTGACAGGAACGGGGCTGAGACCTTCTCAGGTTTGAAAAAGGCCCTCCCTCCAGAATACCTCACTGTCACCAGAGCACACAACAGGGGCACTGAACTCCCAGGGCTGTGCACAGGGTCTCTCCGTTTCTCCCACTGTCTTTGTTAACAAGAATGAAATTAATTTTCTAGCCCATGAATTAAACATCAGGACTGCTGCAGGATGAAAGACTTCAGCAGCCTTTTGTTATAAGAAAGGCAGGAGCCTGACCTGGTCTAAAATAAGCTTCAGGAATCAGAAGGGTCATGGAGGGAGGCAAGAGAGAAAAAGGCACTAACAGGGAAAAGTGGACAATCCCATTCAAGTTCAGCTTCTTCTGAATGCCTAGCAGTGGCGGAACTCGAAGTCCAGGAGCGTCACTCTTGGTGTGTATGGAAGAGGTACCTGGAGAGATGGTGAAAATGCAAGAACTGGCCCACAAAGCTCTCTAGTGGTGATCAAGACCCCATGAGGCTCCTGAGGCCTGGGGGTGGTAGCTGGCGTTAAACATCTGGGTTGTCTCCAGAAAGAAGCCTGCAGCTGTGGGCCCACAGAGCCTTCTGGTGTCAGTGATCTGGGCACTTGGGAGTAAAAGAGGAGGATGGAGGAGGACCCATCTTCTGTGGGATAATGCTCCTGTACACTGTAAAGATTGCCACTCATATGGGTTTATTGAAACGCTGATTGGCCAATAGACCTGCAAGAAGTATATGCAGGGCAACTAGCCTAGGAGGATTCTGGGAAGAGCAAAGGCAGAGATGCAGTCATCAGTCAGATGCAGAGGAAGCAAAATGAGAATGCCTGAGAAAAGGTACTGAGCCATGCAACTAAACACAGATAAGAATTATGGGTTAACTTAAGTTGTAAGAGCTAGTCAATAAAAAAACCTGAGCTAATAGACCAAACAGTTTATAATTAACACAAGCCTCAGTGTGTTTCTTTGCTGCAGGACCGGGCTGGACAGAAACTTTAAAGTCATGTCTCTCTCTGATTTACAATTATTCAGGGTCCCCTCTTGCCCAGGGCCCATCTCCTGGGAGATAAAAATAGTAAGCAGGCTTCAGGGGTTGTCCTTGGCAATGTTGGGGCATATGCCCCTTGGCCAATTCAGTATGCAGTATTCTTGTTTGGCTTCAGACAATGACACTGAGGCTTACGACTGTAAGAATCTGAGTCCAAACCTGAGCTAATTAGCAGTGCGAGGACTCCTGCCCTGGCTCCTGCTCTGCAACTCTCACGTCTTCATTACAGAAGAGTCTGCCGTGCCCAGAGTTACCCACATGGGTTTGCTGCCAAGAGTCAGGTGTGCAGAGCTTCCCGGTTCAACTCGGCACTCAGGGTCAAAATGGCCCTAGCACCCATATGGTAATCTGCAGCACTGTCCACGTCGAAAACGATTCCTAGGAAGCAGTCTTCGCACTGCCTGCCTCCCTATCCCCCTTTGGAAATAAAAGCAGGTTGTGTTTCTCTGTTCTCCAAGATCTCCGAAACTAGAACTAATGGGACTCTTATTACGGTATCTCAGATTACCTCTTTAGATACCCAGCCCAACCTGTCCGTGTCTGTGCCCTTTGTCTCCAAGCGACAGAAGCCAAAGCCAGTCATTTGGGGCCAGAAAAGTCTCCTAGATGGGACCACAGGTCAACGTAGCTTGCAGGGTGGTGCGGGAGAATTGTCTGTATTCTGTCAATCATGTTTTTTTTTTTTTCTTGAGTCTCGGAAGAGACTTTGGACTTTTATTTTTTTTTTAATTTATTTATTTATTAAGGATTTCTGCCTCCTCCCCGCAACCGCCTCCCATTTCCCTCCCCCTCCCCCAATCAAGTCACCCTCCCTCATCTGCTCTAAGAGCAATAAGGGTTCCCTGACCTGTGGGAAGCCCAAGGACCGCACACCTCTATCCAGGTCTCCTAAGGTGAGCATCCAAACTGCCTAGGCTCCCCCAAAGCCAGTACGTGCAGTAGGATCAAAAACCCACTGCCATTGTTCTTGAGTTCTCAGTATTCCTCATTGTCCTCTATGTTCAGCTAGTCCGGATTTGTCCCATGCTTTTTCAGACCCAGGCCAGCTGGCCTTGGTGAGATCCCGATAGAACATCCCCATTGTCTCAGTGTGTGGGTGCACCCCTCGCGGTCCTGAGTTCCTTGCTCGTGCTCCGTCTCCTTCTGCTCCTGATTTGGACCTTGAGATTTCTGTCCCGTGCTCCTCTGTCTCTGTCTCCTTTCATCGCCTGATGAAGGTTAATATTCATGAGGATGCCTATGTGTTTGTCTTTGGGTTCACCTTCTTACTTAGCTTCTCTAGGAACATGCATTATAAGCCCAATGTCCTTTATTTATGGCTAGAAACCAAATATGAGCGAGTACATCCCATGTTCCTCTTTTTGGGTCTGGCTTACCTCACTCAGGATAGTGTTTTCTATTTCCATCCATTTGTATGCAAAATTCAAGAAGTCCTTGTTTTTTACTGCTGAGTAATACTCTAATATCACGATTGCCACAAATAGCATAAAATATCTAGGGGTAACCCTGACCAAGGAAGTGAAAGACCTATTCGACAAGAACTATAAGTCTTTGAAGAAAGAAATTGAAGAAGACACCAGAAAATGGAAGGACCTCCCTTGCTCTTGGATTGGGAGGATCAACATAGTAAAAATGGCAATTCTACCAAAAGCAATCTATAGATTCAATGCAATCCCCATCAAAATCCCATCAAAATTCTTCACAGATCTGGAGAAGACAATAATCAACTTTATATGGAGGAACAAAAAACCCAGGATAGCCAGAACGATCTTATACAATAAAGGATTGTCTGGAGGCATTACCATCCCTGACTTCAAACTCTATTATAGAGCTACAGTATTGAAAACAGCCTGGTATTGGCATAAAAACAGAGAAGTCGACCAATGGAATCGAATAGAAGACCCTGACTTTAACCCACAAACCTATGAGCACCTGATTTTCGATAAAGGAGCTAAAAGTATACAATGGAAAAAAGACAGCATTTTCAACAAATTGTGCTGGCAAAACTGGATGTCAATCTGTAAAAGAATGTCAATCATGTTTTAAATAAACGCTGATTGGCCAGGCAGGAAATATAGATGGGAAAACCAGACAGGAAGTAGAAATAATGTAAGGAGAACAGGAGAATTCTGGGAAGGAGGAAGTTTATTCCTCCCACTCCTACCCAGACCACTGAAGCAGCAGGATGTGATCTGCCTCACTGAAAAATGTACTGAGCCACATGGCAAACATAGATCAGAAAAATGGGTTAGTCAAGATGTGAGAGTTAGCCAGTGAGAGGCTAGAGCTAATGGGCCAATCAGCTTATAATTTCTGGAGACCTATGTGTGATTTTCTTTGGGGCTAAACAGTTGTGGGGTACCAGGCGGGACAGGAACCCAGACAAGCAGGCCTGGCCCCCCTGTTCATGTTACAGCAGGCAGGCACCAAGTTCCTGGCAACTCGGGATCAAAGTCAGCAGATGGCTCCCTCCCCTAAGGGTGGGGTTATAAGGAAGGAGCCACAGGTGCACTCCCAAGGGGAAATGGAGAGCCACACTGGCTGGTGGGGATGGGGGGTGGGTCTGGAAAGGACTCTGCATAGCCACACTTCAAGCCACAGTCTAGAAACTTCTGTTACCCTGTAACTGGACATAGAATAGAAGACCGTGGAACAGGTGCGGCTGTGGGGGACATCGGCGAAGCAGAAAGGGAGGTGGGTTTTTTCCAAACTTTAGGGCTCAAGCCTGTAATAGACACCCTACCCACCTCGGGCAGCTCTCTGCCTCTTTTCTTTTCTTTTCTTTTTTTTTTTTTTTTTTTTTTGGTTTGTCGAGACAAGGTTTCTCTGTGGTTTTGGAGCCTGTCCTGGAACTAGCTCTTGTAGACCATCTGCCTCTTTTCTTAACTCGGCCTCAAGGACTGTGATTCGGGAGACCTAGACGCTGGAGGGCGGCAGATGGAACCCCAGGGACTCTCAAAGGCGATATACCTCGCTCATAAAAGCCAAATCTCTAGCTTCGCCTCGCATTGCCAGTCCCTCCTCCTCGGGATGGCAAGTTGGGCAACTGTGGCAACATAGGGGGGCAGCACAGGGGACTCCGGGTGCCTCGGCTTTCCCTCAGCCGACTGCTGCGGAGTGGAGGCCGAAAAGAAATTCCAAACTCCTTAGACAGAAATACCTGCCCGCCCCTACGGACGGAGAATTGCACACTTTGGGGTCAGCACTCGCTTGAGAAACAGCGGGGCGCTCTGCTGCAGAGAGGCGACCTCGTGCGCCCCTCTGGCCCCTGCATCT
Organism: Microtus pennsylvanicus; assembly: GCF_037038515.1. Taxonomy (NCBI): domain Eukaryota; kingdom Metazoa; phylum Chordata; class Mammalia; order Rodentia; family Cricetidae; genus Microtus; species Microtus pennsylvanicus. The sequence continues at coordinate 8,141,680 of NC_134590.1, read as the reverse complement.
TGCGGACACAGCGGCCACCCGCGGGATCTACCCCTCAGCACAGTGAGCGGCTTGGACTCAGGGAGGAGCATCAGGGAGTATACAGCCCCTAAGTGCAGCAGGCACATCAGGATCAGGTTCCTCCTGACTGTTGGGACCAATTGAGTCCCGGCCTTCAGCTGCTCTTCCCTGTCTAGAGCCTTCTGATTGGAGTTACTAAAAAGCTGTGCCTTGCCTAGAGGATCTGAGGATGGGATTTTCACCTGTTGGCCATTGACTGCAGGGTATTTAAGCCTCCATGGTGCTATTAAAGAAGGGCTTTTGTACCAGTGATTGGAGGTCCGTGTGTCGGTCTGTCTCTGCGTGTGTTTCCTCAACCTCCAGCCCCTTGCCGGAAGCTCGCGAACTGGATTCTAAAGCATAGATTGCAGATGGGGCCCGCGGTGCGAGGCACCTGACTATGTTCAGCCGCTTCCAGCGCGGGCCCAGCTGCTCCGGGCCACCGCTGCATGCGGATTCCTCGAGCCTCGCTTGGATTCCCTCCTTGGCCGGGTCGGTGGCCGAGGCTGGCATGACCGGGAAGCAGTCCTGAGTGGACACACCACACTTCACGTCTCCGCTGTCTTCTAGAATGGTTCTTCAGAGTGGCCCGAGGGTACAGATCTTAGCGGTTGGCATCTGTTGCTGGCCTGACATCAGCCAGCACTGTCAACTGTGAGGAGGACGAGGGGTGGCAGGGGCAGGAGAGGAGCGGCGCGCAGAGGGACAGGGGGTCGTTGGGAGGGTCGGGAACACCGTACAGGAGGAATAGGAGAAGGAAAACCTGCACAACAGGGACCTATCAGGATCGCCTACGGGGAGTTTGAAAGGGAAAGGCGGCCCTTGGCCTCCCTTCCCGACCTCTGGGGCAGACCAGGAACTGAAATCGGCAGTTGTGGCCTGGGTGATGCATGGGATGAGGTTCCCTGGGCAGGTGGACATCTCACAGCACTCCTGTCGTGGTATGCGCGTTTTTCTCCAGATTTCCCCAAATACCCAGTTCTAGACCATACCTTATTGGGAACCCCACTCCCCTTTTTCTGAAACCACAGGATATCTCTGTAGAATAATTCTAGCCTTAGCTTGTACTTAACTTGGGGCCAGAGCCACCAAAATACTCTTAAATCATACTGTTTATATGTAAAACTTCTTGGCCCGGTGGAGGGGGTGGGCAGTTGCTCTCTGCTCAAACTGGGCGGCCAAGGATGATGTAAGCACACAGGAGGCGCCCAGTGAATAGAATACCTTTGGGGATACAACTGATTGGAGGAAGGGGTACACAGGTACACACACAGCCGCCACACATATGCACTCCCCTAACAGATAAGCTTGCAGAGATATACACAAGTCAAAGAATGCCAAGATATTTTAAACCATGGCCAAAATATTTTAATACAGAAATTTAGGCTTCACAGAGGAGGATGAAGAAGACTCATGCTTGAGTTGAAAGATACAATGAGTCCCACTTGTAGGCGTCGGCTAAGGGAGCGGGCATTTGACCACAGGTGCTAGTCTCACGAAAACCACCAAGCGTGCCACAGACCTGCATGGTAAGTCAGTCCCACCCACTCTGAATTAGCAAACCTGAGAATTCTGTGACTTGGGGGGACACAGCCTCTCAGATTTTCAGTGTCACCCAGTATAGTATAGGCATTGAGACAGGTCAATGTTGGGGGGTCTCTGTGGAATTGCCAGCCTATCTCAGAAATTGGTGTTTTATGTGCAACCTGAGATGGCGCCACACTTGGAGACCTGTGTGCCGGGTGTTCCCTCTAGTGTGCCAACCCTAGTTTTTGTTCAGTTGCACCCACATGGGAGCGAGTGTAGGTGGAGTCCTGAAATAGAAGGGGCAGTCACAGGCTTCAAGGGAGAGGTGAGGTGAGGAGGGTGGGGGAAATACTGTAGGTGGAAGGTAAGATAGAAGACAGAGCTCAGTGAAGGGCAGAATCAACCCAAACCCAGCATGCATGAAAAAGCTACACACCTGTTGCTATATGTGCTATTGTAAGTGGAGAACTAAGCCTTCTAGTTCAGTTGGTAGCGCATGAGACTCTGAATCTCAGGGTTGTGGGCTTGTGCCCCACATTGGGTGCTATTTTGTAAATGGAGACTGCTTGCTCATTTCCTGGCCATCCAGACCTCAATAATAATAATCACACAGAAACTATATTAATTACAACACTGTTGGGCCAACAGCTTATGCATATATCTAGCTAACTCTTATATCTTAAATTAACCCATTTCTATTAATCTGTGAATCACCTTGAGGCTGTGGCCTACCAGTAAGGTTCTGGCTGGAGGCTGGTGGTTGGCGGCTTTCTCCTTCGGCAGCTACATGGCACCTCTTCGACTCCACCTACTCTCCCTCTCTATCTCTGTTCTGATTTCCTGCCTGGCTTTACTCTGCTAAGCCATTGGCCCAAACAGCTTTATTCATCAACCAATAAAAGTAACACATATATAAAAGGACATTCCACATCAGCTAATGTTAAAAATTTAACTTAAAAAATAGAACAAATTTCAAAAGCAGAAAAGAGGGCCGGGGACACAGTTGGGTATTAAAGTGTTTGCCTAGCATGGCCTAGACCCATTCTAACCACAGTAGAGAGGAGGAGGAAGGGAGAAAGGGAGCAAGGAAGGGAAGGAGAAAGGGGGAGGTAATGAGAGCCTTTGGGGGCCAGCCCCAATGTCCTCTCAGGCTTCAGGGAGGAAGCAGCAGCCAGCGAAGGACTCTCTCACTCCATGCTTTTCTGATTCAGTTTCTTTATTGTTTCCAGTTTATACACATACACACACAATCAGCAATTCTCTGGCGACAGCAAAATTACAAGCTTGAATTTCTCAAGGTTATGAAACAGATAAGAGCAGCACAAAGCAGCAACTGTCAGCTTCCTTTATGGGTCAAGGTGGGCGTGGCTAGCAAAATCACCATGGGAAGCTCTAAAGGGGGACAAGGTTTATTTGGGAAGCTTTAAATTCTAAGAAGGAAAAAGGGGGATTTCGTGTGCAACATTTCTGTGTGATTAATTAGACTACAGGTTTGTGATGGATAAATGTAAAAGGGAGGAACGCAGCGACCCGTACTCTCTCAGCGGGCTAGAGCTGTGGTGCCTGGGAACGGCTCAAGGTAGCCATGGCGACCAGCGTAAACTGCAGAAGACATGCAGAGCCTGGTCCCTGTCAGCCTTTTTGCCAATGTTAGCTGGCTAGAGGGATCTCTCAGCTCTAAGAATTACATCTATCACCCTAAGCGGTTAGAACAAGGGGAAATTATGGTTATATAGAGCAAACTCGGGGGCCTGACGATTTCCAGCCGCCATGTCAACAGCAGCGGGTTTGTTCCCATTCCGTCGCTGTGAAAAGGATTACTTTTCTCTGGAGCTGGCTAAATGATCAATGGCTTTTCCTGTTATCTCTTGGGGTTAAGTCACATGCAGTTAATTTCCTAGATTAAAATCCTGTATCAATAAACCGAGGTAAGAGTAGACACGGTATTAATGGCCTTTTAGAGTTAGAGCCGGGTTAACTGAGGTTGCACCTCCCCCAAATCAGCTTCAGGTGATTTCGGGGCCTTGGTCTCCTTATCTGTGAGCGCAATGAATCAACAAGCCCAGATGTGCCACACCCTCTTCCTAGTGCCTGTCTGTGAACATCCCAAATGTGGTCTATTTGGAAGACTCCTCTCCTGGCCAAATGTCCTGCCAATAAAAGATAATTGCAGGGAGCTGGCTTCTACGTTTATCTTAGGGAATGGAGTGGAGATTTGACTGTGGGAACAAAGTTTTTTTTGACTGTGATTAACTTTCTTACCAAGGTCTCATAGAATAGGGCAAAATTATCCAATATACCAGTACATGGGAAAAATTGTGCCCAATAATTTAAGACACTGCTGAATCTTTTGGGGAAATGAATGCACTGTGGCTTCAAAAGACAATAGTCCCAGCATCTTGCATCTGGGCCTGTCTCCATCAGAATGCATATTTGGGTGGGTTGACCTTCCCATTTGTCAGCTGAACACAATCCTAAAACCACAGCAGGGAGGGAGGGAGGGAGGAAAGAGAGAGAGAGTTCAAGGCTGACCTTAAACTCCTTGGCCCTAGCATCCTTGAAGTATTACTTTCTCATAGGAACCGCCAGTCCACAAATAGCAACATGAAGACTTGCTAATTATGAAAGCTCAGCCTGCAGGGCAGTGGTGGTTGTGCACGCCTTTAATCCTAGCACTCGGGGAGGCAAAAGCAGATGGATCTCTGAGTTTGAGGCCAGCCTGGTCTACAGAGTGAGATTCCAGATAGCCGGAGGTTTACAGAAAATCCCATCTCAAAAACAAATTAGGTCAGCCTTAACTTAGGCTTCTCCCACTAGCTCTTACAACCTAAACTAACCTGTCTCTATTAATCTACATTTTCTCATGCGGCCTTTTACCTTTCATTCTGTATCCCCCCTCCATGTCTTCTTGGCGTCTGTCTCCCTTGTGTGCCTAGATTCATCCCGAGTTCCTCTCTGGGAAGTCCCACCTATCTCCCCTGCATAACTAAATGGCCATTCAGCTTTTTATTAAACCAATCATATCTTCCCCTTTCTGTCTAAATAAAAAAAGGAAAGGTTTAACTCTAACACAGTAAAACTATATATAATAAGAACAATTATCAGGTAAGAATTACATTTACAATGTCCAGTCCATTTGTATTTGGTAAATTTGGAGAAATTACTCCATCATTTATCCTATCTTTGTGAGTTCAAAGTTTTACACCCAAACCACTTTCTATCATAACTTGCATTACCAACCTAAAAATATTTTTTTAGATCTCAAAAAATTTTCTTAGATAAACCATTTAAGCTTTTATGTCTCTCAACCTTATACAGTTTACATCTCTTTTTTGAGTTTCTTTTTTGAATTTGGTGACAAGGAAAACTGTAAAACTATATTTAATCTTCAACCCCATCAAAGACCTGAGAAGGATATATTGCCTAAGTAGAAATGATGGACAGCTGGCTGCCTGATCAGTCACCCACATTTCCTCTGCAACCTTGGGGCATCCATCTTTGGCCTACAGGCCTAGAATATCTGACACACTTTTCTGTGAAGCAGGATATTCTGAAGGATTGTCCTACCTTGTCTTGGCAAAATTCAGCAGTCACTTTTGTCTTGCTTGTCTGATTTGGAGAGCATACTGTCAGCAATTGAGGCAAGGGCAGTTTCTTGCCCAGTCGCTAACTTTGCCACTGTATGTCCAATTTCCTTGTGTCTCTTTGGGTCTCCCTCAGTGCCCAGACTCACTTCTTCCTGGAAATCCTGCCTAGCTATTGCCATTCAGCTTCAGTGTAAACAAATATTCCACAACATAGCCTACTACCTGAATGGACATGCACCCCTGTGCCAGCTAATCTTGAGTTCAAATTACTATTTTTATACTATATATTTGTTGTGACTCTTCCAGAAGCCATGCATTTGGCTCAGTCTACAAGCAGCATTATGTGGGTTTGGGCTCAGAGAACTCACAGCACATAAGGGCAGGCAGGCAATCATCAGTCAGGATGGGCAGTGTAGCATCTCTTTATGAGACTAGTCAAGGAAGGTTACCATTTAAGGCCGATAAAAGTGCCCCCACTGCTCAACACAAAGCTAAAAAGGTTTACAAACCCAACCAAACCCCTATTTCTTCGCCTTCTGCCACCACAGCTCTCAGAAATAACTCCTGTGAGAGAAGACAGTACAGAAAGAACTTTTCCTACCCTCTGGTTCCCCTGCCCTCACTAACACCCATCTCCTTTTCTTTCTGGACAGTTGCTTCAGTCCCAAGGGCAGACAGACAAGTTCCTGTGGGTTTCTCAGCATCAGCTGTTACTGTTTCTGTTCCAATGGTCTCTTTTCCTTCCTGCTTTGTCAGTTGCCATGGGCTGCCCTTAAAAGGCTAAGGTCCTGCTGTTCTCCAGCAGCGGGTAAGGAATCTGTAAACAGAGTTCAGGAATGTCAAAACAGTGACCCAGATTTGCAGCACCAAAGGGAAAGTAGGAGGTACTGTATGTGGCAGCTGGCACTCAGAGGTAGCCCTTTCCTGGTGAGAAATGGGTGCACAGAAGGGCTGCGGGTGGTATATGCACATGGCCAAGGAGGAGGCTCACTACTTAGACATCATAAACCATTTCTTCTGTGCTAACCGTTCATTTCCCATCTTCTCCAGACTGGAAAGCAAAGGAACTTTCAAGGCGGAAAATTTCCGATAGTTGTTTCTGTTCTTTCTTCAAATCTTGCTGCTCATCCAAGTTCATTTTCCATCCCCTCAGAAGGCTTGTAGATGGATCATAGACTCCAGGGCCCTGAGTGAGACTCTACCCACTTGTCTTACAGCCAGGGAAACAGAGGCAGAACAAAATGACATGTTCTATCAGTGATAAGCAACCTAAGACTCCCAGATTAGAGTCCTCCTCAGGACACACTTCCTGCAGCTGGGACCAACTAGGCTAGACCATCACCTACAGCTTCTCTCCAGTCCAGAAGCCTGGGGCTCCTAACTTCTCCCTGTTGTGGTCTGCGGGGGGCTCCCTCTAGGGCACCAGGGGAATTACTGACTCCGAATGACTTCTAAGGCTCTCAACAGTGAGGTGTAGAGAAGTTGCTCCCAACCTGTGCCTGCTCCCCATACTCCAGTGGATAACAGCCCCATTAGCTAAACGGCTCATCCCACAGGCTATTCTTAAGCAGCGCTGAAGGGTAGGTACATTTCATACAAAGAACGGCATAAAGAAGGGTAGAGATGGGAGCTGGAAGATGGCTCAGTGGTTAAGAGCTCTGGGGACCCGGGTTCAGTTCTGAGCACCCACACGACAGCTCAAGACTGCTTGTAACTCCAATTCCAGGGGATCTGATGCCTTCTTCTGGCCTCTGCGGGCACCAGGAATGCAAGCGGCACACAGACATGCATGCAAATAAAACACTCATGCACATAACATAAAAATAAATCTTCTAGTTCCGGGACAGGCACCAAAGTTACAGAGAAACCCTCTGTCAAAAAACCAAATAAATCTTTTAAGCAAGTAAACCTTAAAAAGCAAAGGTAGAGTGTGTCCTGACGCATCTCTTTGTCAACACCTTGCCCTACTGACCAGATTCTTATAATCTTTGTTTTAGAATTGCACTTAAAAATAAAAGCATAACACAAGAAACCTGAACATATCTGTGATGACCAAACAGTAGCTATTGCCTGTACATGAAGGATAAATGTGTAAGAGGGAACCGTATCTTTCCAAGAGTAAACAGCAACCACTTTTACCAACCTGAGGTACATATAGTCCAAACTGATCTTATCATCCTCCTGCCTCAGCTGTCCGAGTGCTGGGATTACAGGTGTTATCCCCATATAGCTCAGTCATCACCGACCTTTAAGCAGGATTAGCATTAAACCAAAAATCCTGAGCTGTAGAGTCATATATTAAAATAGAACCATTTACAAAATCCAGTTTATCCTCGAGTAACAAACTCCTCTTCCCATAATCTTTAAACTTTGGAGAAAAAAAAAACTATTTGGGGTTTAGCTGAGCTCACCTCCATCTGTTGACATGAAACGTCCCCAACACCCTACAGTGGGGGAAGTCAATGTTGCAGTGAAAAGAGCCAGTGGGGGCCAGGGCTTTGTACCCACGCGTGTGGAATTGCTGGCACTGGATCACAGCCACACTGCTACCTATCCTGTGTCTCGCCTCCCTTCCTTCGAGTCTCTCTCCAGCTATGGCATTCTCACTCCAGGGAAAACACACCCTAATAGTGAGAAGGCCATGAGTGAAGACAATTCCTTCACCTTCGGTTGGGGACTTGAGCTCACATTGCAGCTCAGGGTCCATCCAGAAGGCCAAGGGGTTGCCCCAGTTACTGGAGCTGAGACCATCTGCTGAATCACGGGAGACTCAGCCCGTGCGTGCTGCAGATTTGATGTCGAGTCTCCTGACACTTTGATGCCAGCACTGTGCTTTTCCAACTACGAAGTTGAGCTTTATTTATTTTTGTTTTTTGGAGATGGGGTTTCTCCTCTGTGTAGTTTGAGTCTGTCCTGGAACTCTCTCTTAGACCAGGCTGGCCTTAAAATCACAGAGATCCACCTGCATCTGCCTCCCAAGTGCTGGGATTAAAGGTGTGCGCCACCCCCCCCCCCCAAAGTTAACTATCTTTAAGTGTGTATGTGGGCAGAGGGGCGTCTACAAAGGGAACTGAGCAGCTCTTGCAAGCTGCTTCATACAGGCTGTGAGAGCCCACTGGACCAACGCTCAGCTCCCTCAAACAGCGCATCAACCCACACAGCAGTCTCACTATGCATTTCCTGGTTTTCTAACCTGCTTAGAAAATATGGCATAAATGAAAATTATTAGTGTTCAGTCCTCCTTCAGATACAATGGGAATCAATGGTTTTTTGCTTGTCACATTGTTATGCATAACAGTAGATGAAAGTCACCTGACAGAAGATATGACTGGAACATATGTGCCTTTTATTAAGGAGCCTGACTGTAACAAACGTTTTCTTTCTGAATTTAGCTTTAAGATTATAGGTAACTTACTACCTATACAGGGGAGCAAACCTCTAATTATAAAATGAGACAATTCAATCTTGAAGCCAAGCAGAGCACTGATAATGTGTGCTGCATATATGCAGTGCCCAGTGACCTCCTGTTTATACTGAAAGCTAATGGTCCACTCTGCATTGGCATCTGCCAATACCTATGTAGCAACTTCCATATATACCTACATGCTTGGGCCAGGCTAAAGTGCATTTCCCCCCATAGCAGCGACACTCAACCTCAGGGCTGAAACCCGTTTGTGGGTGAATGACCCTTTCATAGTTGCTGCATATCAGATATTTACATTGTGATTCATAACAGAACCAAATTACAGTTATAAAGTAGCAACAAAATAATCTTTTGGTTGGGGTCAGCATAACATGCGGAACTGTATTAAAAGGTCACAGCATTAGGAAGGTTGAGAATCACTGCTCTATAGTGATAGAAATGGAACCGGATCTTATATATGCCAACGAGTGCTCCATCACAGAAGTACAGCCCCACTCACAGGGTTGGGAGATGGCTCAGTGGGCAAAGGCCAACCCTGACACCTTGAGTAACATCCCTGGGAGCCACATGGAGGAAGGAGAGAACTGGTCCCTACAGCCCTGA